>NW_021318705.1:701691-741593 GCF_001605985.2 Dendrobium catenatum
TATATATATATATATAGGCATGATTTTCTATTATTTGATATAAATACAAACATAAATTTTAATATTGAACAATAAAAATATTACCGTCTTTTGGGATAATTTTTTTGTTATTTTTTAAAACAGATTTCAGCACAAAAAATTTTATACTAAAAAATAATTTTATGAAAAAATACAAAAATTGTCACAAACAAGCCTAAATCTTGTCATGCAATTTTCTTGTTATGGAGAGAGATCTTGTCAATGCATTTTTCTGCAAGACCCACATTGCTGTGGCATGTGGACTTTGGCTTAGAAAAAATTAGGTTCAGAATATTCTGATATAGAAATAAAGTAAGTAGAATGTTTCTCACTCAGCTAAAGGAGTAATTATTACGTCCGGTCAAATTCGAACGTATCTGAATGTATACCGAGCAATATCGAGTGCTCAATACCGAGTTTCATGTGATGTGGCGCGTGGTTATTGGTCTATAAACGCGTTCGGTGACCGGACGTAATAATTGCTCCAGCTAAAGAGCCTTGTAAGACTTCGTTTGGCAGAACTTTATTATTGTTTCTTAAAATAAATTTTTTGTATAAAAATTTTAATTTTTGTCTCAAATGAAGCATAAAATTTTTTAGCAACAAATTTGGCATTATTTTATATGAAAGTCGAAATATCAAAACGAAATGATGAAAATCAACAGTGGCTTAGATAAAGCAATTTGGGAAAGCGTAATTTTTGTGGGAGTGAACAAAATATACGCAACCGACAATGGCTTAAAGATGTCTCATATTATGAATGATCTAGTTTACTTTTAACTAACAAAATTAAGTTTATGATTGAGATTTGAGAGTCAATCAAATAATATTTCTATATCAATATAATTTTCACTTACAAAGTGGTATTAAAGGACTGTTCGGTACGTTGAAATATAAAGTGGAATAAAATATTTCAAATACAGAGATTTTAAAATTTTAATTATTTGGTTGGATGAAATAAAAATGTAAGGTTAACTAAATATAGCATAAACCATTTTAGTTCATTATTGAAGCAAATCAAACTAGCCTAGTTTTGAGCAAGAGCCATTTACACTACAAACAAGCTCGCTTGATCGCCACCAGCTGTTGCAGCCTGTCACTGCCGTTGCTGCCGACCATCACCATTGCCAGCCGTTGCCACCAGCCGCCACCCACCGCGGCTGCCACCAGCTATTGGCCACCACACTAGTCGGTCATCGTCGCCACTACAAGTGGTCATCGCCGCCACCCGCAGCCAATGCAATCGGCCAACACCATCTTAATCACCACTGTCGACCGCATCCACTTGCCACTGGCCACCACCACCGCCGGTCATTGCCAGCCACAATTAGCCACCACCATCGGCTCTGTCATTAGTCGGCCACCGCTAGGGCGGTCAAAATCGGGTCACGGGTCGGGTTCGGGTCCAAACTGAAATTGACCCGACACTGCTCAACCCGACCCGTTTTTGCAAACGGGTCGGTTTTTCGATCCCGAACCCGACCCGCTTTGGGTCCCGGTCAACCCGAACCCGACCCGATTCGGGTATATTTTATTAAATTTTTTATTTAATTCAATTTATTTAAATCTAAATCAAATTAATGTACAATTTACTTCAATTAATTTAAAATTAATCAATATTAATTTAATTTGGGCAATAATGTTTATAATTTTTTGAAATATCATTTATTTATTTCATAAAAGTCCATTAAAACCCTCCTAAATTAATTAAAAAACGGGGTCAAACCGGGTTGATTTCGGGTTTCCGGGTCAACCCGAACCTAACCCGTTTTTACAAAAGGGTTGAAATCCCTAACCTGAACCCGAAATTTTTGGGTCGGGTTCAGGTCGCGTTCGGGTCGGATTTTCGGGTCGGGCCAAATATTGACATTCCTAGCCACCGCCATCTTTGGACATGATACTATATTCTTTACTTCTAACAAAAAAAAAATCATCTGCATTTATGTTACATTCACCAAAATAACTCCAAAATATTTCTTTGGCACTGCATCATTCCTTTTATAGCAAGCCAAAGATCCCAAGCCTAATCTAGGGGTGTAAGTGAGCCGAGCTGGCTGGCAACTCGGCTCAAGCTCGAGTTTGAGTTCGCTTTCTAACTAACGAGCTGAGCTCGATAAGAGCCTAATCTCGACTCGTCTTGACTCGTTTACACCCCTAGCCTAATCCTCTCAAACACCATTATAATATCCTATTTATATAAGAAATCTGCCCATAAAGACCACACTGAATCATGTGAAGCTAGCCCTATGTGGGAATCACCTGCTATTAAACTCACTTTCTATGCAAAGCTTTTTAACTCGATCGCTAGGCCTCAAAATATTCTCATATGGATCTCCAAATCGGTGAATTTCAGGCTCCTCGGATTATCTCTTTAAAAATTAAAACATTTGTTCTAACAATAAGCACACAATATTAAGCTGATACTTAACCCACAAGTGGCCTTAAGAAATTTTAAATTTTACATCTTGTTCTTCTATTTAGATTTATTTATTGGAACTGATCAGATCAAGATGTTTTAGTATTTTTGGCTTCATATCATCAAAATGCTCATTCCAATTATTTTTTTTAAACTACATTTATATGATCGAACTATCGATTCTAATAGTTTTTTTGTTTGAATACTTGAAATTTTAAGAATATCAAATAGATATATCAATTTTTTTACTAAAAAACTACTTCAAAAATTGTAAAAATTTATCCCAAGTAGAGCCTTAATTACATGATCTGCAACATAATAGCCCGGAGAAGATTATCATTTCATTATTAAGTCAATTATGTCCGAGGATGACAAGTTATCCATTACATGGATCAAACATACATAATGATGAAGAAGCTTGGGCTAAATTTTAAAAAATAATGATTCATATAAATATTTGTACTTTATTCTACAATGGGAATGTGCATTGTGTGAACACAATCAATTTAACTAAAAAGAAGGTTTCCACAAGTCAACATAAGTGGTATATAAGGCGCTATGCTAGCTGCCATTGACACTAAGGCATTAATGATTTCATATGTTACATAAGTCTATAAAATTATTCTGTGTGGACGCCGAATGCTGTTTGGAGACCAATCAGAATGCGCCACATCACCCTTCGCTCGGTACCGCAGCTTGATACTACTGACGTGGTGCATACTGGTTGATCTCTGAAGAACGTTCAACGTCCAGCTTCCGCACAAAATAATTTCTCCTAGAGGAGACTCAAGTGATGAGTAAGAATGCTTGACATAACTCCATTGCCAAGTCATCTAATCCAAACCCTCGTTATGAGTTGATAAGATGCCTCAAAGAAAGCCAACAAATATTAATAGCATAACCAAAGGTTGTACATGGGCCTCTATAGATGCATAACACTATATTAAATAACCTCGTTTGATGCCGGACTACTAAAGAGCTTTAGAAGATTTAATAGCATTTCTGGCGACCGCCCCACTCTGAAAAAGGACTATCACAAAATGTTGAGGAGGCTTGATCTCTTTTCTTGGAACTTTTATTTGGTCCGGTGAACGTATGTAGAACTACGTTCGGCCGGCACTAAGATCGCAGGCACAAAACGAGAAATACCGAGCAATACCAACAGTAATGAGAAATACTATTATGTGAAGATAAAATACCGAGTAATACCGAGCAATACCGAGCAATAACGAGTAATCCCAAAAAATACCGAGTTTTTTCTAGAAAAACTCGGTATTTTTTGGGATTACTCGGTATTGCTCGGTATTACTTGGTATTGGTCTTTACAGAGCGGTATTTCTCGTTATTACCAAACAATACCGACCAAATACCGAGCAAAAACCGAGTAACAATCCTCTGACCGAACGTAGATCTAGCTACGTCCGGTCAGAGGACATAATAAAAGTTCCATTTGTTGAGCACCAACTGCATATAATATTATTTATACGTCATAAAATACTAAACTTACATGCTTCAAATTAAATATCATATTAAGATATGTTTTTTATTTTAATCATTATAAGAGGTTAACCTAAAGTGTATTTCATCAAAACCCCACCATCCACCTAAGTAAAAAGAAATATATAATTATTTATCCCCCTTCATAAAAATTCATGATTTTACAATTACATATATTCAATTTCTCATCTAAAAAAAGTAAAAAATTATGTAAGAAATATTAAATACATATATTGAACCTATTTTTTCATCCATTTAATTATGAACAAACAAAAATAAGGACGAGGAAATAATTATTTAGCCGACAAATGGACTCCTTTGGCCCACTTAGAAATTCAGCCATCTCTCCTGCACATAAAAACAATTATCCCTTTATTCTTTTTCCAAAAAAAAAAAAAACCCTTAGCCTCTTAAATAAATAAATATTAAAACCCAAAATTTTTATTAAATTTGTTTTATGCAATTGAATTATTAAACATTTACGAGCAAAGGCATTAATTTCCCCCAATCATTACAGTTACTGACAATGCCTTCCGGCTTCCGTCCATAAGGCTTCCTTTTATTTATTATTATTTTGCTTCAACTTTTTAAAAAAATAAAAAAAAATTATTATTTCAACCCATTTATACTCTCTTGCCGACCAATTTGTCTTTACTAGAGATTTCTAGCGAAAAGGTAAAATTATGTTATAAATATTTAGTGTTAAGGATCTAATTGGGCCGATGATTATAAATATTTATTATTTTGCTTCAACTTTTCAGTAAATTTTTTTTTTAAAGTAATGAAAAGTAACCAAAAGTTGTCTCAAAGAAAGCCTTAATTTGAATTTTAAAAGGATAATCACATCAAAAAGATTAAGCCACTATATGTTAGAATATTATAGAGAATATCATTTCTCTTAATTGGAGAAGTTGTTGATATAATGTAGCTTATATATATATATATATGTGTAAAAGGAAAATGTACATCAACTCTCTGCATCGCTCTACTAGGGTTTGGGTGGTCCGTCCTCCCCAGGCTGCTTGTCGCTGCTAATGTCGTTTTTGAGCGGCCTTTAGGTGTTTTCTTCCCTTTTTTTCCAAGCATTACCTATTTTTTTCATTTTTTTTCACTGTTTGATTTCCATTTTCTGCCGCCACGTCGGTCGAATGGAGGTTTCTCGGTTGAATGCTCTGGGACACCAATAAAAATAAATATTTATCTCCATAAAATAAAAAAAGAAATACAGCAATAAAATAATGCGCCTATTTTCTAAAGCGAGACAGATAAAAAAATTAAAAAGTTATCATCAGAAATATTATTAATGTAATTTATTATGTATAAGAATTGATTGAATGATCAAAATAATATATCATTACCGATTTGTATAATCTTAACTAACGTATTAACTAAATAATTAGCTAAATAATTAATATAATTCTAATTTATTATCCTAATTAAGAGCTGTTTCCAGCTTGCATCTAACAAATAAAGCCCAACGGCCCTTCTGTTTAACTTTACGCTTGTTTTTGTTTAGTAGTTTAAAAAAAATTAAAATATTTGATATGTTATTTTCTTAAAAATATTAAAAATGAATTAAAAAACTGTTTTTAAAATAAAAATTGAACCTTTAAATTCACAGTCTATTTTATGAAAGGGGAAAGACAACAACCATAACACTGTAATGGGTCGTTGAAATTTGGAAGTACTAAAAGAAAGCAAGAAAAAGACGAAATGAATTATAGTTTTTTATAGATATTTTTTGAAGGACCAATAGCTGATGAATGTCGCCTTTTTTTCATTAAGAGAGTTACAATAAATTATAAATTATGTAATTTAAAATTATAATATAAAGAAGATATTTTGATCAAATCTATAATATTAAGAAAAAACAGTTTGACCACCACGAATCTTGATGTAATATTTGAAAAATGTTTGGAATTAAATTCAGAATAATTGAAATACCAATTTCAACGAACTTATAATCAAATTGGGCATCTTGCTGAAACAAATACAACGGCAGTAAAGGTTATTCAATTCAAGGTCAAATAAGTCCAAATTAAGCACTTGAAACATAATCAGAAGCTTTGGAGCATTAATGAAGCACGATAAGATAAGAAATAAACAAATTGAAAACAACATAGCACTATGCTCGATTCAGTTCATTCCAACCCAACTTAAATGAAGTTTCTCATGTCAAATATCATTAATATAATCTAACTCGTAGCTCACATCGGACGTCAATCCTACTTGGAGATCTCAAGTTCTAAAACTATTTCATGGCAACAGATTCGGTTGATTTTTGGATGGATCCAGACTATTCCTAGGAAAACAATGGATTTGGAAGAGATTAGTGTTCTTCTAAAATAAAAATATTTCAAAACTAATTAGCCTTAATGATTTTTATTCAATCTTGTGTAGCAAGGAGATCAATTTAACTCAAGAAGCAACCCACAAAATTTGATTTATTCTTCAACAAGATTCAAAACATTCATTGACATTGACCAGAGGAAAAGGGCAAGGCCGATTCGTTCAACTAGGGTAGATCCATCTTCTTCATCACTTCAAATAGAGAAAATCTATATTCCCAACTTCAAAGAAATAAACCCAATCTTTACTAATTTGCCAAATCTAAAATATGGCTATATTCAACGATCAAATTTTCAAGCCAAAATGACCATACATAACAACCAATCAAAGTCAACCACAACGACCCCTTATCAAACAATTCATAATGGAGAGAAATGTTAAACCCCTTTACTTTTTTAATGTAATTGTTGAAATTTCATTAAGAAACTCCGCAATTAAGTGTGCTAATTCTGGAGAAATCCTGAGATGATTGACCTCATATAAAGTTACACAAACAGGGCAGAACCACGATGGTGTTCTTCCAATTTCCCTCCTTTTCTTCTCTCAAATTTCTTCCTTTCTCTTTAAAGTTTCCTATGTTGCACTCAAATGAAACATATGGAGAAAAAATTAGG
Organism: Dendrobium catenatum; assembly: GCF_001605985.2. Taxonomy (NCBI): domain Eukaryota; kingdom Viridiplantae; phylum Streptophyta; class Magnoliopsida; order Asparagales; family Orchidaceae; genus Dendrobium; species Dendrobium catenatum. The sequence continues at coordinate 708,586 of NW_021318705.1, forward strand.
AGATCTTCTAATCTTTTAGTCTGAAAGAGGGTATTGATATATAATATTCAGAGAAGAAAAAGAAATATATTTCTAGAAATTTTTAGGGAATGACTTAAATTATAAAAGGTGGGTAAAATTTTGATAATCATTTCATTATCAATTTTAGAGAAACCCACTATTGGTATTGATATATCATCACAAATTTATCTTGGTCGGGCACGAATCTCCTGGACCATCGAGATTCATCTGGACCACCGTCGGGATTCCTCCCGACCACCACCGGTATTCCTCCAGACAACCGCCGGGATTCCTCCGGACCACTGCCAGAGCTTGTTGTCGACAATCGACGGATTTCATGCCCATCATCGCCAAAGTTTCGGTCAATCACAGCCGAAGTTCCTACCAACCACCGGTAGACTTTCCTTCCGATCGTCGCCAAAGTTTTTTTTTCTTGATTATGATTGGAGTTTTCTTCTGCACTATCATTGAAGCTCTACCCCACCATTGCCTTATTTTGGTCGGTTCGTCAATCATCACCATATTTCTATATGCTTATTAACCTGTTATAATTCCAACATCTCCAAGTAAATGAGTGTATCAAACATTGTATCCAACATAGACATAGTGGAAATTTCTCATCTGGGCTAGGCCCCATGGTTTTTCCCTTTTTGGATTTTTATGTAAAAAATTTTTGGTGTTTCTCTCTCTTAATTTATCTGTTGGTGTGTTGGATATACGTAAATTGCTAAGACATTATATTTTTCATTCCACCGTCGCGTATATTCTAGTTCACAATAGTTTGGCGTCGTCTGTGGGAAAGTATTCCCAATATTTCTTCAATGACTGATCGAAGTAATACCAGCAATAGATTCCCTCACTCTAACACACATCGAACTAGATTCCCATCTGGCAATCATGCATGTCACAATTATCCAAGGGAAGGGCCTTATTCCTTGGAGAATCGAATACGTAGGATGGAGGAGCAGCAAGCAAGGATCTTAGAAATATTGGAGGAGGCAGGTAAGAGGAGGATGCCATCTCAAAATGATGAAGCTCCTCTTCCTCATTCCCAACAACATAATATAGGTTAGCAATTTGAAAATACTCATCATCAAGCCAACGCTCCTCCTCCGCAATATAATCTAGAAATAGATGATGTTGCTAGTTCAACACATGCTCCACCTAGAGCCCATCAGATGAAAAATCTTCAACCCGCTCTAGATACTCCTCGTGATGTTATACGAGATGAATTACGACATGTCGTCCAAGAATAATTCCTAATAAGGGATAGAAGTCATTTTAATATGCAACGAAGTTTTCAAGAATCTTCTCTGCTAACATATGAAATTCTCATACACCCTATTCCAATAGGGTTCAAGCTACCAAATATTGATCCATATGATGGGTCATCTGATCCCTATGAACACGTTGATCACTATCAAAAAATTATGCATGTACAGAGAGCTTCCATATATGTGTGTATATATATCTTGATCGGACACGAATCTCGAGGCAAAATCAAGGTGGAAACTTCAAAAATTAAATTTGGAGTCACCTGAACTCTGATTTCAGTGAACTTACAGTCAAACCGAGCGTCTCGGAAATAAAAACTCAAGGACACCAAAATCGACTCAATCTGAGCCCAAATGAGTCCAAATTAAGCACTCAAAGCGCTATTGGAAAGACCAAACCACAATTTGAGTTACCAAACAATTCTCAAAAATGACGTTCTTATAGTCGAATCGAGCGGCTTGACGAGATGAATCCAATGATCCCAAGATCGTCAAATTCCGACATCATTAAGACCTTCAAATGTCTGTGAACAATACATGATCAAGGGATTCAATATCGGCTGTCCATCCGACCACTCCCTATTTACCGCTGATCTCTCACCTATTTAAAAGTCTTGTCACTCCAAAATATCTATAAATAGACCCCTCATTTCTCATGAGAAGGAACCCAAGCAAGAAGAAGAAGAGAAGAAAGAGAAAAGAAGAGAAGAAGGAGAAAAGAAGAGAAGAAACTCTTTGACGACTGACACCGGAATTTTGTCCGACCGACGCCGAAGTTCTGCCCGACCGATGCTGAAATTCTGCTCGACCGTTGTCGAAATTCTGCCTGACCCACGCCGAAATTCTGCCAGACGCCCGACCGATGCTAGAATTCTGTCCGACGCCAGAGTAATGCCCAAATTCTGTCAGATGCCCAAGTGATGCCAGAATTTTGTCTGACGCCCAAGTGACACCAGAATTCTGCTCGACGCCCAAGTAACGCTAGAACTATGCCTGATTCCCAAGTAACGTTGGAATTCTAAGTGACTCTGAATTCAGCTCAAATACGCAACTTGTTTGTAATCGGATTTCAATCCGGAAGTGAAGCATTGTAATCTGATCGTCCCAAATTTTAAGGACGAGTCAACCTCTTGTACCTCAAACAAACACTAGTGGAATTACTTCAACTGCGCGTGGCCTCGTGGTTTTTTTCCTTTCCAGGATTTTCCACATAAAAATCCTGGTGTTATTTTCTCCTGTTTGTGTGCTTGATATCCGTATAACGCTGAGATGAAAATTTTTCTTATTCTATCGCCGCATATATTCTAGTCAGCAACAATATATATTATTTTTCTTAATTTTTAAAACTTTTGAATCTCAAAAGAGCCTCTAGAGTGATTTTAAGTAAAATTAAAAATTTTAAGTCGCGTTTTCCAATAAATTTCACATCTCGAATGACGTTCGAATATAACTGAAGTGTGAAATCATGATCGAAGGGGGGATAGCTTTCTTCACAACCTTGATGAAAGGTTCTCATTAACAATATTTACAGAGTGGTTAAGATCTGGAATTCATAAAAAGTTGTGATTTTATGTGTCAAAACCTTTGAAGAGGCAGCATATCTTTGGACTCACTTATTTTTGAAATGTAAATAATATGGTTGAAAATACACCACTTAAAAATGCATCAAATCAAGCATGAGTTTTGACATAATTTTAAAAATGAAGGATCTCGATTATTCAAATAATTTTGAGATTATTTAAACTTCATATTTAGCAAAATTATAGTCGACATATGTGCCTTGAGATGATGAATATGATGAGACTATGATCACTTTTGAGTATGTTAAAATTTTGAGATGTTCATGATATATCAAATGATTGAAGGTTGTTATGTGTGGAATCTGATTGTATTGATCAATGTCTTAGACCTTAAAGTTTCTTGTGTACGCTAGAGTGTGCGGATGATTTACCCCAGCTTGGATTCTAGCCCTTCTGACACTTTTTTTTTTTCCGTACAATGGCCTGAGGCTGCATACCCGAGCGCCCCGACACTGCGTACCCAATCACCCCAATGCTAAAAGATAAAGAACAGAGCACCACAGTAGTCGAGATATAACGCCACCGTTGGTCAAGATAGAGAATGAGCACCACAACGCTAAGTGTTTGAGCGCAACAATATTTCCAAATAGATACTAGGCACCACAACGCGCAAGACTGGCGTCATAGCATTGCAAGACAAACTGAACAGTTATTTATCTTATTTTCTGAAGGGTTGCATCACTTGGACTTATTTTACTTGGCTTTCTCTAGGCATTTTCAGTTATGGACAAGAGTGAGAACTATACATGTAAGAGAAGAAGCAATGAGAGAGTGAGAGAGAAGAGAATTTTATACTTATTTCTATCAATTTTCATAGTTGATTTTTTTGGTGTGGTATGGCTCCGTGATTTTCTTCCTATTTTTTCCACGTTAAATCCCGATGTCCTTTACTTTTCGCTGCTTTTACCTTCATGCATGTTTCATCGTTGTGATGTTTACTCCTCTCAGCCCTAACAAATGTGACATTTTTAGATTGTTTGATGAAAGCAAGGAGTATCCAAAACTATAGTATAAATAATATAAACTGTACCACCTTCTAATACCATTATTTCTGGACACATCCTTTAGAATTCATACTTCATAATACCTCTTCTCTAACTATGGATAAGATTATATCTTTATTTTTAGTTCATGTGAAATTGTCTCAAAAGACAGATTATACCGTTTTCTCCTTCCAAAATATTTAATGTAAAAAATTTACATGTACTATGTGTAACAAGTCTTTTTTATCTAGATAATGAGATCTTTTTATATATAAATATAAGAAAATAAACTCCTCTTCTATATCCTCATAAATAATTCATCACACAACAATTGCAAAGCATTTTCTTGCTAGAATTAAAAATTGATTTTTAAGGAAAAAAATAACAGAAATTCACTTTTTTTTTTTTGCAAAAAAAAATTCTAAAAAATAATTTTAAAAATCATTAAAAAAAGCTGTCACTAAGAAACCACGCTCTTTTACTTTCCCCAAAACTGTATCTTTTTACGCTGTTATGTACAAGCTAACAGTGGACTTCTTCACAATAATTTTATTCCTTAAAATTTTCAGTGCAGCAATTAAATAATAATTGAAGCTGCAGGTGCGGTGAAGAGACGTCGGCAATACGCAATGCTTCTCGGATCGAAGGAACGACGAACGACAGCCAAATGGCGCCTCTCGGCGTCTCGTCCATTAGCTTGCAATCGCAAGCGACACGGCCACCCAATCACAACAGAGCCCTTTAGTTGCGCAAATTAATCGACAAGAAACGATCATATCACATAATCAAATTCTAAAAAAATGTTTTGAAATTTTTTGTTGGTGGACCTCTATAGCTAATTATAATTTCATAATTCTAATTTTAATACTAATCAAATATGCAAAAATAATAATATTAACGTCAGGGGCGGAAACTGTAGAAACTCATGATTAGGTGGGAGCCTTACGGTATCTGAAGGATCAAAAACAGAAAAAGACAGAAAGAGAATATTATTGATATATTTCTCTTATTACATACGGTATAGTAGTATATATAGATCCTGAATATAAGAGGCAATATTTACGGCAATATATAAAGCAACACATGTTTATGTACAGAGTTTTGTTTATGTGCTCTAATATCCCCCTTCAAACTGAAGGGTCTTGGATGACATTCTGTTTGAGTCGTAGTTGATGAAATCTTGGTGTGGAAAGGGATTTAGTAAGTATATCAGCAATTTGGTCGATAGTACTGATAGGAAGAAGTTGAATGTTTTCCTGCTGAATGTGATCTCTAACAAACCGGTGATCTATTTTGATATGTTTTTTTTTTTTTTTAGCATGGAACACTGGATTGTTTGCCAGTGCAATTGCCGAAGTATTGTCGCAATACAGATCGATTGGTGCTTCTTATTTTAGACCGAAATCAGCAAGAATTAATGCGTCTTAGCCATATGACGTCTGCCATGAGAGTGGCTAATGCTCTGTATTCTAACTCCGTATATGACCGAGTCACCATGGTCTGCTTTTTGACAGTCCACGATATGAGTGTATCTCCTAGAAATGAGCAGTATCCATAAGTGGATTTCCTTGAGATTGGATATCTCGCCCAGTCGGCATCTGAGTAAGATATATGAGAGACGCAAGTTAGATTTTAGAATTGGAATTCCATAATCGATCGTACCTTTGAGGTAGCGTAGTAGCCATTTGAGAAGGTATATATGCTGAGGCATAGGTTGGTGCATATGTTAAGACAACAAATTGACATTGTAGGAGATGTCCGGTCGCGTTAGCTTCTAGTATTGAAGCGAGCATGTGATTTTGTGGTATGTAGTTGGGTCATCGAGCACCGTATCCATGGGATAGTTTTGAGGGAGTTTAGTACATGTCGGATTCGAAAGGGGGTTGGATGTGGTCAGTTGAGCTATTTGTAATATGGATTGAGCATAGAGTTTTTGTGAGATGAAGTATTGCATCGGTGTTCTGGAGATCTGAATTCCCAGAAACGAATTTGCCTCCCCGAGATGCTTTATTGTGAATTTGGTATTCAGCCGATTGAGAATCCTGCTAATGGCATCTTTATCGTTGCTCGTTATAAGTATATCATCCACATAAATAAGCAAAAATAATTTTATATTGTGCTGATCAAAGATAAGAAGAGAGGGATCTGATTTACTATGAGTAAAGCCAAGAGAGATAAAAAAAGATGTAAACGTGTTGTACCATTGGCGAGGTGCCTATTTTAGGCCATAAATAGCCTTGAGAAGGAGATAGACGTGATCGAGATTGGTGGCATCTTCGAAACCTTTTGGTTGGCTCATGTAGGCCGTCTCAGATAAAGATCCGTGAAGGAATGCATTTGCAACATCGAGTTGTTGAACTTGCCAATTGTTGTGCAGTGCTACAGTAAGTAAGATGTGAATTGTTGGCAGTTTTGCTACCGGACTAAATGTTTATGTATCATCCAGTCCATATTCCTGATGATTGCCCTGTGCTACTAATCTTGCTTTGTATTTGACTATCGATCCATCGGAATGTAATTAAGTACGATAAGACCATTTACAACCCAAGATCGATGAATTTGGAGGCTGGGAAATAAGACTCTATGTCTTGTCTTTGTAAAGCGAAGAATTCCTTTGCGATGGATGTTCTCCAGTTAGAAAATTTACTGGCTTTTGTGTAGTAGGAGGGATCCAAATGAGCTTCAAGAACAGATGTGTGGTGAAGAAGGTTTAGACAGGTTATGGGTTTTAAGGATCACATTTTATGCCTGGTGAGCATAGGATGAGTGGATGGCTGGACCATGGATGCAGTGGAAGGGTTGAGCTTGAGGTGCTTGAGATGATGGAATTTCTGGCATTGGATCCATATAAGGTTTTTGCTGATATTGGTCAGTAGGATAATGCAAATTGGTAGTGTGAGAGGTGGACTGATGGGACATTGAGATGTGTGTGAGAAAGAGTGCATATAGTTGCTATGACTGTGGAGTTTTGGAACGATTGTGATTAGTAAACGGAAAACAAGTTTCATCAAAAGTCACATGACGAGAAAGTTAAATTTTATTTGTAGTAAGATTTAGGCATTTGTAACCCTTATAGTTGTCTGAATATTCCAAGAAAACACATGCTTAAGCTTTTGGCTGAAGTTTGTGACGGAGAGGAGCTGGAGTAAGGGGAAAACAGGCAAAACTGAACATGCGTAGATGTCTGTAGTCAAGTTTTGTGTTATGCAGAATTTCATACGGAGATATGTTGCTAGTGGTTGAAGTTGGCATTCTATATATTTATCAGATAGACTAAAGTCAGTACGACGTCAGGCCAGTATGTGTATGGAGCAAATGCCGTGTGAAGAATGTAAAGAATGATATCCTCCGAGTCAATCTGAGACCCGATCGTAGCGATTTGATCAACGAGAGACTTGATTTCATTGATATATTGAAGCATAATTGAGTTTTTGAGGGAAATATGGTGAAGTTCATTCTTGAGTTGAATGACCTTAGATCTATTGGTGGATTGAAACCGGGTTTGAAGAGTTGTCCAAATGGCTGATTTTGATTCAAGATAAAAAATGTATGGGAGAATGGAAGCCGAGATGGTAGAGCATTTGGCTGCCGCTAGGTTTTGATCAGTTAGGAGCCATTGTGTGTAGCTGGGATTGGGAGCAGATGATCCATCAGATTGGTCTAGAAATTTTTTTGGAATGGATTGGGGGTTAAGATATGAATCAAAACCATTTGCCCGGTAGATCTTGAAAATTTGATATCGTCATATGGGGTAATTTTCAGGAGAAAGAGGATTTTCAACGATGTTCTTGAGATTTGAAGAATGAATTTAAGTGAGGAAGAGATGACCGGAGTTGCCGAGGTTGTAAGCTCCGGTTGATCTCCGATCGGAGACGTTGTGGATGAAGCTATTTGGCCCCGGAATCGTCAAGCCTTGTCTGATACCATGTAGAAATTCTCATGGCTAGGTGGGAGCCTTACGATATCTGAAGGATCAAGAATAGAGAAAGACATAAAGAGAATATTATTGATATCTTGCTCTCATTACATATGGTATAGTAGTATATAGATCCTGATTACAAGAGGCAACATTCACGATAGTATATGAAGCCACACAGGTTTATTTAGATAGTTTTATTTATATGCTATAATAGAAACAACCTTAATTTTTAGGAGGATTAATTCATAAGTAAAAGTGCAGAGATTTTTTTTTTCATGCATAAATATATTTACAACCAAAGTTTGTTCCGGGGGCACTACTCCTTGACCCCTATTTATTTATATAATTGATTGTTGTACGTTTCGTAGATATATGAGAAGTGGTGGGGGGCTCGAAGGGGGCAACACCCCCTGCAGGTTCGACCCGCCTGGTCAGGTCGCAGGGTCAAATTTTGGTTATAAGGATATTTTTGGATTTTCTTTACTATTTCTCTTTGGATTTTTAGGGTTGTAAGGATATTTTTGGACTTTCTTTTCAAATTTTGGTTGTAAGGATAATTTTGGTTCCCTAATAATAACATCTATACATAACGTTTTTAATTGTGTTGGGGCAATTGCCTAAAGACATTTTGGCTATAAGGATATTTTTGGATTTTATTTACTATTTCTCTTTGGATTTTTAGGGTTGTAAGGATATTTTTGGACTTTCTTTTCAAATTTTGGTTGTAAGGATAATTTTGGTTCCCTAATAATAACATCTATACATAACGTTTTTAATTGTGTTGGGGCAATTGCCTAAAGACCATAGTATTTTAAAACTTTTAGGGGGGCAATTGTCTAAAAACCATTGTAATAAATATTAAAAAATAGATTGAGGAAAACAAATTACTTAAAGAATGATATAAGAATTTTTTTAAAAAAATTTTTTGAAGAGGGCAATTGCCCCCGGGCCTAAAGTAGAACCGCCCTTGATTAACACTAAGATTTTATTCGGAACGATTTTCTTACTGCTTCTAAACGCAAATTTTTAGCACAAAAATACTAATTTTTTTAAATACTTTTTAATAAAACATTACTTTAAATAATAATTAGAAAATCTTCTAAAATAAAGCCTAAGATATAAATATACCTTGTCTGAAATTGGTTACAGTTCTTCCATTTCCTTCTTTCCTACTAGATTCTCTGATACTTTTCTTCTGTTCATTTTCGTCACATCTTTCACTAAAAAAAATAAAAATCCCAATACAAATATGTTGTGGAGAGAGGCAAATCCTGACAATGAATTACTTCACTAAAATTAAAATAATTTCATGAGATGTTGACCTGAATGAACCCCACAAACATGGGCAAACAAAACAATCGATCAATTTAAATAAAAAAAAAAATTTAATAGTAGAAGGGGGTCCCCAAAAAATAAGCAACCGCATATTTTTCTTAACTAAAAAAATAGTGTATTGAGGAAAGGATAATTTATATAGAGCAGAGGCGAAAGTAAAATTAAAAAAATAATAATAAAACAATAATTTGGGAATTGAGAAAGAAAATTAGAGGTGCGGTCCCAAGTAATGTGGTCCCACGTAAGACGCGGTTTAATGGGAAATAGTGCGGAGGAGAGGACCACAAAAGCTCTTCTTCTCATGAGAAGCAGCCAGCCCCCGTTTGTGGAATATTTTGCAGTCGCAATTATTCCACTGTTGCTCCTCCTATACGCCCTTCTTCCCCTTCTTCACACTCTCTCTCTCTTCTTCTTCTTCTTCTTCTTCTCTCTTGTGCTCTGCTCCATGACACTAATCCCCTAGAAACCAGTCGGTATCTGTCTTCTTGTGAGCAGCAACCGCAGAGGAAGCAGAAACCAATCTGAAAAAGCTTTGTTGCAGAGGCGAACAAGAAGACCCACACTGGATGCCAGAGGGGGGGAGAGAGACGGGGGAGAGAGAGAGAGAGAAGGGGAGAATCGTGGGATGGGATTCGTGCCAATCTCAGTCTCCCAGATGAGAGCCACTCGACGGATCCATTCATGACAACAAAAGTATTCAGTACAATTATTAAAAGCACAGCTCCCTTCCATGCCAAGGCAGGAAGTCGTCTCTTCGAGTGACAGGCTGCATGCTTTTTCCTCTTCTTACCTTTCTTTCGATTTCTTTAAATCATCGTATTAACCGGAAGTAAAGTTCGTAACTTGAGATACGGAGAAGGAGAATATGGCTCAAGAGCATCAGCATCAAGCGGCCATGGGCTACGGCGAGTACTCGATGCAGGGATACGAGGCTTCAGGTAGTCACGAGCTTTACAACTTGCAGACGAGGATGGAGATGCTTGGGTTCCCTTCAAAGCATCATCATCATCATCAACAGAATCAGAATCAACATAACCCCGAAACTTCATGGAGATCAGGTGGTTTGTTTCTGAGGCCGGGAAGCGACTCTCCGGCTAGCGAAAGCCTCATGATTTCCCCTGACGCCGTGGCAGATTGGGATCAGCCGAGACAGCTCGTCGTCGACGACTCTTTGCGATGTTTATTTCCTGTTCATGACGAGGAACAGCCAAGCCAGGGGCTTTCCCTGTCTCTGTACAACCCGGAACCCTCCGTCGTCGTGGACTCGGCGGCCGATTATCACCGATCTTTAATGTTCTCTAGACCGACGAACAGTAACAGCACTGTTTCTCATCAGCAAGGCTTCAGCTTTCACTCCGCCCAAACATCTGGGAGTGTCAGTAGCAGTACCCATAAGCTGAGGCTCTCAAAGTACTTGATTCCAACACAGGAGCTGCTGAACGAGTTCTGTGACCTTGGAGGAGTGAAATCCTCAAAGCAGAAACAGCAGAGCAAAAGGTTTGAAGAAGGTGGGCCTTCTTCCCTCTCTCCTGTCAGCCCCTCACTTCAAAATCTTGACATACTTGAGCTCCAAAAGCGAAAGGCAAAGCTTCTGACTCTGCTAGAAGAGGTGAGATTCTTCATACTGTTTCTTTATTTAACTACTTCACAGCTTAGTCCACCATGTTCAAACTGTACTGGCCATCAACATAGCCCTTCGCTTGGGTTATCTGTGAGCTCAATGGTTCACTAATGGTGGGGCAGAAGTGCTACCATAAATGCTTAGCTGAGCCGAAGGTGGGGCTGATTGACGTTTTCGGCCATTTCCTTTATATTTAGAAACCTCTATTCTTTTTTCTTTGCATAGTCATTTATAAATCTACCAGCAGATCCCTATCCCCCGTTTTAAATGGAACCCACCAGATCGCGCAAAATTCATCACGAGTAATATATGTTAAAGCCCTCAAAACTGACAGAAATCCTACAATATTTTTTATAGAGCTTCATAGGCTCATTGGTTGCTTGAAAAAATAATTATATCTTTCAAAATTAATATCTTCTTTTCACTCAGTTTATAGGTTAAAATCTTTATAATCTTTGTTTAATTATTTCTAATTATTGCATCCAATCAAATAAATTGTAAATTCAAGTAACCAAACGTAGCCGAAAGAGTTTATTTTTATGATTCATGTGAGATACATTAGTTTCTATGTTCAAGCAACACATGATAAACGCAGTTTTCAATGTAAAAAGATTATAGATGACAAAAAGTTTATTATAGTAAAAATTGTAAGCATCGATTTCCTTATAGGATCTCTGACTTTCTGTCCACTCAAAAAGCAATCCAGTGAAAAAAAAAAGTTTTTTTTTCATAGAATGTTAGCATGTTTTCAACAGGATAAGAAGGCAATATAATAAAAGATATAAATTAAATACATAAAATTAGAGATGGTTCAAATTTCGTAAGCACTTTCTTCTCATCATCAGTCCTTCTTCTTCATCATCTTCTTCTTCCCTTCATCCAATTTAGACAAACTATGTTCTTCCAAGCTAGCTACAAACCAACAGCTACTGAACTTTTATCTTGCAACAGGTGGACAGAAAATACAGGAGATACTGTGAACAAATGAGAGCCGTAGTTTCATCCTTTGAATCCGTCGCCGGCGAAGGCTCAGCTACCACATACCTCGCATTGGCGTCAAAAGCCATGTCCAGACACTTCAGAAGCTTGAGGGATGGCATCGTGAGCCAAATACAGGCGGCAAAGAAAACCATGGGGGAAAAGGACCCCATCGCTCCAGGAATAAGCAGAGGTGATACTCCAAGACTAAAGCTTCTCGACCAGTGCTTCAGACAGCAGAAGGCGTTTCAGCAAGGAGGATTGCTGATGGAACAACACCCATGGCGGCCACAGCGCGGCCTTCCTGAGCGCTCAGTCTCCATACTCAGAGCTTGGCTTTTCGAGCATTTTCTTCACCCGTAAGTCTTTTTCGCTTTCCTTCTCGGCCGACACATATGATGCAATTTGTTAATAATTACACGCACGACACAGACTTGTCATTATATGTAATTTCCTTACCGTAAAATTTTAATATTAAGGTCTTACGTTGACTCAGCGTCATATTATTTTAAACAATACTGAATAAGGTAACATAACAAGTGACAAAAATTCAATGGATGAATTTTTATGTGCGGACCGAGTTCAATAAAAATGAGTCACATCATTTTCTATTCGATATCGTGGTTCGATACTGTCCAGTATTGGATGATGTGGCTCACCTGATTCGTCATTGAATGATAAGCTGTGTTCGGTGTCTGCCTAGAATAATCTCTCAATTCAATAAAGGATTATTGCGCACAACTTCTTAGAAAAAAATTGATGTTATTGTTTAATATTTTTTAAAAAATTTATGATAAATAGTTTTTTATAATCAAAATAATTAAATTATTTTTCCCACATATTGCTTCGATTATTTATTTTGAATATGTTTTGCAAATTGCACCCTATTTTTTGCAAATATGACAAGATTTGAGGTAGTTGTCGAAGAAATATAATAAATAAAAGATGACAACTTGCAGGTACCCCAGCGATGTTGATAAGCATATATTAGCAAGGCAAACGGGCCTCTCAAGGAGCCAGGTACGCCACGTCATCAACGTCTCTCTCACTTAATTAATTATTAATCACCGTTCGCTACATGTCGCTAATCAATGTTTAATCTGTTTAATTTAAAATAATCAATGCTTTGCCCGACTTCAACTGTTTTATCGATCCTCAACAGATAAAAACAAGATTTGACTTTGTCAACGAAGTCCTTATAACAAAATAAATTAATTAGGATAGCAATGACATCCGTCCACGCACAATATAATTTTATTGTTTTTAAATAAAAATGTCTTTTTGACGTTTATAATATAATATTTCTTAAATAAAAGAAAAAAATATTAGAATTATTTTTGTTAAAGTAAGAAAATTAACTTTTAATGAATCTAATTAGTAAAAACTAAGGCTTCGTTTGGGACGGCTTTTTTACTGCTTCTTAAAGCAGTTTTCGAGTACAAAAATTTAAACTTTTGTATTAAAAAGCTGTTTTAAGAAGCAACAAAAAAGCCGTCCCAAACGAAGCCTAAGACTGCGTTTGGGACAACTTTCTTACTATTTCTTAAAGCAGCTTTTTAATATAAAAATTAAAAAGTTGCTTTTTAAAGCTGCAAGAAAGATGTTCCAAACGAAACTTAGACAAAATTACCTTCCATAAAAATATGATTATAATTTTGTTTTGCGACGGCTTTCTTATTGCTTTAATTCTAAAAGAGTAATTATAATTTTATTTGGTTACTATTTTCAAGCAATTTTTTTAAAAATTATGTGATGAGAAGTTACTTTTTGCAGTTAGATTTATTAATAGTTGTAAGGAAGTTTTTGTCTGATTTTTATTAATAGAATATATTTATAATAATATGCACAATAACTTTAAAAAAAGTTATTTTTGCTATAAGAGTTTCACAAATAACTTAACAAAATATTACAATCATTAAAAAAAAACAATGAAGTTCTTTAGATTAAGAAATTTTACCTAAGAAACCAAAATGAAGGATATAGGAGCACAAAATGGTTCTTTTTTTTTTTTTAATTCTCAAGAAGTTTGTGGGTTCTCTTAGAAAATCATATATAGAAATATATAGGAGAAAATAAGACATAAAATTGAGAGAAATATTTTTTCCATAAATTTTTTTTTTTGGGGCATTTCAAAGTTTTGCAGGATAAAATTTTAAATTGACAGCCAATCTTCATTTGATATATTTTATATTCAAATTTCAATAGACTATACTTTACTTTTATAAAGATAATTTTACATATTATGCAAATAATTATTGAGATTAAGACAACAATATTATTAGTATAATGTAATATTGTAATTGTTATGAAATCAAATAAATTTAAAGTAGAAGTTTATAGCCGATTTTTACATTTAATAAAATATTATTGATGAACAATCAAATGCAGTCTTTATTATAATAAATTTCATTCCGACCAAGTCTTTGCTTCATAGGATGTTTCTTCTCAACTAATCTTCATAAATATAATAATATAAAGAGCCATTATCTAATTTTAATCAAATAGAGATAGTCCAATATTTATGATTAATAATTTTATAAAAAGACTTTCTTTATTCTTCTTATTCTGCATAATGAATAATAATTATTAATTTAATAACAACTTGTACAAAATATGAAAGTGACATAATTAATTATAAATTTGAAGAACAGTTCAAAAATATTTTGTATGTGAACTGCCGGACTGAATTGCATTACTCTTCAATTTATATTTCATCTTCACTATAATAATATTTTTAAGCTAGCTTCATTTGAGATAGTTTCTTGTCAATATTTTTTTCCTTACATTCAAAAAATTTTCATACTAAGGCTTCTTTTGGGGCGGCTTTTTTATTTTTTCTTAAACCAATTTTTTAGTTTAAAATTAATAAGTTTTAAACTAGAAAGATGCTTTAAGAAGCAGTAAGCTGTCCCAAACGAAGCTTTAAAAATTTTTTGCACTAAAAAGCTGCTTTAAGAAGCAGTAAAAAAATCCTCCCAAACGAAGCCTAGGACTTTATTTGAGACAGCTTTTTCAATACTTCTTAAAGCAACTTTATTGTATAAAACTTAAACTTTTTATATTATAAAGCTGCTTTAAGTAGTAAAAAGCTGTCCCAAATGAAGTCTAAGACTTTGTTTGAAACAGCTTTTTAATTGCTTCTTAAAACAGTTTCTTAGTACAAAATTTAAAATTTTTGTACTTAAATGCACATAGTTTGAAGAAGCAGTAATAAAGATGTATGTTCCAAACGAAGCTTAAGGTTTTGTTTGAGATAACTTTCTTATTGTTTTCTAAAATAAAATTTTAATACAAAAATTTCTAATTCATAAAAATTTTATACTTAAAAGCTACTTTAAAAAAAATAATAAAGCTGGCGCAGACGAAGCCTAAAAAGTAAAAAAATGCTATAGAAAATAGTAATAAAATTATCTCGAATGGAGCCTTGCTCAACAAGTGTATTAGTAAAATAATTTTAAAAATCAAAATACACTGAATCAGCTAAGTCTTTGTTTGACATAGTTTTTTTTTTGTTACTATTCTGTTCTTTTTTTTAATAGAATAGTAAAGCATTATAAATATAAAAAAAGTAACAATTAGAAAAAAAATTTGATTTAGTTTTTTCTTACAAATATAATTTAAATGGCTTCCTTAAATGCTAAGTCTTTGATAAATTAATATAAATTTTTAATCAGTTCATATTAAAAAAATTTAAAATTAAGATAATTTTATAGAATAATTTTTGCAAGTTTTATCAAAAATTTATTTGTTTTTCATGCACACTCTAAGACTACAATGAACTAGTCAATTGAAAAAAAAATTCAAGATATTATTATCAAAATTTTAATTTAGTTTAAAAATTATTATATTTATTTTGAGTTTGGCACAATTAGAAATTCATATATTCCTTCTAAAATAAATTTGAAATTTCTGAAATTTATTATGATCAATGTTTAGTCATCTGACTATTTTTTTGGAGCCTATTAATTTAGTTAAAAATAACATAAAATATTAGTATTTGCAAATTCAAAATATCTAAGCTTCCCCGTCACAGGTCTCCAACTGGTTCATCAACGCAAGGGTGAGACTATGGAAACCTATGATAGAAGAGATGTACACTGAAGAATTAAAAGAGCGCGAAATCCAGTCCACCGGAGCTCAAGAAGACGATAGGAACCCTAACCCTAGCTGCTCCCGTGACGTCGCTATCACCGACGAACAGAAACCTCTAGCAGCCGAACTACTCACCGAGCCGGACTCACTCTCCTCCATCATCAACCACCACTCAGAAGCAAGACCGCACCACACCAATCCAAGAGACCAAATCCAATTACAGAGAACAGAGAACTTCGGCATTGCAGACCTCCACTTCTCTTCCTACAACGGATGCGGCAGCCAAAGCTACAGCGGCAATGGCGTCTCCCTCACGCTCGGCCTACAGCATCACGACGGCAGCGGCGGTGGTGGTGGAATGGGGTTCTCGCTTTCTCCGACAAATCCACAGCCACTGTTTTATTCTAGAGGGCAAATGGAGGAGTGTCAGCCAGTTCAGTTTTCCATCCTCGACGGGGAGGTACAGAATCTTCCTTACAGGAACTTGATGGGTGCTCAGTTGCTGCATGACTTGGCTGGATAGAGAAACCTAATGGCTGTGGAGGTGACAGAATTTAAAAAGAGTTCGAAGGAGGAAACTTTAATATTATATAAAGCTACCAAAGAATTAAAAATCTCAGCTTGGCCCGGCCCCTCTTGATTCTGCCAAAGTCAGCTGGATTGTTCAACTCTGATGGAATATGAGGTTTTGATTTAGGAAAATTATTGCGATTTGGTTATCTGTACGTGTATATATAGCAGAAATTAGTTGATTCGAATACTTTGTTTACGATATTGCTTTTAAAAATTCAGAATGCCATGTTAGGTGATCAGGAGGAAGATGGTTTTGAAAGTTCGTGGATGGAACCGTTGATTATATATTTATATTTATAATTAGATGAAGGTTTCATGTAAACTTGGAGACTGGATCAGCTTTTTCAGTTTTACTGTATTAGTATAGGATTAATGCTTCGTTTCGGACGGCTTTCTTATTGCTTTTTGAAACAGCTTTCTATTTATTTTTATACTAAAAAGTTGTTTTAAGAAGCAGTAAAAAAGCCGTCCCAAATGAAGCCTAAATCGGTCTCAGTGTTCTTACTTTTCAAATATTCAAATGTAAAACACATTTCATAGTTGAAAATTAATGATTAGTAGGGGACTGCCCTTGTTTTGTATCATTTTATATTTATTATGTACAAGAGAATTTAAGATGAAAAAGTTTTATGATTGTGTTTTAGCTTGTATGAATACATGTCCATGTAGAGCAAGAGAGAACATTTATGCAAATATGATATTAGTTTTTTTGCATAAAAGATCAAGATCATGGGGTCTAGCTCAGTTGAAAAATAATATATACATTAATACAAGTTATTTATTTCAATGATATGACATTTCTATTACTAGACAATGCCTTATTATAATAGAAAATTTTAAATCATGTGTAGGCTATCTTTACTAGCTGATGTAATGGATCCATGAAAGAATCAGATCTGCTAGAAGGAATTCCCAATCAGGGACCAACCACAAGCTTAAAACTTCAAAAGTGTATATGATTCATCAAATGATCAATCCTACTACAATACTTGCATATTTATAAGCTAATAAGAACATTCTAGAAGCTAATAATAACAAACTAAGATAAACTACTCCTAAGAAAAACATTAGTTATCATGTTCCACATTAGCAATGCTATAGCAATCTTGACAGCCAAGGATTTGGACGGATTTTAAGAAGAAGGCGATAAACATTATTGTCAATAACAATAGTTGACACTGATAAGTTTAAGCTACCTTGCGGGCATGTGCAACATTAGGCCATAGTAATAGTATAATGTATGCACATTTAAGTATTAAAAAAAAAGTATTGATAAGTGTGTATAGGTGAGTTGAAGGAGAAATTATTGGGTGCGGAGTGCGGACGTAGTTCTGTGTGTGCAAACGAATTGGGTCGCGCCACGTGGAGCCCATCTTGACCCCACCGACTTGAAGAGAACGTGTGCTCTGTTTACCCGATAACCCGATAACACGAATCATCCGAACTACTTGAAAAATGCGCGGTACCTAGTAGTACCGAGAGGTACCTAGTAGTACCGAAGTTTAAGCTACCTTGCGGGCATGTGCAACATTAGGCCATAGTAATAGTATAATATATGCACATTTAAGTATAAAAAAAAGTATTGATAAGTGTGTATAGGTGAGTTAAAGGCAGATGTAAGGTGAATAAGAATGTACGATCGTAATTATGTGACTCCATTGTTCTACCAACAGAGAAGATTGCATGGCTGAAAAAGCGTAAGATTACTACATATTAATAAAGCAAATGAGATAATGTTTTTGTGATTTTAAGTTACAATAATAATTGTAAAGTTAAAATATAACATTCAAATATTAAAAATTATTATTTTTTTAAATTTAACTTTAAAATTTAGAATTTTTTTTTTTTTAATTTGGGAGGAATGTTATCATATTTAAGTATAAAATTGATTATTTGAATTTTCATAATTCAAATAATCAATTTGGAGTTATAAAATTCGTTGTTGCTTAAGAGATTTGACGGTAGAGTAAAAGTGTTTTAGACCTTAGAGAAGGAACAAAATTCAACATACAAACAAATAATTTAAATGACATATAAACATCAAAAAATTTTTGTGAAACATCTTGAAAAGGGAAAAAACTACGGTGCCTTACCTAGTAAAAATGATTCCACTAATGTTTGAATATTTTACGAAGGTCGACCCGTCCTTCAACTCATGGACAGTGAGAATAAAAAATATTGGAGAATTGACCAAACTTCAAGTAGGTATTCCTTATCTTGATTGAATGACATTAACATATATTAAAAATATGGTGGCAACCATAAGGAGAATGTTTTTTAGAGGTTTGACGATGGTTGGAGATGTGGTGGTAACTAGGGGATGGATGGAAGTTTGATGATATTTGGAGATCCAGAGGCAGAGGAACATACAGAAGTCTGATAACAGATAATGGTCGTTAAGAGATCCGACGACACTCAACAAATAGACAAAAGTTTGGTGATGGTCGATGGACGGGAAGAGATTCGACGGTGTTGACCTCGATTTTTGTTCGGGTGCCCTCGAGGGCCTTTGATTGATTTAATTAAGCCCTGTCAAGTCCAATTCGAGCTCGAATCAGCTTGTATTGAGTCGAATTAGACTCGACCGTGTTCGATTAAGCCCAATTAATCCACCTTAAATTGAATTGGGTTAATTTGAGCAAATATAATTGGGTTAATTCGAGTCATCATTTAATTAAATATAATTGGGTTAATTTTAGCAAATTCAATTGAATCCTAAATTGATCCGAATCGGGATCTGATTTTAAGCTTGATTTTAATTTAATATGTTTTATTTAATTCTTTTTTCTTTCTCATGAGCTTAAATTTGTTCCTAAATCAAGCAATCAAACCGACGGCTAAATCACCTCAATTCCCTCATAATTAGCCTTAGGATGAATCCTAGCCGTGGATCTAAGGCCTTGATCATTTAAATACTCTTTAAGGACATCATCATGAGGGAGTTTTGGCTTTTGATTCTTTTCCCTAGCTGCTCTCAACCCGAATTTCTTAGTGTGAGAGCTCTTCCAACATCTCCCCATCTTCCTCCACTCAAATTCGTTGCTAAAACCTCACCGGCAGTGAGATCTCCAACGACCCGAGCCTATTTACCTTCCAAAGCTTCTGCCGTTTGATTCAAGGCGAATTGGAGCTCGAGTTCAACTAAAGAAATATATGAGGATAATTTACAATATCAGCCGTGTCAAGATCCCGAACATCCAACAGTTAGATCTCTTAAAAATCTTAGATCTATGCCATTACACTTAGATATAGCTTTTTGATAAGTACTTTTCACAACTTCAAAACACCACCCCATGACTTTTGCTCATGTCCTTGATCTACATTTGAAATTTTATCCAAATTTGTTGAGCCATCCTCGAGAACGAAACCTTTTTTTCATTTTAGGGTTAGAAAATCAGGCGTGCATAAATTGGATTAATTTTGAGTCGTTGATATATATATATATAAATCTAAAATATATTAATAAAATGGTATATATGTAACCATTAGACATTGCAAAAGGATGTATCTTGGTTATGCTTTTTGTTGATGATATTTTTCTTATTCACAAAATTAGAGAGGAATTTGATGAGAAAAAATGAATTATGGAGGCCACCTTTAGAGTCTAAAGGTTTTTGTTCTAGTAGATCTAAAATTTAATACATAGAGTATAGTTTAGTAGTAATAGATATAATAGTTGAATTTTGACAATGGGTGATCAAGTCATTATAAAGAGTGGAAATTTTAGATATCTTGGGTTTATTGTTAAAAGTGATAGAGAAATAGATGAGGATATTATTAGTAGAATTCATGTTGCACGGTTGAAGTGAAGGAATGAATCAAACATATTGTATGATAGAAAAGTACCATTTAAACTATAACATGGTAGTGAGGCCTACAATGCTTTTTGGCGCAGAGTATTTTCCATTAAAAGAGAAGCATAAGATGAAGTTAAGTGTTGCATAGATGAGTATGCTTAGGTGGAAGAGTGGCTTTAGACTTAGTGATAGAATATAAAACAAGTATATATGTGAAAAGATTTGAGTAGCTTCAGTGGTATATAAGATTAGATATTAGTATATATTTGATTTTTAATAAGACCCAATGAAGAAAAAATATTCATATTGCCGACATGGATCAACCAATTCTACTCCAAAAAGATGATTTGCATCTCTTTGCCAACAGGATAAGACTTGGGTTGAAAATGGAAGTAAAAAGAGAGGGGAGTAGACATATTTCAACCCCAAAACTCTAATATTATATTTCTATCACTCATATAAAACTTTAATATTAAATATGTCACTTCTATTTTTCATTCTTACCACTCATGCCACCCTATAAACTTTAATATTTCATTTCCCATGTTTGTTCTATGGGTGGTAAGCATGTAATTTTATAGTTTTAGATGTTAGATATGTAAGTAGTATGTAATAAAATGGTATATATGTAACCCCCCCCCTTTAAGGTTTAGGGTAAGCATGTAATTTTATAGTCTCCAACTTTAGAAATATTATTAATGCAAAGCACATCTTTGATAACTCATGCTTCTATGAATAATCCACAAAAAATTGAGCAATATGATGAAGATGGAAGCCAAAATAGCTTGTTCACAATTATTTTAATCCTGATTAATAATAAAACAAAGTTAAAACCAAATACTAAGCTTTTTATCTTTAATTCGTTAGGAGCCCAAGCCCACGAAAATATTGGACCGTTTAGCTAGCTTATGTTAAGAGATAGCCCAGCCCAGATGAGAAATAGCTGAATAATACACTAAAAATATAAAAAAGGTTAGATAATATGGTAAATAGAAGAAAAGATGATAAAATTTAAATGAATTGTGCTCATCATATCTTAAATAAAAATATATTTTCATATATTTTACTTGTCCACTTTTCACATCAAATTAAGAAAGGTTTCCCTTGAGACTGTTTTATTACTATTTTTTAAAATAATTTTTAAATAAAAAACTTTTTGAAAATAATATTAATTTTTTTTAGAAAACAGTAATAAAACTGACCCAAAGGAAGCCAAAATATAAATAGAAATCAAACTAAGCTAAGGTTATAGTAAGAAAGCTGTCCCCGTCTTGTCGCATGCATAATGTTTTCAATTCCTGTTTAAGAAAGCTAACTTTCTTCATAGTTTTTAGTAAGCAAGCTATGATTTGTGGGTATGTTATGAGGGTTTTTTATATGATTTATGAATTTTAAATTTAGTTGTTGGGATGAAAGTGAAATAAATTGAAGGCGTCTTTCTTGGAGTGATTTGATTCGCTAAAAAATAAATGAGAAGTAATTTGAAATATAATTTAAAATAAACATAGTGTATTTAAAATATTTCAGCATTGTTTAGCTGAGTGCAAAATAAATATATAAGATTATATTTTATGTTTGATTTAAAATAAAATGAATTCAATGTAAAAATTAATGGTAAAGCAGTGGATCCGGCTAGTTGCGGATGATGATCGATGATAGTGGTGGTGGCCGACGGCCAGCAGCGGCTAACGACGATGATTGATAATAGTGGTGGTGGCTTGCGATGTATTCAGAAATATACAAAAATTGGATAAATTTTGGAATGTGCTAAGAATGATCGATATCAAAGATGAGTTTCAAATTCATCAAAGTTATAATTTGAAATTATTTTTTGATCTAACTAAACACTTGTGTCTCTAAAATCCTTGCATTTGAATATTCACAAACAACAAAATTTCTTAAACTGAATAATTTTCCTCTTCATTCTTAAAACAAGAAAGGGAAATCCAAATCCTTAAGGCTTTAAAACTTAATTTATAAGCCCTTATACAAATATATGAATTATTATTTGCAAAAACAGAAATTGTAAGACTAGCACAAGCCAAAGACATGTTAAAAAATTCATCACATATAAATGTAGCTCCTCGATGAGGTGGAGAAATTATTCCGTGCGGAGATCGAACACAGAGAACCGTCTAATTTATCTCTGTGAACAATGCGCTTTTATTGTTCATCACTGTGCTTTTACTATTTAAAGAGACAAAATCAAACGACTCTCCGTGTCTGATCTCTGCACTTAATAATCTCTAACAATTCAAATGTATGTACATTATAACATGGACATAATATATTGGGGATACTAGGGGCTCATAATCTCATTGGACCGGCTCAAAGCTCCTAATTAAAATATATGGGTTTTTTTTTTTTTAAATAAAGCCTTGATCACAATAACCATTAGTACCTCCACCTCCAGGCAACCACCCCTTGATGCGCTATTATTTTAAGATTTGATTACTATTATTTTACTCAAAGTATCCATGCATATTATCTTATAATAATTACATTTTGTTTTCAGAATAATATTTTTTGTTGATTTCGTCTCACAATGTTTCTTATCAATTTTATATTTAATACATAGAGTATAGTTTAGTAGTAATAGATATAATAGTTGAATTTTGACAATGGGTGATCAAGTCATTATAAAGAGTGGAAATTTTAGATATCTTGGGTTTATTGTTAAAAGTGATAGAGAAATAGATGAGGATATTATTAGTAGAATTCATGTTGCACGGTTGAAGTGAAGGAATGAATCGAGCATATTGTATGATAGAAAAGTACCATTTAAACTATAACATGGTAGTGAGGCCTACAATGCTTTTTGGCGCAGAGTATTTTCCATTAAAAGAGAAGCATAAGATGAAGTTAAGTGTTGCATAGATGAGTATGCTTAGGTGGAAGAGTGGCTTTAGACTTAGTGATAGAATATAAAACAAGTATATATGTGAAAAGATTTGAGTAGCTTCAGTGGTATATAAGATTAGATATTAGTATATATTTGATTTTTAATAAGACCCAATGAAGAAAAAATATTCATATTGCCGACATGGATCAACCAATTCTACTCCAAAAAGATGATTTGCATCTCTTTGCCAACAGGATAAGACTTGGGTTGAAAATGGAAGTAAAAAGAGAGGGGAGTAGACATATTTACACCCCAAAACTCTAATATTATATTTCTATCACTCATATAAAACTTTAATATTAAATATGTCACTTCTATTTTTCATTCTTACCACTCATGCCACCCTATAAACTTTAATATTTCATTTCCCATGTTTGTTCTATGGGTGGTAAGCATGTAATTTTATAGTTTTAGATGTTAGATATGTAAGTAGTATGTAATAAAATGGTATATATGTAACCCCCCCCCTTTAAGGTTTAGGGTAAGCATGTAATTTTATAGTCTCCAACTTTAGAAATATTATTAATGCAAAGCACATCTTTGATAACTCATGCTTCTATGAATAATCCACAAAAAATTGAGCAATATGATGAAGATGGAAGCCAAAATAGCTTGTTCACAATTATTTTAATCCTGATTAATAATAAAACAAAGTTACACCCAAATACTAAGCTTTTTATCTTTAATTCGTTAGGAGCCCAAGCCCACGAAAATATTGGACCGTTTAGCTAGCTTATGTTAAGAGATAGCCCAGCCCAGATGAGAAATAGCTGAATAATACACTAAAAATATAAAAAAGGTTAGATAATATGGTAAATAGAAGAAAAGATGATAAAATTTAAATGAATTGTGCTCATCATATCTTAAATAAAAATATATTTTCATATATTTTACTTGTCCACTTTTCACATCAAATTAAGAAAGGTTTCCCTTGAGACTGTTTTATTACTATTTTTTAAAATAATTTTTAAATAAAAAACTTTTTGAAAATAATATTAATTTTTTTTAGAAAACAGTAATAAAACTGACCCAAAGGAAGCCAAAATATAAATAGAAATCAAACTAAGCTAAGGTTATAGTAAGAAAGCTGTCCCCGTCTTGTCGCATGCATAATGTTTTCAATTCCTGTTTAAGAAAGCTAACTTTCTTCATAGTTTTTAGTAAGCAAGCTATGATTTGTGGGTATGTTATGAGGGTTTTTTATATGATTTATGAATTTTAAATTTAGGTGTTGGGATGAAAATGAAATAAATTTAAGGCGCTTTTCTTGGAGTGATTTGATTCGCTAAAAAATAAATGAGAAGTAATTGAAATATAATTTAAAATAAACATAGTGTATTTAAAATATTTCAGCATTGTTTAGCTGAGTGCAAAATAAATATATAAGATTATATTTTATGTTTGATTTAAAATAAAATGAATTCAATGTAAAAATTAATGGTAAAGCAGTGGATCCGGCTAGTTGCGGATGATGATCGATGATAGTGGTGGTGGCCGACGGCCAGCAGCGGCTAACGACGATGATTGATAATAGTGGTGGTGGCTTGCGATGTATTCAGAAATATGCAAAAATTGGATATGTATTCAGAAATATACAAAAATTGGATAAATTTTGGAATGTGCTAAGAATGGTCGATATCAAAGATGAGTTTCAAATTCATCAAAGTTATAATTTGAAATTATTTTTTGATCTAACTAAACACTTGTGTCTCTAAAATCCTTGCATTTGAATATTCACAAACAACAAAATTTCTTAAACTGAATAATTTTCCTCTTCATTCTTAAAACAAGAAAGGGAAATCCAAATCCTTAAGGCTTTAAAACTTAATTTATAAGCCCTTATACAAATATATGAATTATTATTTGCAAAAACAGAAATTGTAAGACTAGCACAAGCCAAAGACATGTTACAAAATTCACCACATATAAATGTAGCTCCTCGATTACGTGGAGAATTTATTCCGTGCGGAGATCGAACATAGAGAACTGTCTAATTTATCTCTGTGAACAATGCGCTTTTATTGTTCATCACTGTGCTTTTACTATTTAAAGAGACAAAACAAAACGACTCTCTGTGTCTGATCTCTGCACTTAATAATCTCTAACAATTCAAATGTATGTACATTATAACATGGACATAATATATTGGGGATACTAGGGGCTCATAATCTCATTGGACCGGCTCAAAGCTCCTAATTAAAATATATGGGTTTTTTTTTTTTTAAATAAAGCCTTGATCACAATAACCATTAGTACCTCCACCTCCAGGCAACCACCCCTTGATGCGCTATTATTTTAAGATTTGATTACTATTATTTTACTCAAAGTATCCATGCATATTATCTTATAATAATTACATTTTGTTTTCAGAATAATATTTTTTGTTGATTTCGTCTCACAATGTTTCTTATCAATTTTATATTAAGAAGAAATCAAAGGAGATCGGAACCTAAAGGAGCGGAGAGTAGGTGTGTCAATATTTGACACGATATAAAAATATGATTCGGACCTGACTCGAAAAATCTGGGTTGGATCAGACCGGATTTCAAAACGGGTCGGGTTCGGGTTCCCGGATTTGACTCGTTTGAAAAACGGGTCGGGTTCGGGTTGACCCGGCAAGTCCGCGAACCCGTTTAACTTGAACTGCTTGTGCTGCCCCGCCTGCCCGCGAGGCTGCCCTGCCTGTATTTGTTATGATTTTATTTACATATGAAAGTATTTGTCGTAAAAGAACCTAAAAATAATTAGCACCTTCCACACAAATTCACTTACATGGAAGATAATTTGGCTCTTCTATATATATTTGTCGGTTTGATATTTGTAGATGTTTTTGGCACTAATTTTAATGATCAAAATTCTTAGCAAACGTGTAAGATTTTTTATTAATTATTATTATAATTTACAATCACTTGTAAAAGAACACACCATTATTTTAATTTGTAATGGAGTGATAAATCAAAAGAATTTCTAAAGGAGATGAACTCGACATAAAATTACTGTTATTAGTAATAATGTTAAAGCAAATTTATAAAATATTTGTATCATAAAATTATATTCTAATAGATTATGGATTTATGGATTCCTGAAAAAAAAAATTTCATATTATCATTTACAAATAGTTTACTTGCAAAAGAGTCATGTCAACCTCACGAATTCTATCAATCACTATAGAAAAATAACTAAATTGCTTAGATTTGATCCATAATAATTTAATGATTACAACTGTTGGGATTTCTTGGAGGAAGACAGCTTTTCTTGAATGTAGATGAACAGAGGGTGAGGGAGAAAATAGAACTTCATGTCTTATTCAATTCTTAATCCTCAAAACTAGCAAACCATTCCTACTTATATTAAAAAAGCTTAAGGAATGGCAAAACATTAAAACTAACCTACAAGTTGGGTAAAAATACTAACAAACTCCATCTTTATACAATTTTACAAAGCTGAAAAAACACCCGCTGTCTACAAAGAACAACCCAAGAAAAAAAAAATCTTTTGCATTAGTTGCCACTTCTCTTCCACATGTTGTTCATAATGAACAACTCACGAAAAGGCCACCACAAAAAAGTCACATGTTTTCCCTCCACCTATTCGTTTGAACCCGTGCCTATTGCGACGTCCTGACTTCGCTTCCGTTCCCTCGAGCCCGAAGTCCTGCATGATCTCCTCTCTCACGTGGCCACTACAGGAAAATCGCTCATTACCGACAAAATTTTCGGCGGATTTCCGACGGATTACTTCAAAATTATTCCTACAAATTTCCAAACATATTTTTTGGCGTCTTTTCCTCTGGATTTTTTTTCGGCGGATTTTAATAATCTCTAAAAATACCATTTATTTGTAATTTAATTAATTAATAATTTTATAGTTTATTTTAATTAATTGTTACTTACATAACTTATTTTAATTATCAATTAAAATTTATCATTTAAAACGATTTTGCAGGTATGGCGAGGTGGTCGGCCAAGGGCGTGCGCAAAGTGGGGGAGGGGCTTGGTTCGAATCTCATAGGACTACGCGGGCCAGCTAGGCGCGAGTGGGGAAGGGATGACCCGCTGGGCATGACCCGCTAGGATGGATACACATGCCTGATCGGCGTGAGCAGGAGTGGGTCATGCAAGCGGGCACGGGATGACCCAATGGGCATGATCTGGGATGGATACGCGGGCTTGTTGGGCGTGAGCGGGTCATGCGAGTGGCGCGAGATGACCCGCTGGGTGCGATCTGGCATGGATACTCGGGCTTGTTGGGTGCGAGCATGAGCTGGTCATGCGAGCGGGTACGAGATGAACTGTTAGGTGCGATTTTGGGAATGATACGAGGGCCTATTAGGTGTGAGCGGGAGCGATTCATGCGAGCGGGCGCGGGATGACCCGTAAGTGCAATCTGGGATGGCTACGAGGGCCGGATGGGCGATAGCGGGCACGGGATGGCCCGCTGGATGCAGCTACGTGGGCTCGCCTAGCGCGGGAAGGCTACTCCTGCTCGAATTTATTCTTAAAAATCATTTTATTTATTCTGACATATCTTTTTCACCGAACAACTACTAGAAACTATTTTTGACATAATGGTTTCACCGGAAATAATTTCAGACTGATGTTTTTAGACAAAAAAGTTTTCGGACGCTCAATTTATCGTCGCAAAAGTATTCGCTGGAAATCTGCCGGAAAATTACGAAATTTGTCTGAAACTTCATAACTTTCCCCCGGACATATGCAACTTTCCTGTAATGGGCCTTCTCCCATTCAGTTTGCCTCTCTCACACTCAACTGTCCGCAAGAACTTCTATACGTATCCACCTGCAGCTTGTGTGCACACCTACTCATGACCTAGTGTCATATCAAAAATCTGCTCCAGGATCGTCCAGGACGAGGTCCGGCTCGGGCGGGATCCGTCCCCGTCGGGTCGGGTCGTGACACCTAGCCGGTCTCGTGCTCGACCCTTAGGCTCCACCGCTTGTGATTGCAACCCCGAAACCTGCTGAGTGACTCGCTTTCCTTTACTCGACTCCACCAGCACCCCGCATAGCACTCTCCAACTCCCCACACACTCCTGCCCGTGCCCCGACTTCCTTAATGATACTTTAAAAATACTTCGCAATGACTGCAACGCACGCGTTCGAACATGCATAGGGCGCGTGGCAAAAAAGTACAAGGAGCGGGGTGGACGCACACAGGGCTTGAAGTGGACACAAGCAAGGCGTGTGATTAGTCTCTTTGGCGACATGCACGAAAATGAGCCGCGCGTGTCGTTGGGCCAAAGCGGGTTGGGCTATCTAGTCATGTGGAGCAAAGGCAACTAGCCAGAGATGTGTGGGTAGGCTATTTTTTTCACCCAAGGAAAGGACAACGAAAAAACCAACATTTCTTTGGAGAAAAGTCGCAGGACACCCGCAAGGTGCTTGAACTCATGTCGGAACGAGCATGCGGGCTCGTAAGCGAGGTATGGAGTGATGAAGTTGGGCCGCGTAGGAGTTGTACACATTGACCAGGTGTGTCGCGCATGGGCGACAAAGGCGTGGGCTGCTAGGCGTGTGGATACACAGGATCAGGGCACGCGTGGTGGTCATGTTTTGGGCTTGTACAAATTGGGATCGCGTGGGAGTCACAACAGGATGGTGGCTGTCGCGAGCAAGCGGTTGGAGCACATGAACACGGGCATACGGATAGAGATGCAGGATCATCAAATGCTCAGCGGAGCATGGGTATGCGATCGAGCCAAGGGTGCGGTTGCTAACTAATTTTTGCAAGCGCAATTTCACGAGGTCGAATCAGTGAAGATGAGTTGGGGAGAGTGGGAGATGGGTTCACGGGATCGGAAGCAGAGCCGGAGCTAGGACGTCACAATATGTGCGGGTTTGAGCGATCAGGTGGAGGAGAAGCATGTAACTGCTCGGTGGAGGTCGTTAGGGGGCTATTCTTATTGAACAATAGGTAGAGAAGAACTGACATCGAACATGAAGATTTTTTTTTCATATTTTCTACATTTTTATATTTTAAAAAATCATTATATAATCATCTCATTGCCAACATTATTAAACATGTCATCATTAATATAAGTTATTAACAATCATTTATTCACGTATCTCCTATTCAACAACTGTCGCATACACAATCAATACTTAATTAATTGCATTCAATAATCTCTTAGAATTTGATAAAGATATCTTGCACATGAAAATCTAACGTACTGACTTTTTGTCATTACATTTAAGTATCCAACATTTTAGAACATGAAAAGTGGTTGTTCTCAATTCTTCATCAGCATATATATATATATATATATATATATATATATATGCCCTAGCCGCTTTCTGCCGGCGTGCCTGGTGCTTCTTCCTCCGTGTGCCACGGGAAATTTTTCTCACCTTTTGTTTTTTCTTGTGGTTTTCTTTTTCCGGCATGGCGATTTGCCGGCAGGTCGATCCTGATTTCTTGGATGTATAGACTAAGGCTTCGTTTGGGACGGCTTTTTTACTGCTTTCTAAAACGGAGTTTTAATACAATTTTTTTTATTTTTGTATTAAAACTCCATTTTAGAAAACAATAAAAAAGCCGTCCCAAACGAAGCCTAAGTCCTGTTCATTTTTGAAAGCTTTATCGGTGTCTTTTCCTAGTAGATTTCCCGACCTTAAACGGACTTCCTTTCTCCTTAGCTTACTTTTAACCTGTTGCTTTTTGTATTTCCATGATTGTATTCCCTCTGATGTGGCTCTGATGTGATCTTGTGGTGTATCTTTTTTCTATTCATATATTTGTTGTATAGGTTAAAAAAAAAAACATTAAAAGAGACTACAACAAAACCAAAGATAAGAGGAAGATAGAAGCATAAAACAATTTCATTCCACCTGCTTGCCTTTTCACTATTTAAAAAATATAAAGCTAGACTAAGGCTTCATTTTGGATGGCTTTCTTACTACTTAAAATAAATTTTTAATTTTTGTACTAAAAAACTGTTTTAAGAAGCAATAAGAAAGCTATCCAAAATGAAGTCTAAGACTTTGTTTGGGACGGTTTTCTTAGTACTTCTTAAAACATCTTTTTTACTAGACAACAGTTTTAAGAAGCTATAAAAAAGTCGTCTCAAATGGAGCTTAAATAACATAATCTACAATAGGATGTAAATCAATTACACTTCAATGGTGCTAATTTATTCTGTTAAAGTGTTACTGCACAACATAGGTAGTGACTAAAAAGTAAGGGCAATGTGCGGCTGTAGCAATGCTGCATACCAATCTACTAGCTTTCATAAATGCGCTAAATTCATGACCAAATAAATACAATGTAAGCACAATCTTGGAATATTCTCAATCATGGTCTTCTATCAGCGACGACAATACTAAGAACCACTTCAACCAAAGTTAAAATAACTCTTTATAATGTTAATTTTCACTAACACTGTAGCAACAAATGATCCTGACTCTGTTAGAACAAGCCATTAAATAGATTTATTACTGAGCTGATGTGGTTGTACACTATTGGCTAGTTACTTTATTTTGTGTTATTCGAACTCTATATATATCTGTTGTAATATTGTAGTAGACACATGAAATAAACTATTCGTTCATGTTCGTCATTGGCCTCGTCTCCTTGTTCTGGACCGAAGATCCAGTTTCTTCATGGTATCAGAAGTTTGGCAAGATCCTTCTTCTTTCTGTTCTTGTTAATCTTCTTCTCTTCCGATGACATCTTCTGCCGCCCCCCATCTCGGCGATCCGTCGGATATGGCGGAGCTTCCCGACCCTGTCATTTCCACTGCGCTCAAGTTCATGGTCACCAATCTGAAGACGATTGTATCTGTTCAACTTGCCGCAGACAACTATCTGATTTGGAAAGCCCAAATCGTCAAGATCCTTCGGGCGAATCGGTTCGAACGTTTTCTTGATTCAACTCAATCCCCTCTGCCATCTGTCTCCTCTCAACCTACCAGTATACCGAATCCCTCTTATAATCAATGGATTCTTACGGATCAGATTCTTGCAGCAACTCTCTGCTCCACGATTTCACCACCCATTCTTCCATACGTGGTTAACCTCGACTCCACCGCTGCAATTTGGACTACCCTAGAAAATAGGTTTCAATCCACCAATCGCTCTAAAGTCATTCAGCTTAAAAACTCCCTCCACAATATCTCTCTCAAGAATCATACCATAACCGAATATCTCTCTGAAATCAAGAATATCGTTGATCAAATCTCTCATCTGGAGCGGTTGTTGATCAGACTCATTCCCAACTGACAAATCAATACACAAAACAAGTGCCAAAAATCAATTCTAAAGAGTAGAGGGTTGATTTGAAGTGTAGCCCAAGATGAAAAAAACAAAAAACAAATAGTAGCAACTGAAAATTAAAAAATGAAAATCAAAATTTGAAACCCTTTTGCTTATGTTTCTTTTGAGACAGAGTTCTACAAAAATTTCTTGAAAGAAACATAAAAATAGTAGTCAAAAGTTATCACAAACGAAATCTTAGGTTTCATTTGAGACAGCTTTCTTGTTGCTTTTCAAAGCAGTTTTCTAATACAAAAACTTCTAGTTCAATTTTTTTTTTTTACTAAAAAGTTATTTAAGAAAATAAGAAGAAAGCTGTTCCAAACAACGAAGTCTTATGGCTCATTTGGGACTACTTACTTACTACGTCTTAAAGCAATTTTTTAGCACAAAATTAATTTTTTGATACTAAAAAGCTGCTTTAAGAAACAGTAATAAAGCTGTCCAAAACGAAGCCTTAATCTCGTATAAAAATCATGAATCACAATCAAGCTTCCTTACAAGAGTTATGAAATTAAGTTTCAAGTTTCAAAATAAAGGATAATTGAAAAAATATTTTATTTGTATAACTTATATATTTTTTTAATATAACAATTTCATGAAATCTATTTTAATTTATTTTCCAGAAATAACTTATGATAAAAATAAGGAAATATCAAGATTATCATTCAAATGACCAACTTTTTATAATGCCGACTTTGCCCCCACAAACTAAGCTTAATTTATAGTATGTCTGATCTCAATGATGTCATGTAGATCTCCAAAGAACCTAAACCTAACTGATTTAGCCGAGTCTCACTCTTAATAAGTCTTCATCCACTCATCCTTCCAATTTTCTACTCTTGTCCTTTCCTTTCTTTGGTTTTTGTGTAGAAATTTCTTCGCTTGTTCTCTTTGTAGTCCTACAGATTATCAGGTCATCAATTTATTATATATATGAACAACTTTTTTATTACTTTATTTTTTAGACTGTAAGCATAATTTCTATTTCATGATTATTTTTCTGATGCTTTATGTATTAGGAAAATATTTTATGTAATTGTAGGGGTGTCAATTTTTTACACGACCAGAAACCCGAGCTTAAAAAATCTGGATTCTAGTCCACTCATTTGTAAAAAGGGTCGGGTTCGGGTTGACTCGTTTTGACCCAGAAAATTGACCTGTCACATCATGCTAGCGTTGTCAAGTTAGTCAGGCTATCGCGTCTAGCCACATCGCATAGTTGCTGTCACGTTAGGCTGCCATGTAGGCCTTTCCGACGCTCCAGAGCTCTGCCACCCATGTCACAGCATCGTAGACCGCTCTTCTTGACTTCTCGGTAGCAGCAGCCCCCAGCAAACCCGATTCTTGACATAGCTATGATGCTACTTCGCTCGACCGCACTATGACGCTACTTCGCTCGACCTCGCTAGGGTTTGAATTGACGTTGGCTGCTCCGTCGGTACGTCGCAACCCCATGTGTGATGACTCGACCAGTCGACCTCGCCCAGTGGCCAGGACCCTATGTCGCTACACCTACTTGAGTCGCGACACCTACGTGAGTCGCGACTCAGCAACTGTTCATGCGGGTTCACAGGTTGGGTTGGGTTATCTCGGTAACCCGCGCGGGTCATTTCGGGTTGAAAATCCTGACCCGTTGAGCTAAATGGGTTGAGTTCAAGTCAACTCGTTTACTCTAGAGTTAA
>NW_021318705.1:741872-754855 GCF_001605985.2 Dendrobium catenatum
TTTCATATAAAATGTTGCCCCACATCGTTGCTCATTCCAAAGGTTGGCTTGACTAGACTTTTTTTTTTTCTTGGAGATTTAGATATATACCATTTAATTTTATATTATTTATATATCTAATATCAAAAATTTTAATATTACATTTTTACTACTCATATAAAATTTTAATATCAAATATATCACTCTTATATTTAATTATAACCACTCAGATTACCTTATAAATTTTAATATTTCATTTCATACATCTAGATTTCTTTTATGGGTGGTAAGCATGTAAATATTAAAATTTTAGACGTTAGATATATAAATAGCATGAAATAAAGTAGTATGTATGTAAATCTTCCTTTTTTGTATTTAAACTTCAGTTTCATTTGTGATAATTTTTTCATTATTTTTCACAGAAATATTTTAGTATAATTTTTTTTTAAAGAATAATGATCAAAAGCTTTCCAAACGAAGCTTTTGATGGAAATAATTGTCTCACCGTTTTATAAAATTGATGTAAAGAAAACAAATTTTTAAAATTGTTTGAGAAAGTAGTTTTTTAGTAAAAAAAAAATTTGAAAGAATTAAAAAAATAGTGGTCAAATAAAAATTATAGTTATAATCTAAAAAGCAAAATAATAAGAAAGTTGTTAAGGGAGATTTTTAGATATATCATAAAATTTTGATATATATATATATATTGAATATAATTATATTTTTTTGTGAATAAAATTTACTTGATTTTTTTTGTAATATATACAATTAATAAATATAATAAAATAACGTTAATGATATATTATTAAATCATAGCATTTATTGATAATTTTGACTTGAGAGCCATAATTAAAAAAATATTGAGAAGAGTTGTTAGAGAGTCAAATATCTTTAATTAAATAGAATTCATTTATTTGAAAGAGGGGAACAAATTAGCTGAACTAATAAATTTTAATTTTTTTATTTATAAAATTTTGCCTCGGGACCGTTAACCAAACCTTTATCCGATCGGTTAGGTTTATGGAATTCTTAGGAGGGAACAGCTTGACTTATTTCAATCAGATAAAAGTTTTGTTTTGAGTCAAATTCTTATTATTTTAAAAAACAGTTTTTTATATAAAAATTTTTAATTTTAAAAAATTTTGTACTAAAAAAATTTTTTACGAACAATAATAAGGAGGTCTTGCTTGGGACAAATTTTAACGGTTATTTTTTGTTACTTTTAAAAAAAAATTATAGCAAAAAGTTGTTTTAGAAAACAATAAAAAAATTATTCCAAGCGAAGTCTAAAAAAACATAATATAAATTATAATATTTTATAAATCACCAAAGCTAATTTGAAACTCATAAAATTGAAATGAGGCTTCATTTTGTGACAACTTTCGCCATTAATTTTTCACTATTTTTAAGAAAATTTTATATATAAAAGCTGATTTAAAATTGGATTTTGTTTGAGATAGTTTTGGCCATTGCTTTTTGTTGCTTTTAAAAAATTTTGTATTAAAAATTTTCTTTAGAAAGCAATAAAAATACTATCTCAAACAAAGCTTTATTTTTTTGTTATTGTTACGGGCTAAAATATTCGTGGTGGTAAAGTATTAAGGTCTTTCATCTTAGCGTTGCACGGATACCCAGCACACAAATAGAGAAATTAGAAACATGAATTTTTACTTGAAAAATTCTGGAAAAAGAGAAAAACCCATGGAACAATGCCCAGTTGAAATGATTACGCTAATATTTAGATAGATTACAAAGATCGTCACTAAATATGATGACAGTTAGATTACAAAAGTCCATAAAGTGGTTTGAACTTCGTGTGAAAGATGACAGTTGGGAAGAACAGGAACTTCTCGGAAAGAAGTCAGACGAGGGTCGATAGATGAACAAAAGTCAAGCAATGATCAATAGTCGAGTGGAAGTCCGACGAAAGACAGTGGCCGAGCAGAAGTTCGAAGACTGTCAATGACCAGTCAAAAGTCATTCGATTCGACTATAAGCAAGTCTCATTTGGATATCATTTATTCATCCAATTTATTCTTTGAACATTATAAATGTGTTTTGGGCCTTCGAATTGAATTGGATCCATTGGGTTCGGATTGGATTGAATTTGGTGTAGATGGGTTCATCTTCTCGAGTCGTTCATTTTGACTCTAAGTTTGCTTCAATTGGAGTTTGAGTGGGCCCCAAATTTAATTTCGAAAAGTTTCAATTCGAAATTGCGGCGAGATTTGTGCTCGATCAAGATAGTTTTTTATGCTATATCAATTTCCCCCTTATTTTCGGACTTCAAGGTTTTAGAGACCGAAAATAATGTCGGACTTCTTCAAATCTTTCCAATACAAAAAAATACATTTTTTTGGGTAATTACGAGGCGCAATCGCTCCTTGGACATCAACATGAACCTACTCTTAGAGCCGTGAACAAGTAACGTATCCTTAATCATAAGTTTAGCATGTCCTGATGCTTGCGCTTCAATTGAAGCGAAAAATATTGAAAATTTGTGGACCAAAACTTTAAAAATTTCTTGAAATTGACTGTAGAAGCCTTGTTTTGCTCCGAAAGTGTCAAAATAGAGTCCAAAACGTCCAAAATAGTCCCTGGGACCCCAAAAACATCAAAATTCGATTGCCTTGGCCAAAAAATTGTAGGCGTTTGATCTGAAAGATTCCAATGCATGCCTCTTGAACTGTTTAATCCAACTTCGTGATTTTTTTTGGACATTTGAACCAATAAGTCAAACTCATACACACATCACATACGTAAATTTCGAACGCAATATCTTTTGGTTAATATATAGTCAAAGCCCACAACTAACAAATCAAAATGAGTTGCATCCTCGCTTCATGAATTACATCACTCTCCTAGATTCTTATTTCAAGCTCTGCATAACAAACTAAGCCCTGAGCTAAAATATCAGGAAATAAAGTACTTCCCTTGCATCATCTATATTAGGCCATGCCATTAGACCCCGCTTGAGTATTGAGCTATAAAATCAATATCATTTAAGCTGTTATGCAACACAAAATAAGTTAGGATGATAAAGAAAATGTTTCCAACGATCACATCATATATGCAAGATGTCATTATATGCATATGAGGATGGTGATGTAAAGAGATATTTTTTTTATTAGCCTAAAATATAATATGTGCATTAGGATCATTTTAATAATTCATTGGCAGTCATTTATCAAATGGTCATATACTTATGCAGTTATATATGCCTAGGGGTGCCAATATTTGACACGACACAAAAATCCGACTCAAATCTGACCCGGAAATTTCGAGTTTGACCCGACTCGATTTCAAAACGGGTCGGGTTCGGGTTCCAGAAATCGGCCCGTTTGAAAAACGGGTCGGGTTTGAGTTGACCCGATGGGTTGCCGGGTCAACCAGCGAACCCGTTTAAAATCAACTGCTCGCACTGCCACGCCTGCCCGTGACATTGCCCCGCCTCCTATGTAGATGTATCTGATATGACTTTTGGCCTTTAATAGCTCTAATTACTCTTTATTACTCTTTCAAATCATAGATTATGAAGTTTTTATTTATTTTTATATCTTTTATAGAAATTTGTTCAAGTTTATAATTTTAAAAGTTTTACTTTATTCTAATAAGAGCATAAGATTTATCTTTTATATTTATATGTGCATCCATAAAATTATATACATTTATAAGAAAATTGATTAATTAATTCTAAGAAGAATAGTTATTTTCTACTTTGTACATAAAATTATGCATTTCACAATTCTATTTTGCCCGCTCTCAACTGAGAAGCTAATTTCGCACCTGTCAGTGAGGGTGCGCACATTTGTGCTTGTATATATAAATGGTCGGTTACAATATTACAAATTATTTAGATTTTAGAATAAAATAAGAAATTTCAATAGTATAATTAGTATGATGTGGAAGCCAGGAAACCAAGATCGTCTTCAATACAATGGTCTTTATACCTGCAACACTAATTGATTAATGGTGAACAAGTTGAGCCATTCTTTTTAGTTGGTGTTCAATCTTCCAAATATGATAGGTATTCCATAAAAAATCGATCTTCCACGCTAATATTCCTTGTATATGATATGCATTAAGAGTGCGAAAGAAGAAGAAATGATGGTGGGGATAACAAGAATATGACAAAAACAACTATATCTCTGGAGAAATTATTTTGTACGGACACCAGACCGTTTGAAGAAGAATAAGAGTATGTCACATCATCCAGGACACAGCAGTACACTGATACACAACAAAAAAAATAACGTAGCACACTCTCATTATATCCCGGACACCATTTGGTGTCCACATAGAATAATTAATACTATCACTTCCAAACTAGAAAATCTCTCATTGAGAGTTCTATCTACTTTGCTCTCATTATAATATAAATCATATGAGAAGATTCTAACTTCTTTGATTCATACCAATCTATACATGCTATCATTTTATATGTCATTTGCAACAAAATCATTTCTCTTATGAAACCAATATATTGACATAAAAATAACAACATATTATCTTTTTTATTTTTAGTGGGCCTAAATTTGAGAATTTTCTCATTATTTTTTTTCATCAATCCAATTATCAAATTTTTATTTTGCACTTCATTATACTCATAACATCAATAACTAACTAGACATTGTTTATTTAGATAATATGCCATGTTGCTCACAATGAATTTTGTTAGAACACCACTATCCAATAGATTTAGGCTTCATTTAGTAATTTTTTAGTACAAAAATTAAAAAATTTTGAAGTAAAAAGCTATTTTAAGAAACAGTAAAAAAGTCGCCCCAAATGAAGCCTTAGATTTCGTTTAAAACAGCTTTAGACTACTGCATTTTCCCTGCTTTTAAGATATTTTTTTTCTAAAAATGACTTTATAAAATAGTGAGAAAGCCGTCCCAAATGAAGCCTGAGATGTCCAACAATATTATGGTCATAATAGTTCTCTCTCTATTTATCATTTGATGCTAACACCAAAATGAAAACTCTGCTGAAATATTTCATAATATTTTTTCTCAAAAAATTTATAATAAAAAAACATTTTATTCAACTAATTAACAACTCTCAAAATATGAAGATAGTACAAAATCAACATATGGTACAATTATTTCCTAAAGAGAAAAGAGGGACCAACTATTCCACCACTCCACCTCCTCCCGCCTACCTATATATAGATACGGAGCCTCGGTACTTCTTCCGACCTACGCACTCAAAACGTCTCTACTGCTAAAGAGTTCACAGAACAGTCAATCTCCCCAAGGGAAGAAAAACAAAACAGATCTCTCTCTCTCTCTCTCTCTCTCTCTCTCTCTCCATTCCATGGGTTTCCCCTTATGCTACTCAGAGCTCCTCCTCCCCAAACCCATCATCCAAATCCTCGTCTTCGTCCGCTTCCTCCAACGCCTGATCTCATCGTCCTTCACAGCCATAGGCCTAGGCGACATCCTCGACTCCGACGCTCCCTTGCCCGACCCGCCCGCCCTTCCCGATCATCAAAGCCCTTCAGATTTCAGCTCGATCTCCGCTGCTCTGATCCAGGAGATCCTCCCTTCGATTCGCTTTGAGGATCTTTTCCTCGGGGAAGGGGAGATCGATCACCGGCCGATCGCTGACGGATGCGCAGTTTGCCTCTACGGATTCGACGCATCGGAGGAGGTCCGGCTTCTAAGTAATTGCCGCCATGTTTTTCATCGATGCTGCCTTGATCGCTGGATTGAGCTAGATCAGCAAACTTGCCCTCTGTGCCGGAAGCCGCTTGTCCCCGACGAGATGCTGGAAGCTTTCGATCGCCGGATTTGGGCTGATGCAGGGTTTTCTGATTCGGACTTTGCTGATGATTACTTCCCATTTGCTTCTCGATCTCCCTTCTCGCTTTCCGCTTCGCAGTCGGCCCTTCTCCCGATCTCGACTTAGGGATATCTGACAGCTGATTTCAGTTGATGTAGACTGATCACAGGGAGCGGTTACTATCGTAAGCGAAGGGAATCAAATTATGCAATTGCGGACACGATCATTTTTCTCCATTATATTTGTATTTTTACATAATCTCTTTCTCTCTCCCTCTATATATAATAGATTTTTGGGAAATTTACATACATACCACTATATACTTAATATTTTACATATCTAACACCTCATACATTAATATTACA
Organism: Dendrobium catenatum; assembly: GCF_001605985.2. Taxonomy (NCBI): domain Eukaryota; kingdom Viridiplantae; phylum Streptophyta; class Magnoliopsida; order Asparagales; family Orchidaceae; genus Dendrobium; species Dendrobium catenatum. The sequence continues at coordinate 748,001 of NW_021318705.1, forward strand.
TATATACCACTTAAATCCCTACTTTATATCATTTCTAACACTCCATCTAACGCCTCCTCACGACGTTTCTCTCCTTGCCGCCCAATACCTGTGATGGACTGACGGAAGTATTTCTTCCCGCCGAAATACCTGTTGCCGCTAAGTCTCACTCTCCGCCGAACATCTGTGAGACCTTGCTTGCTTTGTTCTGTAATTATAAACATTTGCATAAGCTGTCTTCATCATATTTCCTTTTTTCGGACGTCTCGTATTTTCCACCGAAGTCGAAGCAGTTCCTGATCGCATTGTTGTGCACGGTAATGTCTTCCGTCGTATTTCCTTCAGGGTTGCTACAATGGCACTAATAAGAACTGCTACAGACTTTTGAAGAGTTTTTGTTAGATATTGTGGATAAACAGAAATTTTTTAAAAAATAAAACAGAAATAAAAGTGAGGAGACATCCTCGACCACCGCCGGAGCTCTTCCTGGCGTCCGAACACGCCGAGATTCTGCGTGATATTCGGGAGAACGCAGGAATTCTTCCCAACTTTCACGTGGTGCTGAAATTCTTCTCAACTTGCAACAGAGTTTCCTTCTAACGCCGAAACTCTGCCCACGTGAAGCCGGAGTTCTCCTTTGCCACCAACAGACGTCGGACTTCTACCCGACGTCGAACCTTCACTCTTTGCCAAGTTTCTACCAGACGCCGGACTTCTACCGGTTATCGGACTTCGCTGGACGTCTACGCGAAGATGGATTTCTTTTCATTGTTGGACTTCTACCCGACGTTGTCCTTTTGATCTTCGTCGTCAGACTACAGTCTTTCCGACCTCCGTCGCCCGCCGACTACGGTCCTCCTAACTTATGTCGCCTGCCGACTACGGTCTTTCCGACCTCTGTCGCCCGCCGACTACGATCCTTCTGACTTATATCGCCCGCCAACTACAGTCTTTCCGACCTCCGTCGCCCTCCGACTACGATCCTTCTGACCAAACGAACATGTCAACAATGACTATTTGTATTAATATCATGTAATGTACTCCATAAGATGTACATCAAGCTAAGACCTTCCACCAAGGAAGGGCCTCATTTGTAATCGACTGCAATACTAGTGGGTTCATTCAAACTGGGCTAGGCCCCGTGGTTTTCTCCCCTTTTCAGAGGTTTTCCACGTAAAAATCTTGGTGTCTCATAAATGCTACACCCTCTCTCTTATCTGATTGCGTGCCGGATTTTCGTACAATGCTAACACGTTAAATATGATATTTCTTTACCGCCGCGAATACTCCTGGACGAAACAAATATATTAGCTCAAATAATTTTCAATTTAAATTTATTTAAATATATAGTTTATTTAAACAACACTGCCATTATTATGTTCTATGTTCTAGATGATAAAAATAGAGAATTGTATTAGGTAGCCGACTATCAGCGTAAAATTTGTTGAATCAAAATGGTATGAATTCTTTGAGAGATTTCCATACATGCCACTTTATTATATCTATATTATATATTTAACACCCAAAATTTAAATATTATATTTCTATCACCCAAACAATAATTTAACAACATAAATATCACTCCTTCTCCACCAAACCTCATGACGTTGCTTCTTGTAGCAATCCCTAGCCACGTCAACTGCTTGCTTTCTCTTCCCGCGAACTCCTCTCTTTGCTTTTTTTAGCACCCGCTGAGTTTTTGGCAACAAAAAGCACAGTTAATTCCGACTAAGATCAGCTTCTCTCACAAGGTGTCATTCTTGTTAGGTTTGTTTCCTTTACTTTACTTGTTGTCGATCACTTTGCCTTGTTGTTTTTCTAGGTGAAAGCTGCAGTTTCTCTTGTATCTTCCTAAACAAGAGTAATTTATATGAAGATTCATGGGCGGAATCCCATTGGGGTCATGGGGGGCAATTGCCCCCCCCCCCCTCCTCTTTAAAAAAATTTTTAAAAAAATTATTTATATGATTTTTTAGATAATTTATTCATCTTCGTTCATTTTTTAGTCTTTATTACAAGGGTTTTTAGGCAATTGACCCCCCTAAAATTTTTAGAATACTATGGTCTTTAGGTAATTGCCCCTAACAAGTAGTAAAGAGAATTCATCATTGAATTCCAAAAATATCCTTCAACCGGACAGGTCGAACCCCGCCAGGGGGCGCTGCCCCCTTGGACCCCCGACATATATGCCTTATAAGTTTGTCCCCCCTGAAAATTAGGGCTGGTTCCGCCCCTGTGTAGAGTTTTTTGTTTAGAAGTAAAACCGCAAGTAAGCATAGCTTATTCTTTCAAATTTTTATTTCATTTGAAGCTTTCAAAATATGTCGTCCCAATTATTCCACCTGCTTGTCATTTTTCCTTTAACCTGAAATAAGAAGACATATCAAACACTAAATTGTTATAAGAAAAATTGCTTCTACAGAATTTTAGAACACAAATTAAATTTGTCTCTACAAAATTACATAAGACTAATTAAGTAAAATTAGAACCTACATAATGCTTACTAAATTAAACCAACAAAATGGTAAATAAGGCTTCTAATAGCAGAGCAAAGTCAGAGTTGCAAGAATGAGAACAGATACAAGAATGAGAATAGGTGGAGCACTGCTGACTGCAGAGACAATTTATTACCCAATCTCAGCTTCCACTTCACCAGTTGGAGAAACAAGAAGCTAAAAACTTAGTAAGAGGATTGCCGATAATACAATAATGAGAAAGAGGGAGCCATGACTAGTTGAGTACGCCTGAAGTCGGATGCGCGGGAGAAATCTTTGGCTGAAATATCCTGTGCGGATCAACGGGAAGAAAAAATGTCGTGAGGCCAGGGTTGGTGGAGATGGAATGGTATTTCTGTTGTTAAATTAGTGTTTGAGTGTTAGAAATGTAATATTTAAATTTTAGATGTTAAACATGTAATATTGGTAAAATAAAGTGACATGTATGTATACCCCCTAATAATTATTCAATTTAAAATAAGTTTAACTTATTTTTAAAAATTCAATACATGAATGAATCAAATTTAAATGTAATTTAAGTTTACAAATAAGTATATATTTTATATGTCATCAAAAAATTATCTTGATGGGCGCGAATCTTGATGCAAAATCAAGTTGGAAACTTCCGAAATTAAAATTGGGACCATACGAACTCCGATTTATGCAAACTTATAGTCGAACTGAGCGTCTCAAAACTACAAACCCAACGGCAACAAATCCAACCCAATCTGAGCCCAAACAGGTCCAAATCAAGGCTTAGAAGTGTTGTTGGAAGGCATGAACCACAAGTGGATTACTAAATGGTTTCTAAACGTAACGTTGTTATAGTCGAATCGAGCGGTTTGACGAGACAAATCCAACTAGCACAAGATCACCAAATTCTGACATCACTAAGACATTCAAATTTCCATCAATCGGTCAATGATTAAGGGATTCAACATCGGCCATCCATTCAACCACTCCCCATTCACCCTTGATCTCTCACATATTTACGGGTCATGCCACGAAATCTATAAATAGACTCTTCATTTCTCTTGAAAGGGGGACCAAAACAAGTAAAAAGAAGTGAAGAAGAGAAGGAAGAAACTCCTCCTCGACCACCGTCGGAGCTCCGCCGGACCACAACTTGAGGCCCTCACCTCCGTCGGACCATCACTTGAGGCCCTCACCTCCGTCGAACCACCACTTGAGGCACGGACTTATGTTGGACCACCACTTAAGGCCCTCACCTCCGCCGGAACAACACTTGAACCCCGGACTTCCACCGGACCACCACTTGAGGCCTCACCTCCGCCGGACCACCACTTGAGGACTAGACTTCCACCGGACCATCGCCTGACGTTGTTACTCTGCCAGACTACCACTTGAAGCCCTCACCTCGGCCGTACAACCACTTGAGTTCCGGACTTCCGTCGGACCACCACTTGAGGCCCTCACCTTCGTCGGACCACGACTTGAGGCCCTCACCTCCGCTAGACCACCACCTGATGCCAAGTTCTGGACTTCCGCCGGACCACCACTTGAGGCCCTCACCTTCGTCGGACCACGACTTGAGGCCCTCACCTCCGCTAGACCACCACCTGATGCCCGAAGTTCTGTCATACCACCATATGAGGCCCAGACTTCTGCCGAACCACCACTTGAGGCCCAAACTTCTCTCGTTCCGCCATCTGAGGCCCGAACTTCTCCCAGACCACCACCTGACACCAGGAGTTTTGTCGGACCACCACCTGAGGCCCAGACTTCTGCCAAACCACCACTTGAGGCTCGGACTTCTCCCGTACCACCATGTGATGCCCAAACTTCTGCCGAACAACCACCTGATGTCCGGAGTTCTGCTGGATCACCACCTGATGCCAAAAGTTCTGCCAGACCACCACTTGAGTCCTTAACTTCTACTAGACCACCACTTGAGGTCCGAACTTCTGCAGAACCACACCACTTGAGGCCCAGACTTTTGTTGGGCCACCACCTGACGCCGAGAGTTCTACCGGAGTACCGACCTGCAATTACAGTCTTTTAGACCCTGGTCTCCTACCAATTATGATATATTGGACCCCTGTCTCCTGTTGATTACGGTTCTTTCGACCTCTATTGCCTACTATGATCATTTCGAGCTCCATCACTAGATAACGTTCTTTTTGACCCAGATCTCCTGCCAACTACGGTGTTTCTGACCTCTATCTTGTCAACTATGGTCCTGTTGACCGAACAAACATGTCTATGTTGATTTTTGTAACTCCCACCATGTAAGGTGCTCTATATAATGTACATTTGTGACATCAAACCAAGGCCTTCTCCCAAGGAAGGGCCTCATTTGTAATTGACTGCAAATATTAGTGGATTCATTCAAATTGGGCCAGGCCCCGTGTTTTTCCCCCTTTTTAGGGGTTTCCAAGTAAAAACTCTGGTGTCTCTTATGAACACTACCCCATCTCTCTTATCTGCTTGTGTGCTGGATCTTCGTATAATGCTAAGACATTAAATTATATATTTCTCTACCACCGCGACTATTCCAGGACGCAACAATATTGTTCAACAAAAAACTTATTAGAGATGTGATGTTATGCTAGATGGCAGCTGAAATATTATTCAATTAAAATTTATTTAAATATCTAGTTTAAATATATATTTATTACTAAAATATTAGATGCTTATTTAGAATGCCGATTATCAGAATAAATATTTATGATTATTTTTCTTACTTTTTGTTTTCTTAATTAATTAATTTATCATATTCATTTGAAGTGATATAATTTATCATAAGATTTTATTCTTGTTTCTTATATCAAATTTCAAGTATAAAAAATAAATTTTGGTATAATTTTTTACTAGAAAGTTGCATTAGAAGCACTAAGAAAGCTGATTTAAAATTTTGATTACTATTTATTATTATTATTATTATTATTTAATATGATAATTAGAGGTGTAAACAAGTCATGTTGAGTTTGAGTCACTCTTGACTTTAGTTTAAGGCTTCGTTTAGGACAATTTTCTTATTACTTTCTAAAATAATTTTATAGTACAAAAATTTTTAATTCAAAAAATTTTTGCACTAAAAAACTACTATAGAAAGTAGTAAGTTGTCCCGAATGAAACCTAAGTTTAATTAATTAATCGAGTTAAAACTTGAGCTCAAGCTTAATCGTACGAGTTTGAGAATGTCCCATCTCATTTATTATGTAAAAAATATATCATTAATATCTCTTTTTTAGTTTGTCGGTCTTATATCTGCTTGATTTTTTTTTTACCCAAAAAAACCATCAAGCAGATATAAGACCGACAAACTAAAAAGAGCAAAAATTAAATTAGAAACAAGAAGAAATCGCTTAAAAAAAGAACTTACATATAAATTTAAATATTTTAAGTAATTTTACACTAAAAATATTGATTTTTAATAAATTTTTGAAAAGCTGCCTCACAAGCAGAATGTGGCTAGATAAAACTTTGCTTGAGCTTGGCCTCCAAGTTATTTATCAAATTGAGTCTGAGGTGGCTCACGAGTTAGCTACACTCTATTATAACCCTAATAACAATCACATCATAATTTATTTAAAGGCTTTTTTTAGGAGTTTGTTCATTACTCATTTAAATTTTATGTAATTATTAGATGAGCAAAAAGTAAATCAAAGCATAAATAATTTTAAGTAAAATATAAAAAAAAAATTGATTTTGATTTTTTTGGAACGGGGGTATCGGCCCGCTGCCACGTCAGCTTGTGACGCGCTTGGCATTGTCCACTAATCTTTCGGCGAGTCTACCAGCAACCAACCCCACAGGTGCAGACTCAAATTTAACCCAAATAGAGTTCAAACTCTTTATTAAATCCCAATCATAATTTGCTAAACTTGACAAAGCTCAATCACACCCCCAGTTAGGGATGTTAGTGAGTCAAACTGACTCGTGAGTCAGCTCAAGCTTGGCTCGATAAACTGTTCTTGAGTCAAGCTCAATGAGCTAACGAGCAGACTGAGGCAGCCCCTATCCAGCTTGTTTTAGAAATATTAATATAAAATATTCTCAAAATATATTAGCAATTAAGAGCTTAAATACAAAATTATTAAAGATATTTAAAATATATATCAAAATTCTTTATATTAAATAATTATTTAATAGTTTCATTCTAATTTCTTACTCTTTTCATCATTTTATTATAATAATTATTTCAATCATAATCATTCTCTCTATTTTATAATAAATGAGCAAAATTGAGGACTAACTTGAACTCATAGAATTAAGCTTAAGCTTTTCTTTGAACTCAATTAATTAATCAAGCTCAAACTCAAGCCCAAGCTAAAGGTGATCCATTCTTGGCCCGGCTGGTTCACACCCGCAACTTTATGCTTTATTCGGGATAGTTTTTTATTATTTTTGAAAGTAA
>NW_021318705.1:756802-761986 GCF_001605985.2 Dendrobium catenatum
TGTATCTCACTATGTCTGCTATGGTTTATTTCTTATGGAAAGCTAGAAATGATAGATTGTTTGGTAACACCAATGAGAGCACTGAGACTATTATTTTCAAAATCAAAAGGGCGGTTGGCTTTAAAACATCCAGGACAAAATGCTTCCAACAATTACAGAATATGCTCACTTGATCTTTGCTGTGAAGGTCGCTGATTGGATGCCCCTCGGATGGCTGTCCCTTGCAACCAGGGGTTCGTTGGGTATTTTGAAGGACGATGATGATAGCAATCTGTTTATTTTTTTCCCCTTGGATGGTCTGGACCTGCTGGCTAATCTTCGGCAACCAGGGGAATTTTGGTGCCTACGAGTTTCTATGATTGCACTGAGTCCTTAGCCTTTGGCTTTTCTGCTTACCTGTTTGGCTTTCCTTTTTTGCTTACAGGGTTCTTTTGTTTTTCTCTTGCTCTGTAATCTTTTTTACTTCTCATTAGTTCTCTTTGTTAAGCAGCTTTTTGCTGATAGGGTTTTGTCATTTGCTACATATTTTTTATGCCTAGCATTTGACCTTTTTACTGTAACCGTTTACTTTATTAATATGATGGGCTGAGGCCCCAAAATTCCCAAAAAAAAAAAAAAAAAAAAAACAATTGAGTCAAACTCCAGCCTATAAGCCTAAAAATATTTTTAAAGAGCCGGATAAAAAGATAAAAAGCTGATTTTATAAATACTCGACCTGTTCACACACGTAAATGATCATGATACTTGTGAGAGGATTCTAGAATAAATTATCGGCGCTTTTTTTTGACTTTTAAGGCTCAGTAATTGGAACCCCCAGTAATTGACTCAAAATTCCAAAGGTATGAGATTCTGTGTGCCCGCGAAAAATTCCAATAGGCCGACCGCGTCGCTTTCGTAACGGAAAGATAAAGGAAAATGGGTACAATAGCTTTGATCTAATAGTGGTTGTTATTCATTCTAGAGGATTGATATTTAAATTAATATTTTTTTTTTCAATAATTTAGTTAAGTGGATTGCGTCCAAAATAGGTTGGACGGCTGAGACAATAATTAAACCTTTATAATTAAAAGACAGCATTCAAGATGATCACCGTTCATTTTAAGGAATTTTTATTAGATCCGGTGTCCTGACGTAGCTCTACATTCGGACGCCAGTAAAATGGTGCCACGTGCTCTTACTCTTTACCGCGCGGCCCGACCCAGACATGCTCCGGGATTGCTATGTATTGGCTGATTTGTGCAGACTGATGTATTGCTAGGTATTGCTCGATATTGCTCGGAAATAACGAGAAATACCATTATGTGAAGACCAATACCTAGCAATACCGAGTAATACCCCGATTTTGCTAGGTATTGCTCGATATTGATCTTCACATAGCGGTATTTCTCGTTATTGTCAAGCAATACCAAGCAATACCTAGCAATACCTAGCAATACGCGAACATAGCAATCCCGAGTTTCAGTCAAGGTCGGGTCGTCGGGCCGCGCGGTAAAAAGTAAGAACACGTGAAGACATGTTATTGGCGTCCGAACGTAGAGTTACGTCACGACACCGAACCTAATAAAATTTCCATTTTAAGGGCATCTCCATTAATTAAAAAAAAAACTCATTTTTTACTCTAAGATGTAGTAATTCATATCCAATCGAATGACATTTTCTCACGCGCTCGCAGGTAATCATTTTCTCATATTTCCCGACGTTTCTACTCTTTCGTGCACTTCTTTGATAAATCACGCAGTCCAATTTTTATGCATAGGTGAACAGTCCGACACCAATATTGCCGTCGTGCTATTCACCTGCCGTTCGAATAAACTGAATGCCTCATTGTCGTTGCTTTTTTTTTTTTCTTTAATATAGGTCAAAAGCTCTTATAAGTTAGTATGCTTGGAAAAAAGAAAAATGGAACTCTCCCAATTGGAGAAATAGTTCAACGTGCTGTTGTCCTTGGATAGGCATGGGAAGGTAAGCAGAACGAAGGTACCAACCAACAACGATTTTCATTGCATGAATTTTTGGCATTTTATTGTAATGTTTTTTAAAGTCATCAGTAAACTTTGAAAATTAAAAACTACCTTTGAATTGCTTAACTATTGGATGAAATTTTTATTTATCTATTCAACTTTATATATAATTAGAATTTAGAGATGGTTAATAATATGGTCATGTTTCATAAATGAAAGACCTTTTATTTGGACTTCTTATTTCGTTCTTCTAAAGAAATTAAAAAAATAATAATAATAATTTTGGCTAAAATTTTGAACCTACCTCAGTGTTGCTCATAAAAATTATGGATAAAATATGCTTGTTAACATATGCTGGTTCTTGTGAAATTTGCCTCTACTTAATTTTTAACTGATCTCTATCGCCCTAGAACACTTTACCGTTTACTTCTAAGAACAAAAAATTAAGTTAAAGAGAGTGCAAATCCACCGCCTCTCAATATCTGATAACTTTTGTCCTAAAATTATTGCTTGAAATGCTTAAAGTTTGAATAGTGATGCTCCCATCACTTATTGCAAATATTGAATCACATAATACTAATTTTATCTCTTATGTCTCTTCATGAGTTCAAACTTTCTTCTAATGTCTTTGTTGATGATTTGATTGCTAGGAAATTCATAGTTTTTCCTTCTAAGTAAAGTTGCGACAATTTTCATACTTTTTTTGATGATCAGATTTGAACTAGATGGAATGTTGCTGGAATATCTTTTTGTTTTTTTGTTGTTCATCCATATTCTTTTATATTTGTTTGGTTTTCTCTCCTTCTATTAAAATTTTATGTAACTTTTATATATATACTGAAAAATGGGATCCCTTAGATAAAATTTCTATGGCAAGCTATTACAAATATTGCTCCTTCTGATTTTGACCCATGACTAATTTTAAAAAATTTACTTAGCATTACTTTTGTTGATGAAAAGGTTGGTGACAATCATCCCTTACCTTATAAGCTGGTTCACTTTAGCATTTATATCTTTGATGCTGATCTATTTGAGCTCTCTCATATTAATCTATCCTTCAGCTCGTTTAGTTTTCAACTTCCAAATTATATTTAGCTTTTTATGACTGTCATTGGCTAAATAGTTAACCCTTGTTCACTTTTAAGAGTTTGGCCCTCTCATTTATAACATTTCTTTTATTTATCTTCAAATGGTGAATTCTAGGGGTGTCAATTTCGGGTCACGGGTCGGGTTCGGGTCGAACCTGGAACTAACCCGGGTTCAAACGGGTCGACCCTAATCCGACCCGGGTAGACAAACAGGTCGAAAATCCGAACCCGGACCTGACCCGGCGGGTTGCCGGGTTGACCCGGCCCTACCCGGTTTTGGTTTCTGCCTAAGTAACTGTTGGCAGATATATCGGGGGTCCAAGGGGGCAGCACCCCCTAGCCGGGTTCGACATGCAGATGTGGGAGGGATTCTGGCCCCTGCAGGGGTTTCCAGGGGCAACACCCCGGGAACAAATTTTGTTTTACTATTTCTCTTTATATATGGTTCATCATTCCCTAACAATAACACATCTTCATAATGTGTTTAATTATACAGGGGACAATTGACTAAGGACCATAATATTTTAAAACTAGGAGGGGAAATTGGCTTAAAATCTTTATAGTAAAGACTAAAACATAGATTTAGGGACAAATCATCTAAAGAATCTAATAATAAGTAAAAAAAAATTTTGAGGGGGGGAAATTGCCCTCCCTAAACACAATGGGGTTCCGCCCCTGCTTGGCACATCTCTGGTCCATCCTTTATTAAGGTCGTTAAATATTTCTTTCCCTCATCCAAGCTTCCTAACCATGTGAAGAACTCAACTATTAGTTTGATAGCCAAAAATCTACATGCTAAAACATTAAATGACTATCAACCTATCTCACTTTGTAATAATATTTAAATGGTTATAGTAACACTCATTATGAATAAGCTCAAGCTTTTGCTTCGAAAGCAAATTCATCATGTACAATATACTTTTACTTGTGGTATAGAGATTTTACTAATAACCTCATACTTGCTAAAGAAATACTTTACGGGTTCAATTTTTCATTTTTTTCAAGCACTTAAAGACAATTTGCTCAAAGATTGATTTGAAAAAAGTGTTTCATAATATGAATCGTCAATTTCCTCATAGTAGATTGAAAGAATTGGGGTTTCCTAAAAAAATTATAAACTTGATTATTAAATATATTTCAGATGTTCACTTTTGAGCAGAGATTAATGGAGAATTAAGAATTTATTTCAACTCTTTAAATGGCCAGTCGAGAGATTATTCTGTGCGGACGACGAACACAGTTTATCATTCGGAGACCAACCAGAATGTGAAACGTTAGCGATATCGAGCAGTATTGAGCCGGGGTAGGGGTGTCAATTTTGGGTCACGGGTCGGGTTCGGGTCGAACCCGAACTAAGCCGGTGCAAACGGGTCGACCCTAACCTAACCCGGGTAGATAAACAGGTCGAAAATCCGAACCCGGACCTGACCCGACACGAGACCAACGGGGTGCGCGGGCGAAGCGGGTGAAATTTGCCTCTAGCTACTTAATTTTTAGGGTAACTTATATTGATATCAATATGAAGGATATTACAATCTAAGCATGTGATATCAATACATCAAAATATTTAAAAACAAAAACATCTAAATAAAAGAAAATACATCACACTTCCCTAAGCCATAAAACAAAAATAACAACTAAAGAAACACATAAAATCAAGTGCAACTATCACTCAGAAGGACCGTGATCTGGAGGAGGAGGAGGTGGTGCAGCACCAAAGAAGTTATAGTAGCTGCTAATCATGATCATCTTGGAGTTAATATCGTCTATCTGCTACCTCATCCGTCCCATGTCATGTTGATACTGTCAGCCTGTTGCTGAAGATGAGTCACAATTTGATCAAAATGTTGATCAACATGAGTCTCAAGGCAATCAAATTTTTGAACCAAATCCTGATAATTTTGTTCATTTGCAGGTGCAGGTGAAGTTTCATGTTCTTTCTTAGTATCACTAAAGACGTGTTTTACTTGGTTCTTGTTTATTGAAGATTGCTCTAAATGATCCATCGTTATAGTAGAGCGGTTCTTCATACTCTTGATCAGGATGAACCAAAGCATATTTCTTCTCTAGAATGTAGGCAACTAGATATCCTAAAGCGTTATTCTTCATTCTTTTATGTTTGACATGACCAATTT
>NW_021318705.1:761996-788600 GCF_001605985.2 Dendrobium catenatum
TTGGTCCCCGAACGACACTCAACATCAACAAAGAATAATTTTTCCTTCATTTGAAATGCTTCTTCCCATTATTTCTTTCCATATTTATTTTGTGTGCTTTTTTTAGATTAATTAATGCTTTTTGCTTTACCTTTACTTTAAATTGCACTAATTATAAGAACTCTTCTATCTCCATCTCATTTATGCGAGTGATTTATTTATTTTTGTTAAAACTGATCTTATCATCATCAATTGATTTTTCTTAAAGCTGATCTTATCATCTCATTCAGATCAAAACACTTTTAACGATATTGGAATTTTTATTTTGACTATGCTGAAATTCAAGCTATTTGAATTTAATTCTAAAAATTTATGTTTTAACGTTCAAATATTGGATCAAAATTCATATTTGATTGAATGAATTTTTTTATGATGTATTAAATTTATTTTAAGATAAATGTAATATTAAATTAAATTTATTATTCTTATATTATAGCATAATAAAATAAATTAGCTATTTTAAAAGGTATTTTGTTTAAATTTCAATTAGATCCACTACTAATAAATATGGCTTTCACAACAGTTTTTGTTGACCTACTGCAGCGATTAAATCACGTGCAAAGTTTCTTGTAGTGTTTTAGAAAGCGGCATTCCCAACATTCTTTGAACCTCTGCATCCAGTTTTTGGTAGTAGCAGCTTTAGCAGTGATTTTAACTACTGCAACGATTAAAACTGCTGCTACAGAGTGAAACATGTGAAAAAAAAAACATATAAAAATAATTGAATTTTATAAACAAAATATAAAAATAAAGAAAATATTATACAAATATAAATTGAGTGAATATTAACAACATAAATCTTATATCCAATATATTCAAGAGGTAACACAACATAATTATTACTAATTTTTTCTTAGTGAAATTCATCAGATCCGAAGCAAATAGTTCTAAATTTCTAATTTCACTCATATCACTCATGCTAAATACTATAATTAAATAGCTGTTGGTAATTTCGAAGAAGGATATTGAGTTGAATAAATTCTTTTAGAGGGAAGTGTTTTTTTTGGGTAAGTAGAGGGAAGTGTTAAGGCTTGAAATACCAAAATAACAGAAAGGATCAAAGCTATAACTGAAACTAGCCTTCTTCTTCTGCTCTGACACAGCCTTTGAAACTGCACCACGCTCCAGTTCAGCAGCAGAGAATGGAACCTTCGTAGGGTTGGGAATAAAGGTGAGGGAAAACTCATTAGCTACAGGGTCTTTGTCGGTTAGGTTAGAGATGAAGTTGAGGTTCGTAAGAGGAGCAAGAGAAGGAGAAGAAACTCCAGAGAGAGGGGGAAATCATGGAGGTAAGAAGAAGAGGGGGTCATCGCGTGCGGCGGGGGAGGGAAGTACCCTCCCCAAACATGCGGCACGGGAAGGGGAAAGCAGAATCGCCAAAAAGCCAAACCCTAGCAGAGTAGGTATCTGGTAATGGTTTCCAATTCCATGTCCACTTCTCTGAAACTTTTAAATTCATTGCCATACAACCCATAATTTAACTGAGGAAAAAAAAAAATCTAAACGGTATGTTTATAGATTGCTCTTCTAACATAAAATTTAAACCTCTAATATTTCCTTTGAAATTTACAGGCAATACAACTCATACGAAGTTCAGGGGGACTGTAGTTAGCGATGTTGGTAGGAACGGGTGTAATCAGTAGGAGACGGTGGTCGAAAGGTCCACAATCGGCGGGCGACGAAGGTCGGGAGGACCGTAGTTAGCGGACGACGGGGGTCAAAAAGATCGTAGTCGGTGGGAGACGTGGGTCGGGAGGACCATACTTGGCGGGGCAACCAAAGTCAGAAAAGATCGTGATTAGCGGATGGGCAGAATTCCAGTGGTGATCGGGAAGAACTCCGGTGGTGGTCGGCGGACTGGAAGAAGTCCGCCGATGGTCGGGAAAAACTCCGGCAGTGGTTGGCGGACTAGCATAAGTCCTACGTTGGTCGGGAAGATCTTCGGCGGAGGTCGGTGGACTGGCAGAAGTCCGTCGAGGGTCGTGAAGAACTCTGCCAGTAGTTGGCGTATTGGAGGAAGTCCGACGGTGGCCGGGAAGAACTCCGGCGGTGATTAGAGGACTGGTGGAAGTCCCTCGGTGGTTGGAAAAAAATTTGGTGGTGATATGCGGACTGGCGAAAGTCCGGCATTGATCAGGAAGAACTCTGGCAGCTTTCAACTAAGTTTGCTGAAATAAGAGTTGAAGCTTTGAACTCAATTTTGCTTCAAGATTCATGCCTGATCAAGACGATTTTCGGTGACGTATCAAGAGTGAAAGTGTGTTTTCCCCAAGTGCCGCTTCTGTTATGTATTGATTTAGTTTTAGGTTATATTGTTCATGTATGCTACCACACCCCTGTAAATCTCTATAAATAAATGTCTTGTATGTTGTATTGACCTAAACCCTAAATCTGAATAAGCTTAGTTTTTATTCAAAAGTTATGTATGAGATCTTTGTCCCGGAAGGCTCTTTAGTAGAAATCTGTTTTCCGCATTTTTTTCTTTTAGCAAGCCATGTGTTGGCTGTTTGGTTGCTTAGAGAGTTCTTTCTGATATATAATTCTAAATAACATCCAAATCATGAAAAAAAAAATTTAATGGTACAGATAATATAGAATATTCGTCTGTGGCTAGTAAGAGATCTATCGTTGTGAAAAATTATGGTACACAGGGTTTATCAAATAGAAAGGGAAGATGCAGATCACCGTTAAATAATCCACACAATGACAATTCTATTTTTTTTTTCGGCATTTAGGTCAATTAAGATAGACTCACACACACATCACATACACAAAGACTCAAACCTAAGACCTCTTAATTGATAGCCATAACTTCCAAAAATAAGCCAAAAGCCAAAAGAACATGAAATATATTAGATTTGAGCGCTTATCTGGTACCATACTACCATGTTTGTTAATAGACAAAACTAGATGATATAGATTATTGTTTCTTAAACATTAAGATTATTTAATTTATGATTTTAAAGATCGTATTTTATATTTTAATTGATGAATGTATTTTTAAAAGTATATGAATGAATATAATTTTTTTTTCTTCTAGCAAATTCTTATTAATTATATTAATGAATGAATTTTTTTTATTCAATACTTTTTATTTTTGTTACTTCAAGGTAATAAAATTAGTATTATTTCTTTCTTATGAATTTAATCTGTCTACATAATGAGAAATAATTAGATGAGAAAATATCAAAAAGTGATTGATTGATCTTAAATGTTATAGTTAAGGCATAATAATTAGATAAGCAATAAATTTCATTAAATATCACCAAAAAATTTAGCCATATATATATAATGATATTAAAGTGTCATGTGATTTATTTTGTTCGATTATTTTGAGACCAACTTTTATTTTGGTCGCTCTAAGAAAAAAATAATAAATAAAATTAACAATTAAAATTACTAAATAACAACCAAATAAATAATCATTAGCATAATTTTTTTTTTTTGCAAAAATATAAAATTTTAGCCACCAATACTAATTAGTTGTCACTAATTTAGCAACCTAATATAATGTTTTATCACTAAAAGCCTCAAAGATGAGGCTACTATGACAAATCAAACACCGAAACATTTTGTCCCTATTCGCTTAAGCGACCAAATTATCATTTTTAGCGACCAATTTTGATGACCGCTAATAAACATTTTTCTTGTAGCGTGTCCATTTTCTCTTAGGTTATCATTTTTTATTGTTTACTCTACCCTCCATCTAGGAGAAAAATTATCTTCACTACTTGCAACAATATGAGTCATCATATGATCCTTGTTTAGTTAAACTTAATCCATGCTTATATCAGCATTAATCTCTATTAGTGGTTTAACTTTTTCATTTTCTTTTTTTGATTCATTTTATTATATGATTAGTATATATAGTCACACCTCATCAACTATCACTATTGAGTTTTGTTTTTTAACATTTAATTCATAACTTAGGAGACTTCAGACCAGAAAATTAAAATATTAGACTTGGTTTGGTTCTTTTAAAATGTAATTTTAGAAATAATAATTAAAAGAATGGAGTTTTCTAACATAGAAGTAAATATTAAAAACTTTTCAAAATAATAAAAAAACAAATTTCCCTAAAAAGTATTTCTATAAAAGCGTCTAATTTAAACAACGACAAAAAAATAATTTAGTCATTTCTAAACAAAAAAGAAGAAAAAAAATGCCAAGACAAACAAGGCCTTGGTGATTTGTAACTAAAGGCTATATTTGAGGAACAATTATTACGTCCTCTGACCTGACGTAGAGGAACGTCCGGTCGAAAGACAAATCGCGCCAAAAAAACGAGAAATACCGAGCAATACCAAAGAATAACAAGGAATACCATCACGTGAAGACCCAATACCGAGTTATACCGAGCTATACCGAGCAATTAATACCGAGTTATACAAAAGTTGTACCGAGTTTTTCCTAGAAAAAACTCGGTACAACTCTGTATTGCTAGGTATAGCTCGGTATTGGTCTTCACAGAGTGGTATTCCTCGTTATTATCAAATAATACCTAGCAATACCGAGCAAATACCGAGTTTTTTGACGTGATTTTGCCTCCGACCGGACGTTCCTCTACGTCCTTACACCGGACCTAATAAAAGTTCATATTTGAGACTGTTTTTTATTGCTTTTTGAAGGCTATTTTTAGTATAAAAATTAAAATTTTTATAATAGAAAACTTTTTCAAGAAGCAGTAAAAAAGTTGTCCCAAACGAAACCTAAAACGTTAAATTCATTTGATCACGTGGCATGCATGATTATATCACTGTATGCTATCATTGGTTTGTCTTATTGTGTTATTTTTCTTTATACATTTTGAATGACTACTCCTTAGTACCATCGTTATTGGTTTGTCTTATTATTTTTCGTTATCACGGTATGACTATTATTGGTTTGTCTTGTTTTTTAATGCTAAATTCAATGTTTGAGAATTTATAATGAAAAAAATATTATTTGTTATGCGTCACTAAAGCAAAACCCTCAAATCAAATCAAGTAAGAATCTTGACAATTTCCTAAGTAAAAACAAAACCCTCAAATCAAGTAAGATTATTGAATGAACATAAATATGCAAATTAAAATTATTTGTCTTTTTAGGATAATTGACTATTCAAAATTTTAATTTCAACAAATTTATTGTTGAATGAACATCTCAATAAGATGAACTTAACGTTACCAAATATATTTTCATTTCAATCTAAATGGAACTTGTTGCATGCTAGAGTATTCGCGGCGGTAGAGAAATGTGAAGTTTAGCGTCTCTGTATTGTACGAAGATCCAGCACGCGTACAGATAAAAAAAAGTGCGCGTCATTCACAAGAGACACCAGAATTTTTACGTGGAAACCCCTGAAAAAGGGGGAAAAATCACGGGGTCTAGCCCAGTTTGAAAGAATCCACTAGTATTTGCAGTTGATTACAAATGAGGCCCTTCTTAGGGAGAAGACCTTGGCTTCACGGTACAAATGAACATCATATAGAGCGCATTACATGGTGGGAGTTACAATAATCAACATATATATATTTGTTTGGTCAGCAGGACCATAGTTAATAAGATAGAAGTCAGAAAGACCGTAGTTGGTAGAAGATCAGTGTCAGAAATACCGTTGTTTGGTGATGGATGTCGGAATGATCACAGTAGGCGACAGAGGTCGAAAGGACGTAGTCGGCAAGAGACCGGGATCTGAAAGACCGTTATCTGATGATAGAGGTCAAAATGACCATAGTGGGCGACGGAGGTTGTAAGGACCATAGTCGGCATGAGACAGGAGTCCAAAAGATCATAGTTGGCATGAGACTGGGGTCTAAAAGACATTTGTCTAGTGATGGAGGTCGGAATGACCATAGTAGGCAACGAAGGTAGAAAAAAGCATAGTCGGCAGGAGAAAGGAGTATGAAAGATCATAGGCTGCAAGAGACTGGGTCTGAAAGACCGTTGTCTGGTGATGGAGGTCGGATTGATCATAGAAGGCAACGGAGGTCGAAAGGACCATAGTCGGCAAGAGATAGAAGTTTGAAAAACCGTAGTTGGCAGGAGACAGGGGTATGAAAGACTGTGGTATAGTGATGGAGGTCAGAATGATCATAGTAAGCGACGAAGGTTGAAAAGATCGTAGTTGGCAGGAGATAGGAGTCCGAAAGATCGTAGTTGGCAGGAGACTAGGGCTTGAAAGATCGTTGTAATAGGGCGGTACTCTGGTATAACTCTAGGCATAAGGTGGTGGCCCAATATAACTTTGGGCCTCGAGTGATGGTCTGGTAGAAGTTTAGACCTCAAGTGATGGTCCGGTAGAGCTCAGAGCCTCAACTGGTGGTCCAGCAGAGGTAAGGGCCTCATGTGGTGGTCCGACAGAGCTCAGGGCTTTAAGTGGTGGTCCGGAGAGCAAAGATATCAAGCGGTGGTCTGGCGGAGGTGAGGGCCTCAAGTGATGGTCCGACAGAAGTCCAGGCCTTAGGTGGTGGTCCGGCGATGAAATGACGTCAGGCGGTGGTTCGACGGAGGAGAGGGCCTCAAGTGATGGTTTGGCAAAAGTTCAGGCCTTAGGTGGTTGTTCTGGCGAAGCAACGACGTCAGGTGGTGGTTCGGTGGAGGAGAGGGCCTTAAGTGATGGTCCGGCATAATTCTGAGCCTTAGGTGGTGGTCCGGTGAAGCAATGACGTCAAGTGGTGGTTCGACGGAGGAGAGGGCCTCAAGTGGTTGTCCGACGGAGGAGATGCCCTCAAGTGGTGGTCCAGCAGAGCAACGACATTAGGCGGTGGTCCAGCGGAAGTCCGGCGGTGGCCAAGGAGGAGCAAGGATGCAAGAGCGATCTCCGATCTCTCTCTTGCTCTCTTGTTTGGAGGTCTCTTCTTCTCTTCCTGCTTTGGTCCCCCTTTTCAAGATGAATGAGGGGTCTATTTATAGATTTATGGAGTGGCATGGCCAGTAAATAGGTGAGAGATCAAGGGTAATTGGAGAGTGGTTGGATGGACGGCCGATATTGAATCCCTTGATTGTGTACCGTTCTTCAGACATTTGAAGTTCTTAATGATGTCGAAATTCGACGATCTTGGCCTCGTTGGATTTGTCTCATCGAGCCACTCGATTCGACTATAAGGATGTTATGTTTGGAAATCGTTTGGTAACCCAAATTGTGGTTTGAGTCTCCTTGATTTGGACCCGTTTGGGCTCGAATTGGGTTGGATTTGGTATCGTTGGGTTCGTATTTCCGAGACATTCAGTTTGACTATAAGTTTGCTGAAATTGAAGTTCAAATGGTCCCAATTTTAATTTCAGAATTTTCCAACTTAATTTTGCATCGAAATTCGTGCCCATCAAGATATTTTTTGATGATGTATCAGAACTAAATTAAAAATTCTAAATTATATTTGAAAACTTTAAAATATTATTTGAGAGAGTTAAACGGTATTTAAATCTTATAATATTATAAAACAAATGAGTATCTAGACCAGACAAATTTAATGAGTTTAAATCAACCAATATAAGTATCACGAAGGCATTAAGAGGTAGAAAAAAAATTAAATGTTGTATTATAAAATTGATCATTATAGATTGTCTAATAGAGTATTATAAATTTAAATTAAAAACGACCAGAATATCCCTCTCTAGAGCTATGTCTGTCACTTCATATCATCGATAATTTTATTTATAAAACATTTATGATAAATTTCCATATATTACCATCAAATATATTGCATTTACATATTTAACACAAGAATTTTTCATTTGTATAGTTAACTGTTTTGATGAAATCATTGCCAGAGAGTTGAGACGATATATCTCCAAAAAGTCATAATAGGCTTAGCACGATAGTGAAGGGGGAGTTAGGAGCAGTGCTGAAAGGCAAGGAATTTGCAACAACAGTAAAGGGTGGTGAGTTAGGTTTCGTTTGGGGCGGTTTATTACTGCTTCTTAAAGCAATATTTTAGTACAAAAATTTTAAAGCAATAATAAAGTCGTCCCAAATGAAATCTTAGTGGTGACATAATCTCATTGAGAGAAACGTGCACTGTCAAAAGATGACAGTGCACATGCCTCTCTCTATTTTAGGCTCAAATTTTTTGATCAAAATGGAGAATGATATATGTTACTCATTTCATTGAGAAGTGTTAAATTGGAAAGATATACAAAGCTATATCATAAAATACAAGACTGCATTTTCTTATCTATTTCTGATTAAATGTAGGACTTAGTCTTGACTCTTGATTTTATATTGGGTCTTCTGTGAGTAGGGGTGTAAGAAAATGACTCGACTCAGACTTGAAATGAAAAATTCGAATTTGGGTTGAGTTGTTACGCTCATGTGGGCAGGTCGCATTGCGGGAGCGGAAGCGGAGCCAAGGCACAGTTGAGTGGGTCGCTTGGCCTAGGCTTAGCAACCGTGGTAGAGCAAATTGTGGGGTGTTGATCACATGAGCATAGGCATAGGCCAAACGCGATCGGGAACTATGGAGACCTGCGTACAAACGGGTTGCGGGGCAAGATCAGATTTGACCCATCAGGCGTTGGAGCAAGAACTTATTAGTCAATTTATTATGATAAGTGTAGCGAAAGAAATGTTTCTAATTAGTAACTTATTGTTTTATAATTCTTTAATTAGAATTGACTAGCTTATGATTTTTGTTCCACAAATTTGAATTCCTATTTTTAATAACTCAATTTGAAAAAAAAATATCCCTAATCAATTGCAGATTTTAAAAGTCATTACTGACAACAATAAAGAGACATCATGTGAACCTGAGATAATAAAATAACATAAGAATTTTTTTTTTTTTGGGAAAAACATAAGAATTTCAGTTAGGGTATACCGACACAGGTCGTCTTGTTCTAATTAATCTCTATAAATTGAAATGGTGCAAGGCCATGTGGGCATATCTTCCTCCCAAGGCTTATAGAATCTCTCTCTCTCTCTCTCTCTCTCTCTCTCTCTCTCTCTCTCGTCCTTACACATTTCTCAGGTCTTCAAATTA
The DNA here is from genome assembly GCF_001605985.2 of Dendrobium catenatum. Taxonomy (NCBI): domain Eukaryota; kingdom Viridiplantae; phylum Streptophyta; class Magnoliopsida; order Asparagales; family Orchidaceae; genus Dendrobium; species Dendrobium catenatum. The sequence continues at coordinate 770,996 of NW_021318705.1, forward strand.
ACAGAACAATGGATGCGTTAACTCAATATCTTCTTTGGTCGGCCTTCTTCGCAGCTCTCACCATAATTTTTCTAAGACGTCGATCGACGACAGAGTTAAATCTTCCTCCAGGGCCAAGATCGCTTCCTATGTTGGGCAACCTACTCGAGCTAGGCCAAAATCCCCACCGCTCTCTGGCCCGCCTTGCCCGAACTCATGGACCAGTCATGTCTCTCAAGCTTGGCAGCATCCACACAGTCGTCATCTCCTCACCAAGCTCCGCAAAAGAAATCCTAAAAACAAAAGAGCACTCCATCTCCGGCCGACAAGTCCCTCAGGCCATTCAAGCCTCCGGCCACCACCAGGTCTCTGTAGTATGGTTGTCTCGAAACCAATCATGGAGATACCTCCACACCCTCATGAAGACCCATCTATTCAACGCGCAGTCTCTCAACGCCACCGAGGAGCTTCGCCGGCAAAAGGTTCAAGAACTTGTCGCATATATCAAGGGGAAGAATGAGGAGGCCGTGCACATTGCCCGGGCGGCGTTTTGCACTGTGCTCAATCTGATATCAACCACCTTTTTGTCGATTGATATCGTAGATTTGAAATCTGAATCAGCTCAAGAGTTGAAGGATGTGATGCAGGGGATAATGGAAGAGGCGGGGAAACCGAACATCTCTGACTACTTCACTTTCTTGGCTCCAATTGACTTGCAAGGCCGGGGACGTCGATTTACAGCATACTTTAATAAATTATATGATTTTTTCGATCAAATGATAGAAAACCGATTGGCAGATACAACTGGAGAAGTTATAAGGACTAATCCTGACATTTTGGATCTGCTTCTACAACTAAGTCGAGAAGACAATTCAAAGCTTACTAGACGAACCATAAAATCCTTCTTGTTGGTAATTATTAATCATGCACAATAAATTTCCTAATTTGCATTATATATTTAGGGGCTGTTTGGTAGCATGATATATACCCAAACAACATGATATATAAGAGGATTTACAAGAATGTTACCGGACAGTTTTTAGGATTTAAGCACCTCAGGATTTTCGAAATCCGAATTTAGAGATTATGAAATTCTACTTTAATAAAATCCGTGTTGATACCAAACAGCCCCTAAAAGTGAAGTAAATTTCTTTTAAAATTTTGTCAGGATTCTTTTGCCGCTGGAAGCGAAACAAGCTCGTCGATACTGGAATGGGCGATGGCAGAATTGCTTCGCAGGCCAGAACTGATGAAGAGGGCTAGAGAAGAGATCATAACTGTCGTCGGGTTCGATAGAGAGATTGAAGAGGCCGACATCTCAAAACTACCGCTCCTCCAAGCAATTCTGAAGGAGACGCTCCGGCTTCATCCACCGTTTCCACTTCTACTGCCTCATAAAGCAGAGGAAAGCACAGAGATAAATGGCTACATGGTCCCGAAGAACACTCAGTTGCTGGTAAATGTGTGGGCGATAGGTCGAGATGAGCAGGTCTGGGAGAAGCCAGACTGCTTTATGCCTGAGAGGTTTATGGAAGGAAGCAACGTAGATTTTCGAGGGCAGCACTTTGAGCTAATACCATTTGGTTCAGGACGGCGAATCTGTCCTGGACTGCCTTTGGGCGTTCGGATGGTTCAGCTCATGCTGGCCTCACTCATTCAGTCCTTTGAATGGAGTTTGCCGGACGGAATGAAGCCTAATGATTTGAATCTCAACGAGCGGTTTGGTATCACACTTACCTTGGCTTCTCCACTCAAGGCTTTGGCTACTCCTGTCAGAAAAATGCTGTAGTTAACTTAATCTCAGCCTTGCATATCAGGGCTTGTAATATCTAAGCTTCCTTCAATGGCTGTATCATCACTAGCTTGTAATATCTAAGCTTCCTTCAATTATTACAACGTCATTAAAGTGACGTTGAGCTCAATATCAAACATTATAATTTTTATATGAAATGCTCCTATTGATTAAAGTACTATTTGACTATGTGTTGGTTGTTTAATTCAGTTGCATGTCTTAATTAATTTTATATAAATGATTACTCCATATAAGTGCTATCTATTTGACTATGATCCAGCACACACATAGATAAAGAGAGAGGGTGCATCATTTAGAGGAGACACCAAGATTTTTACGTGAAAACCCTTTAAAATGGGGAAAAACCACAGGGCCTAGACCAGTTTGAATGAATACACTAGTATTCGCAGTTGATTACAAATGAGGCCCTTCCTTAGGGGAAGGTCATAGCTTGATCTACATCTTATAGAGTACATTACATTATGAGAATACAAAGAATCCAACTTGATGTGTTTGTTTGGTTTGAAGGACTGTAGTCGGTGGACGACGTATGTCGGAAGGACCGTAGTCGACGGGCGACAGAGGTCGGAAAGACTATAGTTAATGGGCGATGTAAGTTAGAAGAACCGTAGTCGGCAGGCGACGTAAGTCAGAAAGATCAAAGTCGGCGGGTGACGGAGGTCGAAAGGACTGTAGTCGGCGGGCGACGTAAGTCAAAAGGGCTGTAGTTGGCAGGCGACGAAGGTCGAAAGGACTGTAGCCGGTGGGCGACATAAGTCTGAAGGACCGTTGTCTGCGAGTGACAGAGATCACAAGGACTGTAGTCGACGGGCGACATAAGTTGGAAGGACCGTTGTCTATGGGTGACAATGGTCAGAAGGACTGTGGTCGGAGGGCGACATAAGTTGGAAGGGCCGTAGTCGGTGGGGAATGGAGGTCGAAAGAACTGTAGTCAGTGGGTAACGTAAGTTAGAAGGACCGTAGTCGGTAGGTGACGGAGGTCGGAAGGACTGTAGTCCGTGGGCGATGTAAGTCAGAGGAACCGATGTCTGACGATGAAGGTCTGAAAGATGGCGTCATGTAGAAATATTTCCGGCGGATTATTTTGCCGAAAATCCGCCGTAAATATTTTCGGCGGAATATTTTGCGTTGGAACTCTTTTTCCGACGCACGTTTTACCTTCGGAAAAAAATCCGTCGGAAATCCGCCAGTAATACTAATTTCTAACAGATTTGGGGCATTTTCTGACGGATTTTGGGTGCCGGTAACACGCGATTTTCCTTTTGGCTAGTTGGCAACCTTAGATTGTGATTCTACTTAGCGGTGATGGCAGTTGGTTGGCTTTTTGGTGGTCTTTTGCTCTTTCACTCCCTTGGATGGTCCGTGCCCAGATTTGGAGTGGTTCGTAGTCTGTGCTTTTACTGAGCCTGATGGCCGTTGTGCCTTCTTTTCGTTGTTTTTTCAGTGTACCCTTTGTATCATTTTTTTTTTGTTTTGGCTGCCTCGGGTGTGTGGCTTGCCTGTTTTTGTCTTAGCTGTAACTTTTGTGTCTTTTTTTGAATAAAATTTATTATTAAAAAGAAACTTGGATTTGGCCTATATATGAGTATTCTCTCTTTGCTTTTTCTAACAGCTTAATAATGTCATGCTATCATTGAATAAGATTTTAATGTTTGTACCATGTCTAAGGATACCTTCATTTATCTTATTTGAAATTTCATTGAGGAATATACCAAAGTGGCTCTTGTTAACATTGGTAATGATAAGACCTGTCGATCTAATGGCTTCACGTACGTACATGATTTTCAAGAACAATTGGCACATCATTGGTCCATCCTTTATTAAGATGGCTAAATATTTCTTTTCCCTTTCCAAGCTTCCTAACCTTGTGAAGAACTAAACTATTAGTTTGATTGCCAAAAATCTACATGCTGAAACTTTAAATGAAACATGCTGAAACTTTAAATGACAATCAACCTATCTCACTCGGCAAATTCCCTCCATGAAATAATAAAGAGTAATTTGTCTCCCGCTATGTATTTTTTGGTCTTTATTATAAGAGTTTTTAGGTAATTGCACCTCTCCTAAAAGTTTTAAAATACTATGGTATTTAGGCAAATATTGCCCCAACAGAATTAAATACATTGCGTATAGATGTTATTGTTAGAGAACAATTAACCAAATACAAGGAGAAATAGTAAAAAGAATTCAAAAATATCCATACAACCAAAATTTGTTCCAGGGGCGTGCCCCCAGAAATTCCCATAGATGTGCTGCCTCTTGATCCCGCGAACTGACTAGGCAGGTCGAACCCATACAGGAGTCGCTGCCTCCTTGGACCCCTGATATATCTGCGAAGCATACAATGATGAACAAATAGGGGTCGAGAGATAGTGCCCTCGGAACAATTTTTTATTGTAAGGATATTTATGAAAAAAAAATTCTACACTTTTGCTTATCCATTTTCTCCCTTAAAAATTAAGGCCGGATCTACCCCTGCTTAAAAGATTATGGTAACACTCATTATGAATAAGCTCAAGCTTTTGCTTGAAAAGCAAATTCATCATGTCCATTATGCTTTTACTTGTGGTAGTGATTTTACTAATAACGACATACTTGCTAATGAAATACTTTACGGGTTCAATTTTTCAAGCACTCGAAGACAATTTTGCTCGAGATTGATTTGAAAAAAGATTTTAATAATATGAATTGTCAATTTCCTTACAGTAAATTGAGAGAATTTCGTTTTCTTAAAAAATTTATTATAATGATTATTAAATATATATTAAATGTTCACTTTTGAGCGGTGATTAATGGAGAGCTAAGAATTTATCTCAACTCTACAAATGGCCTTCACTCTACTCTAAATACTTTCAGGGATTCTACAGACCTTTCTGCTAATTTGGACTGATATGCTCTATTTATTTCTCCAAAATCATTGATGAGACATTTTAGGATCATAGAGTCGCCAAAAAATATGTTGGAGAATTTTTATATCCTCAAACGGATTGCATATTTTATAATCGAGTACGGCATAAGAATGTGATATATTACCCAGGAGGATAAAAATGTCATTTCCTTATGGCAAGAAGCATAACATGGTAAGAAGCATAACATGGTATTTAATTTGAGAGCAATTTGCATGCTAAGCATCTAAGGTGTAGGATTTCATTGAGGTTGACATTTGGTTCCTCGTGATGTTTTCAACTATATTTCGAGTGAATAATTTGAAATCAATTGGACTTAGATAAAAACACTTTTAGCGACATTAGAATTTTTATTTTGACTATGTCGAAATTCAAGCTCAAACGATTTTGAATTTAATTCTAAAAATTTATGTTTCAACTTTCAAATATTGGATTAAAATTCATATTTGATTGGATGAATTTTTTTATGATGTAGTAAATTTATTTTAAGATAAATGTAATATTAAATTAAATTTGTTATTCTTATATTATACCATAATAAAATAAATTAGCTATTTTAAAAGGTATTTTGTTCAAATTTCAATTAGATCGCCCCTACTAATAAATTTGTCTTTCGTAGCATTTTTTCTTGACCAACTGCAGCAGTTAAAACACTTGTGAATTTTCTTAGTGTTTTAGAAGGTATGCAAATGACTTTTTCAGTATTCTTTGAACCACTGTGTTATATTCAGTTTTTGATAGTAGTAGCTTTAGTAGCGATTTTAACCGTGGAAATATCGTTGCCATATTACAGAATTGTAGAGATTAAAACCGATGCTAAGGAGTGGAACATGTGAAAAAAATATAATATCCAAAAATTAAATTTTATAATCAAATTATAAAAATTATAATGCAAGTGGATGCTCGCCGAATGAACTTGGAGCGGACGAAGTAGCAAATTGAAGGAGAGAATGAACTGGATCTAGTGCAAGGACTGACCTCCATTAACCTCGGATTCGCCAACTAGGGTGAATTAATAATAAAAAATAATTATTATTTTAATTTTCTTATTTGATAGTAAATTTAATAATTATAATGTTTCTATAACTTTTTATTTTGTTGATAAATATATAAATTAAATTACTATATTTATTAGGAGAATTTCGGTTTTAGTTTATATGATAATATTTCTTATTAATTCTGTATAAGTATCTTAATATTTAATTATTTTATGATAAATTTATAAATAAGTTTAATTATTAGTTTTGTATTGTTTGTAAACAGAAATCGGTAAGATTCAGAATGGCAACCACGGCTACACGGTTGTGAGGCAGCACCGGTGTGTGTTGCACAGCTAGCCGGAGTTTTCTGCAGACCGGTGCAGACGGACGTTTGGACGCCGGACGTTGATTCGGCGTGGAAGCCGGAGGCGAGCGGCTGTTCTTGTCCAAGAAGACGGCTGGCGACGGGTGTAGCGAAGAGGCAATCCAGTTGGCTTCTTGCATGGATTGTGTCCGCAAGAGGTTTCGTAGAAGGGTCGCCGGAGGTGATCGGGTTCGGTCGTGCACGGCTGATCGGAGCAGCTTGGTTTGACCGAAAAAATTAAGTCATGCGGAGAAGGCCTTGATTCGGCGGCAGAGCTGCCGGCCGGAGGGAAGCCGTACGTGGCTTCAGCTGCTGCTTGATGCCGTGATTTGAAGGCAGCCGGCGTGCAAGCAAGTAGTCCATCGAAGTTGGCTGCTGGATTCAGTTAGCCGTGGTTGACGAAGGCGTTGGCTTCTTGATCGACATCAGCCGGTGCGGCTGGCGTGAGCACAGCCGTCAAGAGCTGGGTTGCCGCAGACGGATCGGAAGGAGAGCCAGGAATCAGGCTCAGGCGGTTGATCTGCCTGATGGAGTGTTGAAACCCAGAACCTTGTCAGGTTCTTGTTCTTGAGGGAGAGCCGAGAACCTTTTCACACAAAAGGAAAGCAGGAAAAGAACAGAGGAAAGGTTATCTGTATTTCATTGTCTTTTTCTTATTACAGGGGTAGTATATATAGATAAAGTGAGATAAAGAAAGTACATCCTATTCTACCATTATACATGAAACCCAATAATATTGTGCCACGTGTGTTGTAAGTTAACAGCCCCCTTCAAGCTAATGGCTGCGTAGTGGCTGTCAGTTTGCTTGAGATTTGTTTAAACCGTTGTGTTGGTAAAGCTTTGGTGAGTATATCTGCTAGTTGATCGTTGGTGCAAATATGATGAACTGAAATCTGCTTTTTCTTGATGAAGTCTCGGATGAAATGGCAGTCGACCACGATATGTTTAGTGCGAGCGTGGAATACGGGATTGTTGGCGAGGGCGATGGCGGACGTGTTGTCGCAGTAGACGGTAGTAGGTTGCTCTTGTGGTATGTGTAAATCTTCCAGGAGTCGGCGCAGCCATAATATTTCAGTAGCTTCGGTTGCTAGTGCAAGATACTCAGCTTCGGTTGACGAGCGAGGGATCGTGCTTTGTTTCTTCACTTGCCATGAGATAGGGGATTGGCCGAGGAAATTGCAGAAGCCGGAAACGGAAGTTCGGTCGTGTGAGTTGCTGGCCCAGTCGGCATCCACATAGCCCTGTAGGAGGAGTTGATCTCGGGAGAGAGGGATACCTGTGTTGGTCGAGCCATGTATATAACGGAGTAACCGTTTTAGCGCTTCATGATGTATTTTGAGTGGTTTGTGCATGTGTTGACATAGTTGTTGCACCGCAAATTGAATATCCGGATGAGTTAAGGTTAGGTACTGAATGGATCCTATAATTTGCCGGTATAGATGGGGGTTGTCATATGGATCGTTGTTGCTGGTATGGAGATTGATTTTGCAAGGAATCGGTGTGGAGACCGGCTTGGATTGCGACATCCCAGCGCGTTCGATGATTTTCTTTGCGTAGGTTTGTTGATGAAGAATGACGCCGGACTTTGTGTTGTAAGTTTGGATCCTGAGGAATTAAGATAAGGGTCCTAAATTGCGCATCTGAAAGGTATTGTGGAGGTTAGAAAGAAGTTGATGAATTTCAGTTGTTGAATTACTTGTCAAAAGGATGTCGTCGACGTAGATGAGGATATACATCCTGGTGCCGCCGGATTTGTAAGTTAGCAGGGATTGGTCTGACGAGCTGACTTGGAAGCCGTAAGTGATCAGATGATTTGAGAGGGTAGCGTACCAATCGCGAGGAGACTGTTTGAGACCGTATAAGGTTTTCTTTAATCAGCATACGTGATGAGGATGAAGAGAATCTTGAAAGCCAGGTGGTTGTTGCATGTAGACGACGTCGAAGAGGTTGTCGTGGAGGAAGGCGTTGGAGACATCTAATTGATGAATGACCCAATTGTAGTGTAGAGATAGGAGAATGAGGACTCGAATGATTGGCATTTTTGCCACCGGGCTGAATGTCTCGGTGTAATCTATGCCGTATTCTTGATCGTATCCCTTAGCGACGAGTCTAGCTTTGTAGCGTGAGATGGAGCCGTCGGATTTGTATTTGATGCGATACGTCCATTTTGATCCGAGGACATTGAAGGAAGGGTCGGGTGACACCAATTCCCAGGTGCCTTGAGACTGAAGCGCCTGGAATTCTTGTGACATTGCGGCGCGCCATTTTTCTGATTTATTGGCTTGAGCGAATGTAGTGGGTTCGGTTGGTTGCAGTACGTGGGCGAGATCAAAGAGTTTCTTTGGTTTGGTGATGCCGGTTTTAAGTCTGGTAGTCATATGGTGTTGTGGAGCGGGTTTGAGCTGGTCGGGAGCAATGGACGGATTATTGTCTACGGGTTGAGGGCTATTGTTAGATTGTGAGATTGAGGGATCTTGGGATCTATTATGGCTTGTGTTGGAGTGATTTGGCAAGGGTAGTGGAGTTGCGCTTGGTTGAGATAAGGAGGATGGAATGCCCGACGCTGGCACTAAAAGAAGTGGAGGGGTGAACTGTTGAGTTGCTGATTTGTTTGGGAGATGAGATGTGGGTTGGGCGAAATGAAAGATGCCTTTGTTAAAGATTACGTGGGTGGAGGTGTAGATTTTGTTGGTGGCGGGATCAAAGCATCTGTACCCCTTTTGAGACGAGGCGTACCCAATAAAGATGCAGGGGATAGAAACCGAAGATAGTTTGTTGGTTGTATAGGGTTTGAGCCACGGATAGCATAGGCATCCGAAGACCCGGAAGTAGTTGTAATCTGGTGGTCTACCGAATAGAAGTTCATGAGGGGATTTGAGTTGTGTGTTGGGGGATGGTAGGCAGTTTATAAGGAGATTTGCAGTGAGGATAGTGTCTACCCAGAAGTGTTGAGGCAACGACGCTTGGATTAGGAGCGCGCGGGCTGTCTCGATGAGATGCCGATGTTTGCGTTCGGCGACTCCGTTCTACGATGGCATGTATGGGCAGGTGGTTTGGTGAACTAATCCTGTGGCTCGGCAGTATGTGAAAAATTTGTTGTTTATGTATTCACTGCCATTGTCAGTTCGGATAGTTCGAATGTTAGTATTAAATTGACGAGAAATAAACATTTGAAATTCAACAAATTTTGTAAAGACATCAGACTTTTGCATAATAGGAAAGATCCAAGAAAATTTAGAAAAATCGTCGATGAACGAAACATAAAATCTAAACCTGTTGTTTGATACAATAGGGAACGGTCCCCATACGTCCGAGTGGACAAGTAAGAACGGTGAGTTGGTGACTGTTTCGGATCTTGTGGTTGGAAGTCTATGGCTTTTGGATCGTCTGCAGGATTCGCAGTCGAGGCGAGTGGCATGTATGTGTTGATATTGTTTGGAGATGACTGCTAATGTAGATGCAGCTGGGTGACCAAGCCTTCGGTGCCATAGATCCGGTACGTGGTGGACGGAGATGAGAGCAAGGTTCTTAATGTACTCAGCTGGTCGATTGGGGCCTAGAAGTGGATACAGTCCGTTAATAGATGGACCCGTGATAAGACGGCGGTGGGTCTTCCGGTCCTGTATTGCATAGCCGTTAGATGAAAAAGTGATAATGCAATCGTTGTCATGGGTTAGTTTGTGTACCGATAAGAGATTGAAAGATAGATTCGGAACAAGATTTAAGTTCTTTAGTTGGAGGCTACCTGATGGGGTTGGGAGAAGACCTTTACCAGTGTTTTGGATTTGTAGCTGATGTCTGTTGCCAAGAATTACTTGACTGGATCTTGTATATTGCTGCGGTTGCCGGATGCTGTTGGGAACGGAGGTTAGATGGGAGGAAGCTTCGCTGTCAAGAAACCATTCCGATGAGGCGGGCTGAGTTGGTGTGGTGAAGAGGGCCGGGGTAGGTTCGGAGTTGTAGTTGTCGTCGTGGCAATACCAACACTTGAGGGCGGAGTGTCCGAATTTGCTGCAAATTTGGCAAGTTATGGACGGTCTGCTCTGCTTGTTTCCGCGGGATGAGTTCGATGTGGTTTGGGGACGATTGTTTGATCTACCTCTGGATTGTGATGATCGTCTGTGACCTCTGCCTCGTCCGGCTGTAAGAGCCGTTTTGTTGCCCGCCAGGTTAAGTGCTTGAAGATCTTTGAGTGTTTCATGTGCGAGGTTGAGTTCTTCGCTGCATAAAAGAGTATACAGTTCGTCAAGACTAACCGAGCGCATGTTGGTTCTAATAGCCGTTTTGAATGCTTGGTAGTTGTTCGGTAGGCCATTTAGCGTATAGTGGATGACGTCCTCAACGTCTACGGGTGCTCCGGCGGCTGCAAGTGCATCGACCTTGGATTTTACGTCGAGTAGATATTGTGTCATGCTCTTGTCTTTCATTGACAAGAAATGGAGTTTGTTCTTTAGATGAGCGATTCTTGAGCGCGTGCTTGATTGGAGACGAGTGTCCAGTGTGAGCCAAATTTCAGAGCAGTGGTCTATGGAGAGAACGTAGGGGAGGATTGCTGGGGATATGACAGAGTAGAGTGCAGCGGCGAGGTTTTGATCGATGGAAATCCAGTTGTTGTAATCTGGATTCGAAATTTGTTGACCGGATCCAGAGAGGATCGTGGGGGTTGGAGATGAAGTTGCACCAGTCAAGAAACCTTCAAATCCATTTGCTCGAAATAATTTCTGGACTTGAGATCGCCAGAGAGAGTAATTGTCGGCGGTGAGAGTGTTGGTGGCGATGTTCTTGATGTTGTGCATCAAGAACTTGAGAGAGGACGGTATTGGCGATGATGAGAAGGCGCCATCGGTGTGGGATGTGGTGTCCTGGGTGGGGGAGGAGGAGGAGGTATTGCCGGAAGCCATTGCCGCGGTGTGGATCAATGGAGATTGCCGGAGGATAGAACTGGAACTTCTGATACCATGTTGAAACCCAGAACCTTGTCAGGTTCTTGTTCTTGAGGGAGAGCCGAGAACGTTTTCACACAAAAGGAAAGCAGGAAAAGAACAGAGGAAAGGTTATCTGTATTTCATTGTCTTTTTCTTATTACAGGGGTAGTATATATAGATAAAGTGAGATAAAGAAAGTACAGCCTAATCTACCGTTATACATGAAACCCAATAATGTTGTGCCACGTGTGTTGTAAGTTAACATGGAGGCGGTGCCAGAAGAAGCCGGAAGCTGGAGTTCGGCGGTGAGACGGGATCGCGCAAGTGTTGCACGCGAACGCGGGCTGCAGACCGCAGCGGCTGGCCTGGCGCTGTCGACCGAAAGCTGGAATAGCGTGGGCTTCTTGATCGGGAGAGCAGGATGACGCTCAAGGCGTTGCGGCTGGGGAAAGTTACCATCGGACCGTGGGGAGTGCGGTCGCGGTGATCCTAGTGCGTGAAGGCCAATCGAAGGCTGCAGAAAGCCGTAAAGAGGCTTCGGGAGGAAGCAAAGCAGGCGATCATGCTTGGGTGATCGCCGGAATTAGAGCGAAAGTGCTCTAGATAAACAAACATCAGATTTGTGGTTTGAATTTTGAAGTAGAAGGGAATCGAATCAGGGCCGAGATGTTTTCCGTCATGCGAGTCACCGGTGGAGATCGGAGAGGTGACGGTTTCATTTTCTAGGGGTCGAGCAGATGGGCTGGAGCGAGTCCAACATCGGAGGCGGCAAGTTGGCAAGGGTGGAAGCGGACTGGAATAGTGTTGCCTGGCTCGGTTCGACGGGGATTGCAGGAGCTCGTAAGGGAGATCGCGAGCTACTGAAGGAGAAGCCGGAAGAGGTTTTCGGCGGTGGCATGGTGTCACAATTTGAAGGTGCTAGCCGGCTGAGGAGGTGATCGGCCAAAGCAGCACGCAATCTCGGAGGGGTTGCCGGAGGCGTGTGAGATAGCACTAGTGTGTGCTGTGGATTGGAGCAAGCAAAGGAACACTGGAGGCGCGGTGGACGTGTGACCGGAGGTACACACAGAAACGGCGGAAGCCGGATTTGGTTCGGCGGGCAGGTGCTGCACGCAAAAATGACAAGGTGCCGATCAGAGCAGCTGAACGGGAGAGCTGGACGTGGGCTTCTTGATCAGGAGCAGCCCGCGAGTTTGGTCACGGGATCAGCAGACATCGCCGGTGGGGGCATGATGCAGCTCTGGTATGCGCTGCGGGCTGAACAAGCGAAAGCATGGAGCGGAATCAGGCTTGGATGGGGTTCTCATGAAGATTGACGTGATCGCGCAGGTGTTGCACGCGAACGCGGGCTGCAGACCGCTACGGCTTACGAGCGTGATCGAAGTTGGGCACTATCCGGCGGCAAAGCAGGCCGTGGGGTTCTTGCTGACTAGTTCGGACGTGTAGAACGGAGTAGAGGCTCAGCAACAGATGGGCTGGGTGCTCGATTTGCATCGGACCGAGCGGCAAAGGTGGTCGCGTATGCTTCTAGCGGGTGTTGCCCGGGCTGGGCGCTTGAAGCTGCTGACAGAGGCAGAAGCCGGTCCGGCGGGTGCAGGCATCGGGCTTGCAGGTAGAGACGGAGCTGGCTTGTGCGATAGGGCACGACGGCGTCAGCTTCGGAGATCGAGCTCGGGTAGAGAGCCGGAAGTCGTGGTCTGAGTTGGCAGAAGACAAGGCCAGCAAGAAGGATTGATCTGGTTTTCAAGAAGCTAGATTGTGGATTCTTTTGTAGAATCTTGCGTCCTTGTTGAAGTTTCAAGCAGATGGTGGCTCAGATAGGGTCAGTGAGTTTGAACAGCTGACGGAGCTACATGAGGATTGGAGATCCTTGCAGCTCATGAGGAGCAAGGTGGAGTGCAGCCGTAGGCGGATGGAGCCTGACGGGAGCTTGTTGTACGAGCTGAACAAGTTAGCCAAAGCTTGTAGTCTCGCTGGAGTCGTGAGAGGATTAAAGATCGGCTCAGATCTTTGAGGTGGAGCATTGGACTTCAAGTGGAGTCCTGGAGATAAAGAAGAGGAGTCGACCTGTTCTTGAGCTTTGCCGGGACTGCGGAGCACCTGGAGGTGCGCATGGCACTGGCGAAAGACACGCAGGGCGCTGGCCGGACACAGAAGTGCAGGGCGTGAGTTTGTGACGACCGGAGAAGAACTGTTGGGTGTGAGAGCGAGAAGAAGATCAGGTCTTTGTTAATGGCTGGTTCTTGGGCTTCTTGTCGAAAAGAGAAGATTTGAGGAGTAGAAGGTGTACCTTTCTTGTTATCCTCTAGTTTGGTCTTCGTCTCTGAAAGGCGATGGGTTGATTGTCGGTTGGAAGCTACTTGTGCCGTAAGATCTAGATCCTTAGCTGAACGTTGATTTGCATGTGAGTTGATATCTGCTGGGCTCTCGAGTTTTTTGGGGTTATGTCCCCTTTTTTACCCGACTGATTGTCTTGGTTGTTATTTTAAGAACAGTAGATTTCTTTGTAATAATAAAAACAAGACCAAGGTGGAGATTTGTTGTGTATTGGTCCTCTTTTTATGGTTGTAGCTAGTCTTGTAGCTATTGGTGTTTCCTTTTGTGCCTATATAACGGCTATAGATTGTATTAGGAATGCATGGTTTAAGAAATATAGTTTCTTGTGTTTGCTGCCTCCCTCTTCCCTTCTCCTCTCTCCCTACTCCTCTCTCAACTTCAAGGAAGAGGAAGTGTTCTTCCTCTCTTGATGGAGTTGGATTTAACATAACTTTATGTCATTTTAATACAATAAAAAATTATATGTTTTTTTTCATAATAGTGTCCTAATAACTTTAATAAAATTTGGATCCATAAAATTGGATTAATTATTTTATGATTAACTTTAAAAATTGCATTTTATTACTGCCTCCTTGTAATTAGTAATTTTTTAAATTATCTAATTCTAAAATTGTAATATTTTGATTTTCATTCAATTTTGTGAAAACTTACGTGAACATCAAACTAATAGTCATTGTTAGCCGCTTTGATGATTGTCTTCATTGATTTATATTTGTCCAAATGTCCTACAAATTTATTTATTTTGTAACGACTGATGATATGACCTAATTTTAAATAATAAAATATTTAAATAAATTTCTAATCTTAACAAAGTAATTTCAAATAATTTAAGGCTGATTGAAGGTATTAAATCAAATTAAATTTGAAAAACAAATATTTTTCATATAAATTAGGTATTAACTAAATAAACTTAACTGCTAACAAGAAGATTGAAATATTAATAATAAAATAAATATAAATAATTAATAATATTTTAATTATTTATAAGAATTTTGTTTAAATTTAGAACAATCATAAAAAAATTATTTATTTTTCCAATTAAATTAATTGATGCTCATAATTTTAATATTCATTTTAAACTAAAGTTAGCACACGTAGAATGAAGATGAGCTATGTGGGTTAATTTTTCCTATCTTTATTTTTATAAAGTAAATTATATTTTTATTTGACAGTTTTCTTGCTTTTTAAATTTTAATGTGAAAAATAATTACTTATATTAAAAAAAGCATATGCTCATTTAATTAAAAGAAAAAATATATTTATAGTACACAAAAAAAAAAATTTGTTGAACAATTCTGACCCACTAAAGTAGAGTTGTACAGAAATTGACGGTCCAATAGGACCAATGCCTTAGAAAGAAAAACGAGCATCGGCTTCATTTGAGAAATCTTTATACCACTATTTTTTTTTCTATTTTTAAGAGATTTGTTTACCAAAAAGTAATTTTACAAAGCAATAAGAAAATTCTACAAAACTAAAATTATTCTATGCGAATACCCGACTGAGAGAACCGTCTAAATTTGTTGCGATTTTGTTGCCCTTTTGTAGAAGGGCAGTAAAAGGGCAACAAATATTCAATTATAAATATATTTTTATTGCACTTTTGTTGTCCTTTTATAAAAGCGTAAAAAATATTCAATTATTTAATAAATATCAAATATTTGCTTCCCTTTTGCAAAATCACAGCAAAAGGACACTAAAAGCATAACAAAATCAGACAATTCTCTTCATCTGGTGTACGCACAGAATAATTAGTCATACAATACAAAGCATTCAGGAGTTTTTTATTACACTTTCAATTAATATTTTAACGTAATTTGTAGGATGATTATTAGTTTTAAACTAATTACTATTACAAAGCATATAAAATGTTATATATGATTATGAGAACATTATGCTTATGTTAAGCTTATTTTAATGTTATTAGCGAGCGCGGACGCAGTCGGGCGCGAGGGTGGACGTGGGCTGGCTCGGACTCGGACTGCGTGTTTCGGGTCAAACGGGTTGACCTGGCAACCCGTCGGGTCAACCCGAACCCGACCCGTTTTTCAAACGGGTCGATTTATGGAACCCGAACCCGACCCGTTTTGAAATCGGGTGGGGTCCAACCCGAATTTTTTTGGTCAGGTCCGGGTCGGGTTTTCGTGTCGTGTCAAATATTGACACCCCTAATAACACCTATATATAAAAGATTAAGTTTGTTAACGGTATGGATCAGAATTGATCTAAAAATTTTGATTTTGGGAAATGCAAACTTGGGTTTTTCACCCTTTTTAAGTAGTTCTTAAGCAATGGAAATGCTAAAGCCTGATTTAACTACATATAAAAAAGTTTACTTTAAAATATCACTCGGTCAAATTCCAACATTATCAAAACCTTATTCAGATGTATAATGAAAAATATCCGATGGTATTTCCGACAAAAAAATTTTGTCTTTATCATGCCAATTTTCTCTTAGGTTATCATATTTTATTGTTAATCTACCCTCCATGGATCGAGGAGAAAGATTATCTTCACTACTTGCAACAATATGAATCATAAGATCGTTGTTTAGTTAACCCTTAATCCATGCTTATATCAGCATTAATCTCTATTAATGGTTTAACATTTTCATTTGCTTTTTTTGAATCATTTTATAATATGATTAATATATATAGTTACACCTCATCTACTATCACTATCGAGTTTTGTTTTTTAACGTTAAATTCATTTGATCACGTGGTACGTAGTAGTTTAGGCTTGCTTCATGCATGATTATATCACTGTGTGCTATTATTGAATGATTAATTAATCCTAATTAAATACCATCGTTATTGAGTTTTGTTATTTAATGCTAAATTCAATGTTGAGAATTTTATATCATAAAAAAAATATTATTGAGTTCTGTTTTTTAATGCTAAGTTCATCGTTATAACACTGTTAACTTCTGCTAACTGTTTTGATGAAATCATTGCCACAAAGTCGAATGATATATCTCCAAAAAGTCACAATAGGTGTAGTAGCGAAGGGTGAGAAAATTGTGATGGGTCACCGGCGAAGAACTAGGAAGGTGCTATAGATTAGCGCTCAAGGGCAAGAGATTTGCAACAATCGTAAAGGGTGAGTTAGTCGGAACAGGATTGATCTCATCGAGAAACGTACTAGATGCATGTGCGATGTCGAAAGATGACGAGATTGGCTGCGTGTGAACAACAAGGAGTTCATTGACCGGATGATGTGAGTATAACAGAGAAGGTGCTTAGGGTAATTAATGTTGTTATTAGTCATATTTAGTTCTAGTTAATTCTTAGGGGTGTGAATTCGTGTAAGTAGGTCGGATTCGGGTCGAACCCGAGTTGACCTGGGCGTAAACAGGTTGACCCGAACTCGACCCGGCTAGCTAAATGGGTTAGGATTTTCAATCCTACCCGACCCGCAAAGTCTCTTAGGCTTCGTTTGGGACAGCTTTCTTACTGTTTCTTAAAATAGTTTTTTAGTATAAAAATTAATTTTTTTTACTAAAATGTTACTTTTAGAAGCAGTAAAAAAATTGTCTCAAACGAAACCTTAATATAACCAAATGCTTCACCGACAAAATGGTAAGCAACTTTTCGAATATATTAGAGGGTCAGAGGCCTATGCGAATTGTTTGGGCAGCATTTTGCACTGTGCTCAAGTGCTGAACCTAGTATCAACTTCCTTCTTCGCTATTGATATATTACATTTAAAATTTGATTCAGCCAAAAATTTGGAGGATTTGATTTCAGGGCTTTGGTAAGAGACATGTAGACCAAACCTCTATCGTTTCCCCTTTTCTGGATCCAATAGAAATGCAGGCCATAGGCCTATTTTTATTGCATATTTTAAAAATCTATACAATTTTTTCGATCATTTCCACTCCTACAAGTCTTTTGACAAAAACTTTTTTTTTTTTTTTTTGGAAATTTGGGTTCAATATGCCCAATCTATTGATAAAGAAAAAGTACAAGTGAAATCTGCTAAAAAAGAACATAAAAAAATGAGAGCCAAGAGCAGAACAAAACATTGGCAAGGAGAGAAAAAACCATCAATCTACCAAAAGGCGGAGATGAGAAAAACTGAATCTAAAACTCTGACTCAGGCAACAGGTCAGATCGACAACATCGAAAAATCAGTAAAGGTAGCCTGAAAAAATAGAGGCAACTCTGGTTGTCAAAAGGCCAAAGCAACCAACCCGAGTATTCAGAAAGGCACAGTGACCATCACAGAGCCCCGACATCACAAAATTAAGCCCATTCCGCAAAATTGATGGTTGTCACAAGGACCATCCACCAAAAGAATGG
>NW_021318705.1:788700-822707 GCF_001605985.2 Dendrobium catenatum
GGGAAATATTTTTTTTTTTTTTTGAATAAGCCAGCTTGCTGGTCTGCCAATAAAAAAGGAGATTTACAACAAATGTTCAGCTTGAAGTAATAAGAATTGTTAAAACACCTTATAGAATGGTTAATAAGGAGTTGCAGGAGTTGAAGAGTCAATTTCAGAGTTGATTGAGAAGGGGTTCATCAAACCCATCTGGCCTTGTCATGTCCAATGCAGAGTTAAAAGCCCATATGGCCTTGTCAGTAACTCTTGTGTGGATCATTCAAATTGGTTAAATGTGTCTGATGGCGATATGATGTTGATGAGAATACAAATGAGTTTCAAGATCCACAAGATAGGTATAATTTCATGGCAAGTCGAATAGTTAATCATGCTTTTTCTAGTGGTGTTAGAAAAAGATCTAAAAGTAAATCTAAGAAAAAATAGTGATTTATGATTTGTTTGGTTTGGCTTTTCTATTGGTTGCTAGACTATGATGAGACAATGCTTCTTAACCCCGGGTTGGCCTTAAGCTGGCAACCTTGGTGGTTAGTGTGGTTATCTCTGTGCCTTTTGGTGTTGCTTATTAAACTTCAGCTGGTTGCTTTATGGCTTATTACCACTAATGGATTGTCGTTTATTTGCTACTCAATGGGTGCAGGATTGTCATACTAAGTCCTTTTGGGTTTAGCATCCTTTGGTTTTTTTTTTTTTTTTTTTTTTTGTATTCTTGTTTGTGATTGAAGGAAATGTGTAGCATGTTTCAATGAAAAATATATTTTTCTTCAGATAATGGAAATTTTGTATAGCTTATTCTAATTTGCTCTATTGATGAATTAATTGGATCGAACTATAGCTTAATCATATTTTTTTTAATAAAACTATAAAAGTTAAAATTTTGATTGTCAATACTCACAAATAGGTGAATAAAATTTTACAAAACAAATTAGTTTTCTATTATTAAAATTAGTAAATGAATTAATTGGCGGATGTTGTTGAATTTATTGTGATTCTTGTCATGTTTACGCAACAACATGATAGTAAATCAAGTTGGTAAGATTTATAATAAGTAATTATAATTTATGCTTAGGTCATCATTTAAAGATTAGAGCTTAAATAAAATATTTGGCATTTTATTAATTGAAGTTTTATTTAAAATATATTCGATGAAAATAACAATGTAATAGAAGCATTATTCAATTCTTTGATTTTTATATATATATATATATATATATATATATATACAATTTATTAGTTTAATTATTTTAATTTTAATTATGTGATATTAGCAAATTCATGTAATAAGAACTAATCATAAGGTCAATTACAATGCTCTACTAGGGTTTCTTTTCTGTTTTCCCCGCATTGTTTCTCCCGCCTCCACCCCGGTGGGGCTTTCCCTCCATGGGCCGGCTTCTTCCTTTTCCATCTCCTCCTCCTCTCCCTCGGATTGGACGAATATTGTCAATCCTTCTTGTTTCTCCTCCAAAGATTTTCCTATCTCTTTTCTCAACACCCAATCTGAAGTTATTGTTTTTCTGAAAGCTAAAACATATGTTGCATCTAAAGAATGGAATCTTTCCTTGGTTGGGTACTTGGTTGGAAGGAGGCCTTTTTATGAGTCGCTCTTAGCTGCTTTGCGAAAAACGTGAAAGCTTCAAGGTAATATCCAACTATTTAATCTGAGCAACGATTTTTTTCTCATTAAATTCTCCTCTGTTGTGGATTATGAAATGGCTTGGTCTGTTGGCATTTGGTTCATTTTGGGAAGACCTTTTGTTTTACAAAAGTGGTTCCCAAGATTCCGACCTCAGAAAGAAAACTTTGCTTATGTTCCTATCTGGTTTAAAATCATGGATCTCCCTCTTTGTTGCTGGAATTCGGAAGGCATATCTCTCATAGCAAGCAAGATCGATTATTCCTCTTGTAGTTGATGCTCTTACTGAGCAAAAACCTGCCTCACCTATGCTCGGATGTGCATGCAAGTTAACAACAAAATAGTTTATCCGGAGTTTATGCCCATTTCTATCGAGGATGAAATCATCAACCTAAAAATTCAATATGAATGGAGGCCTACTCCATGTGATCACTGTGGCTCCCTTGTCCATTCCCCATCCTCCTGCCCGTCTCAGCCCCCAAGCCAAGCTACTGAGACTAAGATTTCCAATCCCACAAATAGAGCCAGAAGGCCTTCCAGGGAACATGTTAACACACGGTTCAGTACTAAAAGCAGAAGTAGGCCGCTGTCTCCTCGTATCCAAAATCCCACTTCTCGCCCTCAATCCCAGCAGCTTCCATTCCAAACCACTTCTCCCTCAAACAGCCACCACATAATACTCCACAACCCCACTCCCTGCCTCAACCACAACAACCTCCACTTATCACCCCATCCACTGAGATTTTGGTGGATAAGCCAGTTTCTACTATCATTCCTCATTCTGACAGAAGCAAGAATGTGTCGGATACCCAAAACCATCCTTCCCAGGGAAAAACTCCCTCCCAAGCCCCTTCCATACTGGTCCTTCAAAACACCTCAGAACAGTCTCCACCACCCAAAATCATCTCCACTAAAACCCATCCCTCCATTGTCATTTCTCCTCCAAATCACATCCCCAATCTCAATTCACCAACCGGCGAAGTTGTGGTGTCGTCTATAAGTCCTAATGTGTTTGTGGCTAAACCTTCGGATATAATCTCCCCCAATAAATACGATGTGTTGATTGATGCATAATCCAAAAGTATAACACTGGATGATGCTTTGGTTGACAAGAGCAAATCTTATAAGCCCACTTTTGAGCAGGTTTCCACCGAGCCTCATAGCAAGCACTTTCCCCCTACCATAATCCCATCCACCCTCAACAAAAAAATCCTAGATCAAAGCACACATGAAAGGCATCCTCTTTCTCTACAAAAACTCAATGACTCTTCCCTCTATTGCTTCTTGGAACATAAGGGGGTTCAATGACCCTAGCAAGGTTTTCTCCTGTAAGCATTTAGTTAAAGCTCATAAGCTTGATATGTTATATTTTTTGGAAAATAAAATTCAAAATAATGCCATGTCTGATCCTTGGTTTCTCTCTTCACATTTGATTTTTGAAGATGAAGGTAGTTTCAACAATTTTGAGGTTTCTTCTCCCGGTAAAATTTGGATCAAATGGTCCACCAGCAAATTTCAATTCACCCCTTTATTCACCTCGGCTCAAATAATCACTAGTCGGGTTAATTATGAGCACTCCGATTCTTTCCTCCTCTCTGTCATTTATGCCTCTAACTCAGCTGAGGAGAGATCTAGCCTCTGGCAGAAAATCCGAGATAATGCTCCTTCTTCCCCTTCTCCCTGGGTTGTCTTAGGGGACTTCAATTGCTGCATATTTCTAAATGAAAAAGTCGGTGGTGCAAATCTACATCATAGTATACTTGGAGACTTCAACACTCTCATTTTTGATACGCAACTTAAAGATCTTCCCTCAACGGGGCATTTTTTTACTTAGTTCAACCAACAAACTGAAAATCCAATTCACATAAAATTGGATAGAGTTCTTGTTAATGATGACTGGCTATCTAGATATTCTTCCTCTTTCTATTTAGTTAGTGAACCCGCTTGCTCTGATCACTCTTCTCTTGTCATTAAAAATGATTTTCTTTTAATAAGACGAGGCGTTTCCAATTCAAAAATTATTAGAATATGAAAGATGATTATTGGAACATCCTCCTTAGTACTAATTTCATGGAGCCTCCTATGGGCAATCCGATCATGGATTTTTGTCATAAACTTGTGAAGGTCAAGATTGGTATCAAATTTGAAGAATGGACTTCCTCATCTAGTATGGAAGCCTATTTAAAAAGCCTTCATGAAAGACAAAATTTGTGTTTATCTCTTTTAGAATGTGACCCTACTAGTGTTCATTTGAACACTGAACTAAAAACTATCAATGATGATATTGCTCATCTCACTACTTCCTGGTCCTCTTGGCTTATTCAACGAGCAAAGGCCAAATGGTTAAAGTATGGGGAAGACAATCTCAAATTCCTTTATTCTAAGATTAGAATAAGGAATAATTTTAATGTGGCTTCTATTTTGTCTGCTGTTGAGGGAAGTATTGGAAATCATTATAATGCTAGCTCCGCAATCACTCAGCATTTTCAAAACCTTTATAATCCACCACCTCCTCCTAATCCTGATATCTTTGATTTTCTGATTGGTGATGTTATTCCCCCTAATATGGCTACCTTACTCACCGCTCCTATCTCAATTGACGAGATCAAAAAGGTAGCTTTTTTCTGGCTCCTCTGTGTCTTCTCTAGGGCCGAATGGCTTTAATTATCATTTTTATAAATCGAGTTGGCACATCTGGGGCCTTCCTTATGCAAAGCTGTTAAATCATTTTTTGAGAAAAACTATATGCCTAATAGGGTAAAAGCCACTGCCATTACTCTTATGCATAAGTTCTCTCACTCGACCACTATTTCTAACTTCAGGCCTATATCATTATGCAACACTCTTTATAAGATCATTGCCAAAATCTTGGCTACTCGGCTTAAATATATTATGCCTCATATAACTAATAAATCTCAAGCTTATTTCATTTATAAAAGAGTGGCCACTAGCAATGTAATCCTTGCGGCTGAGTTGTTGAGATACAATCAAAAGTGCTCCAGAGGGAATTACATGTATGCTAAACTTGACATTAAGAAGGACACTGTGTCTAGAGACTTTTTATTTAATAGAATAGTTCAAAAGGGTTTCCCCCCTACCTTTATAGGTTGGGTACGGGCTTGAATATCGGATGTGCATTTTTCCGTGTGTCTGGATGGGAGTTTGGAGGGTTATTTCAGCTCGGGGACTAGTCTCAGGCAGGGCTGTCCCTTAAACCCGTATTTATTCTGTATTATCGTGGATGCTCTCTCATGTTTACTTGATACCCCTACTAATGGGAGAGGTTTTGAGGCTATTGTTTTCAAAGACTTACACTTTTCGTATCTCCTCTATGTAGATGATCTCCTCATCTTTGGCAAAGCCTCCTTAAATAATTGCTTGGTTTTAAAGAGTATCCTTGCCTCTTTTGCTGATTCCTCTGGTCTTGTGGTTAACCCGCACAAAAGTAGCATTATTCTTCACCCTAACAATCCCCAAGCCAATGATATTTGTGCCTCACTTAACATCTTCTCCTTTGCTACTCGATTATCTACTTGGGGTTACCTATCTCTATTAAGGAGTCCTTCTTGCGGACTTCTCTCCCCTCCTTGATGTTATTATACTAACAAGTTTTCAGGTTGGAAAGAGAAATCTCTTTCTTTTGCAGGTAGGCTGGAATATTATAGCTTATTGAATTCGGGGTTCTATTATACCTAAATGTTGTGCTAAGCAAATTGAGAAACTCTTTGCTAAGTTTCTCTATTTTGGTGATATTGCGGCTAAGAAATTGCATATGGTCAGTTGGGATAAAACTTGTAAACCAAAAAACAAAGGGGGTCTAGGCATTCCTGCTCTTAAGGCCCTTAGACATGCTGCTAACTGCTCTTTGATCATTAGAATTTACAATTCTCCTTCCTTACTTTCCTATTGGATGATCAAATATTAGTACTCTCCCTGGAAGAAATTCTCCTTTGTTGCCTCCATCATATGGAAAAATATATGTTCCATTGCTGTAAAAATTAAAGATAGTGATGTTTTCAATGTTCTGCCGTCCATTTCTCTTTCCTTGAATTGGGATCTATGGTGTCATGGTTTATCTTTACAGGACCTCCCGGATAGTGTTTCTCTTACCTCCCTGTTCTCTCATTATGCCTGTCTTAGAGTTATTATTGACTCTAATAGTTGGAATATTCCTGTTGCTTGTTCTGACCATATTAGAGATAAATTACAGGCTATTACTATTAATTATGATGACAACAAAGGCTGTCTTAATTGGGGTACGGGTACTGTGAAAGGTTTTCAAGCTTTTATTCAAGTTTTTTTATAAAGAAGATGAAGTGTTGCCTTGGTTTTCTTTGGTATGGCATAAGCACTATGCTCTCAGATATTCCATTTTTTGCTGGCTTGCTTTGGTTGGTGGTTTAAAAACTGCGGATGCTCTCATTAAAAGGAATATTGCGGTAGATCTTGTTTGTTGTTTTTGCAAATCGAATTTGTAAAGTGCTTCTCACCTCTTTTTTGAGTGTGGTTTCTCTTTCTCTATCATTTCCACTATCATGCCCAGTTTAAATAATTTTCTCATGAGACCAAATATCTATCAACTTATGGATTTTATTGCTGCTGCTGATCGACACAATATGCTGAATTTTTTGTTACTGTGGTGTTCGGTTTACACTATCTGGAGAGAAAGGAATGCAAGAAAATATTCTGATATTTTAAAAAGTCAATCCAACATTTGTGACATTATAAGGAAAGGGGTTTATCTGAAGGCTTCGAAGTGGTTTTTTTTTAGCATGGCAGCTTCCTTTTTTGCTTCTCCTAGCATATGCTGCTGTGGTATTGTTGTATGAGGCATTCTGGTTGTTCTTTTGCTTCCTGATGAAGGTTTTGCTCTTTTTTTTTTTTTTTTTTTCTCGGTTATGGAGCTGGTCTGACATTTCTCTGCTCTTGATTTTGGCTATTGGCTGGGGATTGGTAGGGGGAAAGGATAATCAATTTGCAACTCCCTTCCCCATGATGGTGACTATATGCAACATTTCTCTTGTTTTGATGGCAATTCTCGCAATCGGGGGGAAGTTTTCTTTGGTCGGGCGTCGTGTTGCAAATTTTAGTTCTAAGCCTTTTGTTACGTGCTATGCTTTATTCTTCTGATGCTCTCTTTGTTGTTTTTTTAGGTTGCTCACTATTTTGGGTTTTTTTTTTTCCTTTTTTCATTCATTTATGTTGAACCTTTTTGTTCGTCTGCTCAATATCACATGTTTTGTTCTTTTGGTACCTATTTGTATTCCTCTTTTTTACCTGTAATTATCTTTTATAATTGAATAGGCTTTGACCTTAATTTTCCAAAAAAAAAAAAAATCATAAAACAAAATAATATTATTATTTTATAAAATATTATGCAATTTGTAATATAAAATTTATTTAAAGAGAAGCCAAAGTTCTCTTTTTGTCTGTTTTTGGTTGATTTTTTACATAAGTCCCTAGGCTAGTTGCCGTTAGAAATCTAGATCTCATAGCTTGGCTTGCCTGCATAAATTGCACGACGGCTGTTTTACTTCATATTATAATACTTTCACAATAAAGAAGAATTTTTATCGAAGTGGGAGCTGGGTAGCGCAGGGGGAAGATGACTTCTGAATCCGCGGCCGGGAATCGGAATCGCATGACTTAATCGGCCTCAGAGTTCGTCGCCGGTGATCGAACAGGGACGGTGAAGCATGGGGGCAGCGGAAGAGGATTTGGTGAAGCGATTCCATGAACTGGAAGTTAGCCAGGCGCAGCTCCGGGAGCACCTCCAGCTCTTCCTCAGCGATAAAGGCGAGAAGAAACGAGGCCGAATAGGAGAACAGCAAGATGTGATGATGATGACGATGGCGGGAAACTTCGTCAACAATCCTTATCGAAGCCTTCTACATCAACTCGGTCACGCGCTCCATATCTGCAGGCCAGTTTCCGGCGAGATCTTCTATTGGTTCGTTCCCATCTGATAATCTTATGGTTTGTTTTGATTATTAAGATTGGTTTGAATCAGATGTGCTTGTTCAACTTCTTATGCGCGTCAAGTGTTTGATTAATTTTACAAATTGGTTATCAGAGCCACTCTTACGCCAGCTACGGACGATCTTGTAGATTTACTTTGGCGGCCTTACGAATTTTAAGGCTTTAATTACATTTCGAGTTCCTATGAAAAATTTTGGAGCTTGAAATATTTCAATTAGGCGTCTTGTATGTGCTGGAAGCCTGAGGGATTGCTGCTTTGGGAGGAACTAAAATGAATACGATGAACATACAAAATAACAACAAAGAGTGACTCGAAAAAATCCAGATTTAAGTGGCTCGGTTAGAACAATAGATGACATCCCTGTTTATATGAATTTAATAAGCTGATTTCAAATCTAACTTTCTATCCTGAATAATAAGTTTTGTAACATATTTTTAAACCTGATTATAGCTTGGTTTGAGATGTCTTTTTTACTACTTCTTAAAACAACTTTTTATAATAAAATTTTAAATTTTTGTAATAAAAAATTATTTTAAGAAGCAGTAAGAAAGCCACCCCATACTAAACCTATATAAAAAAGAAAAGGATATTTATTGGAAAACTTTACTTTAAATTTTTATATGGCTCATCTTAAAGAGTATATTAGCTGATTAAACTGAATGAACAGAACTGATTATAGCAATTTATATTCTTTCATGTATGTTATGATTTGCTATTTTTTACTTTTTCATAATTTTTTGTTGTAGTAGTTTAATTTCAACCGTTCACAAGGATTGTCCGTAAAGTGAGTGGAATTTGTTGGTTCATAATATTGGTTAAATAGGTGACTACTATAAAAAATTATAGTTTCCCTTCAATTTTCCATATTTATGACATAAAATCTTTTTAGTTTTTCATCAGTTTTCATTGGAATGATTGAAACATTCTTAGGACTTGCAAAAAGTTAACTATTTTTATGCTTTTCAGTTTTACAACAAGGTTGCAAATATTAGAAATGCTCACGTATCATATTCTCTTGGCATATATGGAAGCCCGGAAATGCAATTTGTGAAGCTGATATTACCTTTTTATGGCAATGCCGGTTGATTTTAAGCCATTTACTACAACTATTCCTAAGGATTTGATTTGCTTTTTGCAGTTCTTTTCTGATTTTCTGGCACATTGAATAGTTTAAACATTATGCTATTTTTCATTATTTATGCCAAATGGTTAAGGTGAGGAATTCCTAAAATCACTTTACTCTGATAGATTTTCAAGAAAGTGGCAAAATTGTATAGAGGACAAAACTTGAAATAACTGGAAAGTTTCCATTTTTATTTGTATATATGTTGGCATGAACCCCTGAAGTAGATTTCAATAACTTAAGAACAAAGACCATGAATTGAAGGGAAAGTGCCTCTGTTGATTAATTTAAATTTAAATCTATCAGGAATCGAGTGGCCGAGGTTCTTTATGGATGGAAGAGCTATGAAGCACTCAACCGGAAGGTCACTGATATACTTGTAGATGCCTGCAATCATCCTTATTGGGAAAGCATTGTGGAAAGAGCATGTGGAGGAGAAACGTGGTCGGGTCAGTTTTCTTTTAGGAAGAGATCAGGAGAATTGTTCATAGCAATGGTAACTGCGAACCCATTGTATGAGAATGGTGTGTGTATTGGTGTTATTGTTGTCTCAAGTGATGCCTCCATGCTAAACAATGCAAAATCAGATGGACCAAGATCGCACTCTGATGAAGCTCGCAGACAGTCAAGAGAACCCAATTTGAACTTTAAAAGAGTGCAGTGGTCCTCACAACCTCAAATTACATCATCTATATCAAATCTGGTACACATCAGTACCTTTATATTTCTTTATTACCTTTGAAACTACTGTATTTTCTCTGTCATCTCTTTATTCTCTTAAGTCTTAACCTTTCCACATAATACTGGACCCAAAAATAGTGAAGGAGAGTTTTACAAGTAGTACCGAGACTATCAATAAGTTGTGAGACTCAGGTCTATTAGGTCCAATGTGTCAAGACCCGGTTTAATACACCACAACATAACTTAACACAATGTTCCAGCACTCTTTATTTTCTCCACTACTCCTGTCACTAACGGCTGTGACAGACTTCAAAACATTCTCTTCATTATGCATAAATATTCACTTATTGTATATGTACACGTTAAGATGAATTAATGAAGTATTCTCCTGCTGCGTGAATCAACCCCTGCTTCTTCTTCCTTCTAGTTTTCTTGTTTTATTTCCAACCCTTGCAGGTGTTCTGTTATGGTATCAGAGCAATAGTGCCAACGCACGCTCTACTCTTCTTCAATGGGAGAACAAGGTTCATCCTCTAATACCTCGGCGACGTCATCCTTATCGGCATCCATGGCCGACTTCACCGTTCCGATGCCGCTGAAATTTTTGATGTCCAACCTAAAGTCCATTGTCAACGTACAACTTTCTAGCGATAATTACGCTATATGGAGACTTCAAATTTTCAAATCCTTCTCAGCAAATGGCTTCAAAGGATACTTGACCGGAAAATTGCTTTGCCCGCCGGAACCAGCATCGAACATAGTAAATGCCGATTATCGGCTCTGGAAACTCATAGACCAAAATTAGGTCTTTGCTTTACTCTCCACCATATCCCCTTCTATTTTACCATACATCATCCACCTCTCCACAGCTAGTGAGATCTGGGCCACTCTCAAGACCCGCCTACAGTCGACCAATAGGTCTCGGGTTATCCAACTGAAGCATGAACTTCACAATATCAAAATGGGCAGCCAATCTATCACCCAATATCTCACACAGGTGAAGACCCTCATCTACAACATAGTCGCAGTTGGATCCAACGTCGATTCTGAGGACATTATCATCTTCATATTAAATAGCCTACCACCCACATACAATCCCTTAAAAGCTGCTATCTGCACTTCTCCTCATCCTCTCAATCTAGAAAATTTATATTCACTGTTATGCAGTGAAGAGATACATATACAAAACGAATTACAGCGGGATCTCCATAGCCCTTCGGATACCCAGGCACTTTACACCGCTCGTACTCCATCTTCCCGTTACAAAATTCCCTCAGTTAAAACTGGTCGCGGACGGGGATCCCCTCCTACCAACAAATCCGTATCCCCTCGACCTCCTGCGGGTACGACTACAACCCGACCTCAATGCCAGATCTGCGGCAAACTTGGTCACACTGCCTTATTCTGCTGGCACCGCTGCAATGTGCAACAGTACGCTCCACCTCCGTCATCTAACCCATGAGCTTTTATCTCCAACCCATATCCACCTGCCCCCACTGAATGGGTTCTAGATTCTGGAGCTTCAACTCACCTCACCATGGACGTCAACAACCTGCAGCAAGCAACGCCCTACACCGGCACAGACACCGTATCTATTGCAAATGGATCATCACTTCCCATTCATAATAGCGGCCAAGGTATTCTCCCCCTTCCGGAATCACACCGTAAGCTTCACCTCCACAACCTCCTACACGTTCCTTCTCTCTCCCATAATTTACTCTCCATTTCCAAACTTACATCTGATAACAACTGTTACATTTTATTTGATTCTGGCGGCTTCTCCATCCACGATCCTCAGGACCACAAAACCCTTCTCCGTGGCAGCATTCGTGATGGGCTATACCCTCTCCACACCTCAGCACCCTCCACTCCGACCGCTCTTCATATGTCCGCAATTTCCACTTCAACTTGGCATGATCGGCTTGGGCACCCCCATCCTCGCGTGATGGCCATATTATCTAAAACTATCCCTACTATTTGTAATTCCTTTGTTTTTCCTTTATGTCAATCATGTAAAGTGGCCAAGAGCCACAAGTTAACCTTTCCTAGCAGCTCTACTCATGTAACCGCACCTTTTCACTTAATACATTCTGATGTTTGGGGAGCTGCTCCCTTCTCATCCCTTAATGGCTATCATTATTATATCATTTTTATTGATGATTATTCACGATAATGCTGGTTATTTCTTCTTCACACCAAGGATGAAGCTTTTACTAAATTCAAACAATTTCATTCCATGGTTCAAACCAATTTCAATACTAATATCAAAATCCTCTGTTCTGACGGAGGAGGAGAATACACCAGTAATATTTTCAATCAATACCTCTTAACCCACGGTATCAACCGTCAGCTATCTTGCCCCTACATACCTGAGCAAAACGGCGTCATCTACTTGATACCACACGCACCCTCCTCAATGCCTCTAACCTCTCTCCAAAATTCTGGGCCGAAGCCTTGCAGACTTCAAACTATCTCATAAACCGCATACCTTCCTCCTCTATTAAATTCCAAACCCCATTCACCCTCATACACGGCCACCCACCCAACTATTCACATTTATGCACCTTCGGGTGCATATGTTATCCTTGGTTACAACCACAAGCCGCTCACAAGCTCGCACCACGTTCCTCTCCTTGCATTTTTCTCGGCTACTCCACACAACATAAAGGCTCTCGTTGCTTCAATCCCAACACCCAGAAAATCTACTCTCTCGCCACGTCATCTTCCAAGAACACTCCTTCCATCAAAACCTCCCATAAACCACATCAAACACCATAAAGCAATCTGACCACACGCCACCACAACTCCCAATTCCTCCTTCTACTATCCCTCATTCCACTTCCCCACCTACCACTTCACCAACACCACCCGGTTCTTCACAAACTCCTATATCACCTCCACATTCAAATCACTCCACTTCAGATTCCTACCGCCCACCGTCCCCAATTTCTCCCAGCAACCATTCCACTCTACATCCCATGCAAACACGCCTCCGCACTGGCCACCTACGTCCCAAACCCATCTTCGATCTCTACGCCAATTCTCCCACTCCTACCACCCCTTCCTCCTACAACCAAGCTTCTAAACTCCAACCTTGGAGGACAGCCATGCCCACCGAATTCCTAGTCCTATAAAAACAAGGCACTTGGTCCCTCACCAAGCCACCACCCAATACACCCATCCTTGGCTGTCGCTGGACTTATAAACTCAAACTTCATCCCGACGGGACCATTGCTATTTACAAAGTACGCCTCATCGCACAAGGTTATTCGCAACAATTCGGTGTCAATTATAGGATACATTCAGCCCCGTTGCTAAGCTCCCCACAATCCGGGTTTTACTAGCTGTTGCACTCCACCACGACTGCAAAATACTTCAATTCGACGTTGCCAATGCTTTCCTACATGGCGATCTCGAAGAAGAAGTATACATGCATCAATCGCAAGGATTCATCGACCCCCAACATCCGGACCATGTCTGCCGATTACACAAGGTCATATACGGCCTCAAACAGTCCTCCCGCCAGTGGTTCCAAAAACTAACTTCATTTCTCACAGATTTTAGCTTTTGTTTCAGCAAGTCCGATCCTTCCCTGCTTCGGTACAACAACAGGGACATTCAAATATATTTTCTTATCTACGTAGATGACATATTGCTTACTGGCAATCATCCGGAGACTATCCAACATCAGTTGTCACAACTGCAAAACAATTTCTCTCTTCAACAATTGGGTCCGGTTTTCATGTTTCTCGGCATACAGGTGCAATACACAAATTATGGCATGTTTCTCCAGCAATCTCATTATGCCAATGCCATCCTAGACTCTGTCGGCTTCCTCTCCTGCAAACTGGCCCTTACACCTATGTCCACCAAATCCACTAAACAGACCACACCCGATTCACCATATCCCGATCCCACATCCTACCGCCGCCTCGCCGGTTCCCTACAATACCTTACCATCACCCGCCCCGACATCGCCTTTGCCACTAATTGCATATGCCAACATATGCACAACCCTTCAAACCGCAACTTCTAAGCTCTTAAAAGACTTCTCCGCTACATCAAAGGGACCATCCACTATGGCTTACCTATTACCAAAGGAGATCTCACACTTCGTACCTACACCGATGCCGATTGGGCCGCCGACTCTACCAATCGCAAATCCGTAACAGGCTTCTGTACATATCTAGGCTCCAACCTTATTTCATGGCAAGTCAAGAAACAAGCCACTTTGGCAAAATCATCTACCGAGGCTGAATATCGGTCCTCTTCTGCCACCTTTGACGTCATCTGGCTCCGTCGCCTCGCCACTGACTTCATCATTTCTCAGCCAAGACCCACTCCCATTTACTGTAACAACATTTCAGCACTCGCCCTCGCAAATAACCCAGTTTTCCACGCCAGGACCAAACACATTGAGATAGACTATCACTTTATAAGTGATCATATCAAGAACAAAGAAGTTGAGATCTTCCATATCAGCTCCATTGATCAGCTGGCAGATATATTCACTAAAGCTCTCTCAGCTTCGCGCTTCTCCGATCTTCGCAACAAATTAACCATCCAACAGTTAGATGCTTAATTTGAGGGGGGCTGTCAAGACCCGGTTTAATACACCGCAGCATAACTTAACACAATGTTCCAGCACTCTTTATTTTCTCCACTACTCCTATCACTAACGGCTGTGACAGACTCCAGAACATTCTCTTCATTATGCATAAATATTCACTTACTGTATATGTACACGTTAAGATGAATTAATGAAGTATTCTCCTGCTGCGTGAATCAACCCCTGCTTCTTCTTCCTTCTAGTTTTCGTGTTTTATTTCCAACCCGTGTAGGTGTTCTGTTACAATGGTTTACATATTTTTGTGAGCATTAACTAGAATCCCTTAAAATAGGGAAATTATTGGGCCCGACACGGATACCGGACGCCGTCCAGAGCCCAATCAAAATGCGTCACATCACCTCCTACTCAGTAATGAGCTCGGTACTGCTCAGTACCGACTCAGTACTGCATAGTACCAAGCTCGGTACTCGATAACATGGCTGCACCTGATTGGTCTTCGAACGATAAGCTATGTCCAGTGTCCGAACCCAATAATTTCCACTCAAAATTCTGTCAGGGAAGGAATACCACATCTAGAACATGCAAAAAAAGAAGACCATATGAAAGACATCGAAGTATGTGGAGACTAAACAAATTCGTCTGCCATAATTTAACTGCAGGCTCTTCCTGAACTTTCTTAGCTAATTACTCTCTGTTTGTTCTTGTGATTACTTACGTTTGTGCGGCTATTATAAGTTCCCTGGAGTTTTTCTTTGCTATGTGTGATTTTTCCATCTTGAAAAATATCAGGCTGGGAAGGTTCTTGCAAAGCTGCACATCGGAATAAATGGCAGTCAGGCTCCAGAGTTGGAAGGAAATACAGAAACTAACTCGGTATTTGTTTCAGCAGATGGTTCATTACAAAATGTATGTACCAGTGCTGTCATAATTTTAATGCTTTTTTGCAAGTATATACGGCATCCTTATAAGTGCATTAAATGTAATTAGTTTTTCAATAATCAAGAGAAGGAAAAGATGGTTGTATCGGACTACTCAGAAGAATGTTGAACTACTACTCTTTGTTTAGCAGATACGATATTTAATGGTCTTCATGATATAGGATCAACGGCCAGAAATTTCACCTCTGGGTGAGATGGATGCAAAATGTTGTG
Source organism: Dendrobium catenatum (assembly GCF_001605985.2). NCBI lineage: Eukaryota > Viridiplantae > Streptophyta > Magnoliopsida > Asparagales > Orchidaceae > Dendrobium > Dendrobium catenatum. The sequence continues at coordinate 803,839 of NW_021318705.1, forward strand.
CTTCATGCTATCAAGGAAAAAAATGTCTTAAAGAAGGAAGAGTTCTTGTTCCTTGCAGAAGTGGGTGTACAGGTAAGCAGAGACATGTTGGCAAAATTTTGTTATTATCTCTTGTTTCTAATAAAATGGTGGATGTTGGGAATTTAATGGTCTAACAGATCTTTTGTCAATTGTAGGTCTTGAACAATGTTGCATAACTGAGATGGAGGATGGTGATGTACTGCAAGATGGAGAGAACTTACTGGCAGATCCACCAGAACAAGCAAAAATATCAAAGAAGAATACATCGCCAATGATGGAAGGTTTACAGCATTCAAAATCAGCTTCTTCTTTAGAGACCACTGCTAGTAGCCAATCAGGTTCATCTACTGTTGACGAGATAGAACCAAACTTGGTGGGAGACTCTGAAATTCGATGGGAAGACCTTGTGCTGGGGGAGGAAATTGGAGAAGGTATTTACTCGAATATTCCAAATAGATTAGTGAAACATTGACGTAGATGGAGATTCCATTGTGTATCTATAAAATATCTTCTGAGTTTCATAGTAAGTAGTGTACATGTTGGGGAAGATGAGTAAACACCACAATAACAAAACAAGCAATAAAGTAAAAGAAGCGGAAAAGTAAATGACATCAGAATTTAACATAAAAAATCCAAAATAGAGAAAAAATTATGGAGCCACGCCACGCCAAGAAATCCACTATGAAAATTGGAAGAAATAAATACATATCTCTCTTCTCTCTCCTTGCTTCTCTTCTCACATGCACTGTTTTCACTCCTACCCTAACTGAAAATACAAGAGAAAGCCAAGTAAAATAACTTCAGTCCATATTGCAACGCCAGTTTGAAGCACTATGGCACTCAATACTCTATCTTGAATCGTTGCGGTGCCATAACTTGGTTGCTGCGGTGCTCTGATCTCTGTCATTTAGTGCTGGGATGCTTAGAAACACAGCGTCGGGGTGCTCAGGTATGCAGCGCTGGGGCGTTGTACTAAAAAAAATTCAGATGCAAAGCAGCCGAACCCACATAGGAGGTAAACCCCTCGCACATACCCCCACGTCAAACCCCCCCGACCAACCCCCCCCACCCCCCCCCCCCACGAGCAATAGAAACTGGGGTCTGAGGCAACAAAACAATCCTATTTATCAACATAATCAGATTCCACACATAATAATATCCCACTTGGAACTGATTTCAATCAATCATTCCCCGAATCTGTAACACAAATCATAATACAGGTAGTGTGGCTTATCCCTGCTCTCATCCTCCATGAAGACCAACTGAAGTTATACATAGCTTCAATTTATCAACTGTCAACATCTTTATTGTCTGCAGGATTCTCGGACGTGTGTATCTTCTCAAAAGATAATTGACCATGTTCTAGAAACAACATGATGAAATGATACTGAAGCTGGATGTGCTTCATCCTGGCATGGAATACAACATTCTTGGCTAGATTTATAGCACTCGTGTTGTCGTTATGTAGCTTCCCATTTCTTTGTGCCTTGTCAATTTATATCAAGAAAATTTTCATCTAAATCTCCTCCTTATTAGCCTCAATGATGGTAATGTACTTTGCTTTTGTGGTTGAGAGTGCAACAATTTTCTATAATTTGAAAACCTAACTGATTGCAATATTTTCCAAAGTGAAGATATAACCTCTTGTGATTCTCGTACCATCAAGATCTCCAACAAGATCAGAATCTACATAACCCTATAGATCAATCTGTGCACCACCAGAGCAAGGAGCTTTGTCAACTTATCCTCTCAAGTACCTGAGAATCCACTTAACCACCTCCCAATGAAGTTTGCTTGGGTTGCTCATAAATCTGCTGAATACTCCCACTGCATATATTATATCAGATCTTGTACATATCATAACATATATCAAACTTCCAACTGTTGAAGCATATGAAGTCTTCTTCATATGTTCTTCCTCTACTTCAGATATAGGCGATTGTTCCTTGGATAAATTAAAGTGACTACCCAAGAGAGTGCAAACTAGCTTTGCCTCACTAATGTTGAATTTCTAAAGCACATTTTCAAAATATTCTACCTAAGACAACTTCATTATACCTGCACTTCTATCACTTCTGATTCTCATACCAAGAATTTTTTTTGCTGGACCCAGATCTTTCATTTCAAACTTCTTTAATAACTATTCTTTCATATATTTTATCTTCTCCATATATAACCATGCAACATACATGTCATTCATATGCAAAAGCAACATAATATAACAATTACCAAAATGTTTGAAAAAACAACGTTGCCTGCCTGATACTTCGTGTACCCATTATCTGACTTAAACCTGTCAAATCTCTTGTACCATTGTCTTGGTGTTTGCTTCAGTCCATATAAGCTCCTCCTGAGCCTATAAATTAGATATTTATTATCTGTGACCACACATCCCTTATGTTACACCATGTACAACTCTTCCTCAAGCTCATCATAAAGAAATGTTGTCTTTACATCTAGGGGCGGAATCTGCCTTAATTCTTAGGGGGGCAAAATTATAAAAAGATAAAAAATATATTTATAACAAAATTCAAACTAGTTATTATATTTCAATAAAAATTACAAGCTTTGCATTCTATTTTGCATCTTTTGATAATGTTGCATTACAACTTCATTTGGAACCAAATCAAATACTTCTTTCTCAATATATGACACTAGACAGCTGTTGAGCAAATCATTACCCATTTTACTGCGTAATCTATATTTAACAATTTTCATTGTTGAAAATGCTCTCTCCATTGTAGCGGTGACAACTGGCAGAGTTAATGCTAAAACAAGAAGCCGGTGAACTAGGCAGAGTAGTCGGTGTCAAAGGCGATCTCTCACTCGTGGCTCACCAGAGAAGAGAAATAGTGTCGGAGGCTCGGAGAGGCTGTGCGGGAATCGGGATGAATGCGAGAGACAAAAAGCGAGACCCGGTTCGATTAGGACAAAATAAATATTTTATGGGGGGGGGGGCAAAATTAAAAAAATGGCCCTCATCTAAGTATTTTTTTTAGGGGGGGCAATTGCCCCCCTTCACATATGAATGGCTCCGCCCTTGTTTACATCCATCTGCTCTAGATATGAATCCTCAACTGCTACCATGCAATACACCTCTGATTGTAGCCATCTAATCACTAGAGAGAAAATTTCAGTGAAGTCTACTCCTTCCTTCTGCTGAAAACCTTTAACTACAAGTCTACCTTATAGTGCTTGTTACCATCAGGTTCTTCTTTCAGCCTCTCTCTTGTCATCTGATAGCTCTATCAACTCCCAAATATGATTCTACTCAAGTGAACGCATCTCATCATTCATGGCTTGCTCCAACTTATTTGAACCATCAACTTGAATGGCTTCATCATAGCACTCTAGTTCACCACTAAATGTCAGCAATAGATAGTACAAAGAAGGAGAATGCCTTTGAGCTAGCCTTGAGATTCTGCTTGATCTCCTAATTTCAGTAGCAGGAGTCAGAGGTACTCTCTGTGCTTCATCAGCTTTATCTTCTTGATTATCATCATCCTCAATTTCAACATATTTGGAAGAATCTCCAGGAGTCCCATTTATATCCTTATACATTTCACTTTCCTTGAATTTGACATCCTTGCTCCTGATAAACTTCTAATTTTGATAATCCCAGAAATTGTAGCCAAATGTATCTGAGCCATATCTAATGAATGTACACTTGATAGATTTTGGATCAAGTTTACTCCTAGATCCTGTATTAATATGAGCATAGGATGAACAACCAAAACATTTGAGGTGGGATATACTAACCTCTTTTCCACTCCATGCTTCCTCAGTAACCCCTCATTTAGAGGAACTGAAGGATCACGATTGATAAGAAAAATTACAGTATTCACTGCCTCTGCCCAGAACTACTTGAGTAGACCAGCATGTAATCTCATGCTCAGTAATAGTTCTATTCTTGCGCTATTCAACACTATTATGCTATGGTGTTCTTAGAACAGTAAACTCATGACTGATCCCATTCAAAGCACAATACTTCTTAAACTTCTTATCAAAATACTCACCACCATTATCTGATCAGAGACACTTGAGCTTTAGACCTATCTCAAGCACAACCATAGCCTTCAACTTCTTAAAAATATTAAACACATATGACTTATAGTTTAAGTACACTCATACATTCCTATTGTGATCATCAATAAATATGACAAAATATAAAGATCCTCCTATAGAAGTAAGTGGAGCAGGACCTCATATATCATTATGCACTAACTCGAACTTCTTTGGCTTGACCTTTGAACTAGTATTTAGAAAACTCACGCTATGTTTCTTGCCATATACACAGTCTTCACAAAATTCTAAATCTGTATATTTTAAACCATGAAGCTTTCTTTTAGTAAAAAGTGAATGCATGTCTTTCTTACTAATATGGTCAAGCCTTCAATGCCAAAGTCCTCCATCAACATTTGATCTGCTATTCCAATAGAATATGTTCTTCTATTGATAACATACAGGTTGCCTTCAATACTGCCACGAGCTATAACCATAGCCCCTTTTATCACCTTCCAAGTATCTCCTATGAATGATGTCACATGGCCTAAGTTTATAAGCTGACTCATAGAAACTAAACTCCTCTTTAGATAAGGAACTTGCTTAACATTTTTGAATCTCCAAATTGACCAATCTGACATTCTGATATCAACATCTCCCTGTCTAACAATGTTGCAGGGTTTGTTGTCCCCGATATACACTTTACCCAAATCACCTTGAGTATAGTTCTTGAATGCCTCCTTGTTAGAACTTGCATGAAAAGAAGCACCTGAACTTATCACCCAAAATTCAGAATTGTCTAGAGATAAATTCAGAGAATCTGATAGAAATTCTTTTGCAGATATATTTGCAAAATGATTTTTATCTTGACCTCCACCATTTCCCTTATTTGAAACTGTATAATCCTTCTTAAAGTGACCCTTCTTTCCACGGCTCATGCACACAACTTTTCCTCTACCTAAAGTAGACTTTCCTCTCTTGGATTTAGATCTCCCTTTATTTAGATTTATCTCTAAACCCCTTCCTCTTGCTTCAACATTTAGAGCAAAATTTGAAGATTCACCGTTCACCCTCATGCGAACCTCTTTATTAAGCACCAACCACATAATGTCTTCAATGTTCAGCTTTGGACTTTCAAAAGAATTACTCACAACAGTAAAATGCCCATCCCAGCTTTCTTACATAATTGACTCATCACAGTGTTCAGATTATTCAGGTTTTTCGCCATTGGGTGTTGTCCAACATCTTCATATTGAATAACTTCTTCATCAATAACACTTTGTTTGAGGCCGATGGCTTCTCATACATCTTAGTCAGCGTGGATATGAGATCAACTATAGTCTTCTCATATACAATGTTGAACGTAATAGATAAGGAAAGTAAAAGTCATATCAAACCTAGTGCAGTCTGGTCAAGAATCTCTCATTCCTCCATAGTTATAGAATTTGGCTTCTTAGTGATTCCTTTCAATGAAAATCACAACTTCTTCTGATACAACAAATCTTCAATTTCTATCTTCCAAAATGCGAAGTTAGAACCATTGAACTTTTCAATCTTGTACCTTGCTTCGTCCACCATTACTCTCACTCGATCTGAAGAATCTCACTCTGATACCAATTGTTGGGAAAGATGAGGAGAAGTAAACACCACAATGATGAAACCAACAAGTAAGTAAAAGCAGCAGAAAAGTAAAGGACACCAAGATTTATCATGAAAAAACTCAAAATAGGAAGAAAAACCATGGAGCCACACCACACCAAAAAATCTACTATGAAAATTGGGAGAAATAAGTACAAATCTCTCTTCTCTCTCACTCTCTTCTTGTTTCTCTTCTCACATGCACTATTCTCTCTCTTGCTCTAACTGAAACAAGTAAAATGGTAAAAGCAGCAGAAAAGTAAAAGACACCAAGATTTAACATGAAAAAATCCAAAATAGGGAAAAACCCATTGAGCCACAACACAACAAGAAATCCACTATCAAAATTGGGAAAATTAAGTACAGATCTCTCTTCTCTCTCACTCTCTCCTTGTTTCTCTTCTCACATGCACTATTCTCTCTCTTGCCTTAACTGAAAATACAAGAGAAAGTCAAGTAAAATAACTCCAAGGGACACAACCCTTCAGGAAACGAGAAAGAAAACAGTCCAGTCCCTCTCGCAGCACCGAAGCGTTAGTTTGAAGTGCTGTTGCGCTCAAGCCTCTGTCTTGAACCACTGCGACGCCATATTTAGGCCACTGTGGTGCTCTGATCTTTGTCGTTCAGCATTTGGGTGCTCGAGTACGCATCGCAGGGCGCTCGGGTAAATAGTGCCGGGGCATCGTACGGAAAAAAATATGGTGCAAAGCACCAGAATTCAAGCAAGGGGTAAACTCCTCGCACCCCCTAGCGAGCACAAGAAACTTGAGGTTCGATGCAGTAGAATAATACGATTGATCAACACAATCAGATTCGACACATAACATTACATACCTTCTGATTATGATAATATAAGTAATAACTACAGTTTTTAAACCATTGTAAATTAGCAGTTGGAAAATTTTCATGCCTCGTATTAAAGCGAGTCAAAATAACTGCACATTGAACAGAATGTTCAATAGTTTAGTAATTAACATGTAGGTTTTGACTGGTTAAGTCATCTAACACCAGTCAAAAACTTGGAATTTTAAGCTATGAAGCATGTGAACTTAGCAATATGAGACATGGGAACAACCAAACCTTGAAATGTAGGAGTTAGAACAAGGTCAACAGAGCTATTTTGTATTATAAGGCGTATACATGCCATGTGTATATCATGCATATAATGCCCACCATACTTGAAAGGATGAATGCAGTTGTATATATATGTGGTAAGAGTGCCACAATTTAAATTCAGCATTTCGTAACTGATTATATTTTCACTATATCTAATTTCAATTTTATAAATGAGACATCCAGATATCACAAAATTGAAGGCATGCACTTAATGAAAATCAGAAGGCTTCAGAAAGAAACTAGTACTTGTTTTAATTATGCAACTTGATTCAAAGCCAGTGTTTAGTATAATATTAGGCTTGCATTTGGTATGCTTTAGACATCTCTGTTGCTAGTCAAATTGGGACATGTCCCTGCCATATTATGATCTATTTTATATCTAAACAAAAAATTAACTGTTCTAGAGTTTTTGAGATGTTCGGTTTTGTTGAAGGCTTATTGTTGCCTAAAACTGACCCAAAGCCTTCCAAATATGTTGGTGCTTCTCAGATTTTAATCTTAGTAATTTTTATTCTAACGCATCAACCTTCTCTAAATTAGACCAAGAATGATGAGTCACAAAGGAAAAGTCAGACGGAATGCTGATCCGGCTTCTCTATCTTTTCAGGCTCTTTTGGTGTCGTTTATCGTGGACATTGGATTGGATCAGTATGCTATTCTAACTTGGGAGGTTCTCTTTAAGGTTTCGTTTAGGACAGCTTTCTTACTGCTTCTTAAAACAGCTTTCTAGTACAAAAATTTTAATTTTTATACTAAAAAGCTGCTTCAAGAAGAAGTAAGAAAGCCGTCCCAAACGAAGCATAAGTTTGGATCATAGATTGAGAATTATGACTGATTATCCTCTCTAATTCCTTAGGACGTTGCAATAAAAGTGTATACAAGAATGGATTATCGTGAAAGTGTTTTGCTGGATTACAAAAAGGAGGTACGAATCTTTCATTTAAGTGTAAATTTGAAAAATACTGCAGTGTAATGCTTCATCTCGATGCATTGCAGATTGCTATCATGAAGAAGTTAAGACATCCAAATGTTTTGCTTTTCATGGGAGCTGTATATTCAATTGAGCGTCTTGCGATTGTAACTGAACACCTACCCAGGTGAAACTTCAACATTTACAGCATACAAGATAGAGTATGTGTTATTGAGTGATAGTAAAACGTAGTACTGTAATTTTGTTTGACAGAGGAAGCCTCTTCAGAACACTCCACAAAAACAAGCAAATATTGGACCTAAGAAGGCGTTTGCGGATGGCACTTGATGTTGTAAGTTCCTGATGCAAAATATTTTTTTAAACTGGCTCTTTTCAAAGCTGGGCTTGGCATGAATTGGTTACAGGTTAGAGGAATGAATTACTTGCATCGAAGGAACCCGCCTATCATACATAGAGACCTTAAATCCTCTAACTTACTAGTTGACAAATCCTGGACAGTCAAGGTAAGAAGTTTTTCTATCTCCAACAAAATGGGATATATGTTTCATTTTCTTATTCAGCAACAGCTTTATACCAAAAAATTCTAACTTTTATCCATACTTCTTCCTATTAAGCACTGCATGAGTGATTTCTTTGTGAAAAATGAAATTTTGTTTCACAGGTTGGTGATTTTGGCTTGTCGTCTTTAAAGATCTCAACAGTGCTAACAACAAAAAATGGAATGGGAACCGTAAGGCTCTTCTACTTTCATGATGCAAAACAGATAATTGAATAGCAAGTAAAAGATCTGCATCAAGTAATCATCATAGTCAAAGTTCATATGCTCTTAAATATTCTCTAGAAAGTTCTTTTCCAGAGCTTAAAGATTAATATTTAAGAATTCATCTTCGCATTCTTACTTGATAAAAAGCCAACACTCCGATTTATCTTGTGATTTTGTTTAGTCCTTTTATTTGAATTGAAAACTCATTTAATGAGTACTGAGAGAACATTGTGAATCCTCTACAAAATAAAATGTTGAAGGAACTTGTCATGCAAAATACTAACATGAAGCCGTTACTGTGAATTTCTGCAGCCCCAGTGGATGGCGCCTGAGGTACTCCGCGGTGAATACTCCAGTGAGAAGTAATTTCCTCATCCCATTTTGTTGCTTCTTCTTTGTGAAAAAATGATCTTATTGCTGGGATTTGGAAAAAATTTCAGTAGGGAATGCTCAAAACGAATGATGGGTCTTCCTTCATCATATATCATTCACTCCAATCTTGATGTGAGATTGATGACAATCCATCATGTTAAGAAATTGGGAGGAGTTGTTTTGAGCTTCTTGAGCTCTTCTTGAGCTTCTTGCAAGAGAGAGAACGAGAAGGGGGAAGAGAACAAAATTTGGAGGAGGGAATTTTTCAAAAGCCTTATCATTTTTTTCCCAAAACTTACATCAGCATATAATGCCTATATATAGGAATTTACATTATTGTGATAACTTGTAGGATCAATCTATTCTTAAATTGAACCAACACCTCACACATCATTATGTGGAAACTACTATAATAATAGTTTGATTTATAGCTATTCATACGATGATATTGCCCAAAGGATAAAGATTATATTAATTATATAGGAAATCACTAGAAGTGCATGCAATGCAGGTCGGACGTGTTCAGCTTTGGAGTTATCTTATGGGAGCTTATGACTGAGTCCATCCCTTGGAACCATCTCAACGCCATGCAAGTAAATGTTGTTTCTTGTTTGGTTTCTGCTGTTGAGCAAGGATTTTAGTTAAGGCTTTGTTTGAGACGGTTTTTTTATTGCTTCTTAAATCAGAGTTTTAGTACAAAAATTAAGGCTTTGTTTGGGACGGTTTTTTTACTACTTCTTAAAGCAGCTTTTTAGTATAAAAGTTTTAATTTTTGTACTAAAAAACTATTTTAAGAGGCCGTAAGAAAGCCGCCCCAAACGAAGCCTAAAATTTTTGTACTAATACTCCGATTTAAGAAAAAATAAAAAAGCCGTCACAAACTCCGTTTTAAGAAGTAATAAAAAAGCCGTCCCAAACGAAGCCTAAAATTAGCTTTGGCAAGCTGACCGCTTCATTGGATTTCCTTTGAAGGTGGTTGGAGTGGTAGGCTTCATGGATCAGCGGTTGGATATTCCCCAAGGAATTGATCCCAAGATTGCAGCCATCATTTCTGATTGTTGGGCAAGGTAATGTGATGAATTAATAGTATTTTTTTAAAAATTTATATAATTTCATTAATATACCTGTTAAATTTTAATACTATCAATATAAAAATATATAAAGATAATCAATCAACTATTATAAGAGGATGACGGTCTTTTAAAGAACAATCACTATATTAATTCTGTTTATGAAATGTATTCTCCTCATAGTCCACTTTTGCTTTGATTGGTCAGAACTTAGGATCTTCAAAAATCAAACTGAGCATCTTCAATATTTAAGTATCAGATCAGAATTCAAGGGTTCAAAACTTCAAATTAGGTTTCGTTTGGGACAGCTTTCTTACTACTTCTTAAAACAGTTTTCTAGTGCAAAAATTTTGATTTTGTGATCAAAAAGATCTTTTAAAAAGCAATAAAAAAGCCGACCCAAACGAAACCTTAATGTTATTGAATGATATTAGATGTCTGCCAGAGCAAATGCAGAAATTTAGGTCGATTATCAGTTAATCTAAAGTTGAAGTTGTATAATGAGATTTGATATGATTAAATGGGTTAGTTATTAAGATATTACATATTAGAATTATATATTAATGTTAGTATTGAAGTTTGGGATATATTAATTATCAGCTAAGTTTTGTTTAGGTGCTACAAGAAACTTATGGGTTTTCTGTTTTGCTTTTTATTATATATATATATTTACTGCTCATTCAAATGTGTTGGAACTGGCAGTGATCCATTGCAGAGGCCATCCTTCCAGGACCTCGTCGGGAGGTTGTCGGAGATCATGAGGGCGATGGCACCACCACCTTCTGGTCGCCGGAGATTGAAGCAGTCACCACGTATGTCCCTGTCGGATTCCTGATTGCCCTATGGTTATGCATGGAGGACCCTTGGTGTTATACTTGGCGTTTATTTGGAAAAAAATTGCATGAGGAGCTCCTGATAGAACAATGCATAAAAAATTGTAGGACATTATTGTAAAACATCATAAGATTTTGTGAAAATTGCAAGACTGTCAAATTTTGTATGTATATTTTATATAAATGTTTTGTAGATTTTATAAAATACCATGAAATTTTGTATCATTGACTTACAATATATTTTCTTATGAGGATATGCTGTGCAATTTTTTTTTTTCTTTTGCTCCCAAATTGTTTAAGATATGTAAACGGCTCTGAGTGATTTTTTATGTAGGTCAGGATATCTTTTGATGAATATGAGTTTTAAAAATTTTATTTATTTAAAAATTTAAAAATGAGTTTAATATATGAATAATTAATTAATTTTAATATTACTCTTTATTTAAAAAAAATTATATAAAATTCTTGTAAGTGTTTATTTATACTAATCAATATTGTTCATCTGGATGGTTAGTAAAATTCATAATTTAGGGTATGTTTGGTTTGAAGTAAAATGAGTGAAAAAAATTTAAATATGAGGATTTTAAAAATATTGATTTTTGATTTGAAGTAAAAAAAAAAGTAGAGTAAAATTTTAATGTATTTGAAAAACACATTCTAGTTTAAATTTCGTGTATTTTGAATTCATTAAATTTGGTGTATTTAGTAGTCACCACCTACTCAGCCAATGTCAATTGTTGGTCCTGACTACACTCAGTCATCGTCGTCGTCAGCCACCACTACCTATTTACAGCTGATCGTTGTCATAATTGACCACCGCCACCTGCCTACCATCGCTACTCATAATTGATTGACGTATCTAACTGTCATGGCCCACTTCTGGTGACACCCAACATCCACTGACCAACACAATCCATCACTGGCCACCACCGCCCACCGCCGCCTGCCATGGCCTACCATCATTGTTGGCTACCAACATATTTGAACTTTTACATTGCATTTATTTACTTCAAATCAAATAAAAAAGCTAATCATCTATTTTTTTTTAAACTATATTAAAAATGAAAAAGAAGGATACACTGAGAGGTACAGGCTTGTGGTAGGAAAGACTTCCACTTCCCAAAGACAAAAGGGGAGGGATACAACTAGAAAATCACCCAAACCAAGCCACAGACAGAAACAAAAAGAAAGAAATCCCTCGAGTGAGAAGGAGGACGCCTTCAATGGTTTGTATTACGCAACAAAACCCAATACAAACCAATAAAAAGAGGTCACTCATTAAGCACTTGAGGGGACCAAGTCCCTGCCTGTGAAATCTGTCGAAGTCTTCTTCCTCTTCCTAGGGGAGATGGCCAAAGCACTCCGAGGCCCTAGTCAGAGCAGCTCTCTGTCCAATCGAGACTTGGAGACTTTTGGTTGTTGCTTGCAAAAGTTCACAATCCTATTAGAAGTTTCTTCCATTTGCTGTAAATTCTCAGCCGAGAATTGGATGGGAGGTTCAGCTAGAGGACGAGTGTCTTGTTCTTTAGGAGGCCTTGGTTTTCCTTTCCTTCTCCGAGTGACTAGGTTCCAAGCTCCAAGGGAGGAGTCATCCTTGTCCTCACTTAGAAAGGGCTCTTCAACAACTTTATTCTTCGTCTCATGATGAGGAATGGGTGCATGGGGTACATATTTTCGGTTGCGGCATGCACCTTGGTTGGTGGCGACGACTGTAGTGGGGAAGATTGAGTGCCATAGGTTGGAGAGCCTTTGATAGACAAGCTCCTTTGGCATGACCAATGAAACCACAATCGAATAAAAAATTTGTAAGCCCTTCATATTCGACTTTTCAAAAAAATCGTTCTTGGAGCCCATTGACCCATACCCTAGCTTGAAGCTTTTGAGAGAGATCAATCCTAACACAAATTCTTGCATAAGATGATCTTCCCTAAGTACTCGTGTGTGAGTCCATCCACAGAGGTTCCCCAAACATATTGGCAAGTCGAGTGATGTTGTTTGTATCCCAGTACATGAGAGGAAGCTATGGAAAACAAATTCAAATGGGTGAATGGAGACCTTAAAGGGAGTTAGGAGAGAAGTTGGGAGTCATCTGTCCATTCCAATGATGTTGCCGACAATAATCCAATGCCCACTGATTAAAACCGCATTCCTAACATCAATACTTTGGAAAATGTAAATGAAAGAATTTGGCATGATGGTAATAATTTGGAAGTCTCCAAAGTGGTACCAGCATCATTTGAGTTCACTGAGAAGGTAAAGGAAGGCAATTCGTTTGTCAAGAAGCTTAGCCACAAGCGCTCAATCAAGCATGGCCAAATTAGCTTGCACAACATTTCTCTCTGGTTCCATGGAAACACCATCCGAGGCAATAAACGTCTCCTGACTCATCTTGTCTAAAGGAACTAATTAAAGTTTGTTCCAAGCAAAAGGACCATAGGATAAGCCCCTAGCAGACGAGGGAGGGGCCTGTGCGGGTTGCTTTGGCAAATAATCTGAACCCCGGGCTCTTGGGGCATTTTCGCAAACATCTTGTGGGTGTGAACCCGTATCAAAGGGCTGAGAAGCTGATGGATCATGGGGAATTTTACACCTAGAGCTAGGAGAAACCATTCCAAACATGGTTGCACTCGAGCCACAAACCAATCCATCAAACTCCTTCGCAGTAGGAGAAGAATCCTCATATGGGATTGATGTGTCCAAAGGGTGCACCTGGGAGACTACGGGTTATACGCAACCAATCTGCACAGGAGGTTGGATGTACATAATCTCAAACGACGACTCACGGTTCTGGGCAGACACGGGAGTTTCCGACAAGTATAGGTCATCCTCTATGTCGGTATTAGAGTCGGATTGGCCTTTCGACTCTTCCATCTCATTCTCCAATCCATCCTCTCTGTCTGACTCATTCTCGTTGGAGGCATAGGATTCTTGTGAACTATCGAACTGTTTAGGGCTAGCACGACCAGCTGAGGGAGGTGCTTACTTTCCGAAAGGAGGAGATCTTGCCAGCTCCCACATCATTCAAATAATTTCAAACATTTCGAATATATTACTGATGGGGACATCAGATCATGAAGATTCTATCAGAGACGTGACCGTCGATCTATGACCATGATTGAGTCATAACATTTCTGAGTTATTTTATGTATTTTTTTTATTTATGATGTCATATTGTATTTATTTTATTAGTTTGCTTTATTATTTTCCTATTGTATCCTTTTATTAAGGGAGGTCATATGTAAGCCCTAGGGGCATTATAGTCTTTTAATTTTGCGAGTCTTTGTGTGAGGCTATTTATAGCCCTAGTATTCTTCTTATAAGGGGGATGATTGAATGGTAAAAAATTTTATGCTATTGCTTAAGTTCTTGAGAGATCTTGAGAGTACTTGTAGATAGAGCGAAATCTCTATGAGAGGCAATTTGGATCACCCACCAACCTTGGAGACAGCCAAGTTCGTGGTCCATTACTCTATCTTTTTCCCTTTCCTTTCATCATCACATCTCCACTTTCTAAACACCTCATCATCACCGGACATTAATCCCACGCCAACAAGCCGCCGGCCTTTGCATTAATCCCATCTCTTTAAACCGCCGACCACCTTACATCCACCCTCACCCAAACCCCATTCCACCCGCTGGCCACTCCCCTTTGCCTTCCCCTCCCTCACTAATTGCTATCACACCTTTCCTAAATTAACTCCTCATATTTTAGGGAACTCAAATAATTACAAAATTCAAATTTATTTAAATTTGAAATTATTTCCTAAAATATAAATCCTATTTTAGAAAAGCTTCTAAATCCCTTCATATTTGAATTTTGAATTAAGCTTGGATGAAATCTTTCTTCCCAAACTTGATTCCTTAAATCAAGAAGGCGTTGAAAGCTCCCGTAACTCCTCCCCTTATTTCCCTATGCTGCCGACCCCACTAAATCCCTTTTGGAATTATTTCCAAAAACACAATCTACCACTTTGGAAATATTTCAAGCCCTCTTTATCCCCTCTTGGCCGAAATCTCCATGCTCCAAATTTATTCAAAATCTTTCTAAAAGAGGATCTCCCCGATTTGAAATTAAATTAAATTCCTCCCTCTCTCTTGACCCGTCGCCCCTCTCTCTCTTCCCCTTCATTAATTCTTTTCAATCAAGGGGAATAACTAATGAAGGATTTGAATTAAATCCCTTCCCAAAATCTGAACCCAAATTCCCTAATCTCTTTCCCCCATGTTCGGCTACTTATTCTCCTTTCTTCCTTGGGGGGTTTTGAGATAAGCTCCTCTTCAATAGGAGTCTTCAAGGGAAATACCAACTAGCTTATTCAACACTTCAACACTAGAGAAACTTCTTTCTCTCTAAGTTAAACCTTCAAGGAGACTACGACGAACTTCTTCAACATCTTGACTATGTGTTTCCGGACTTGTACTAAGGTGAACTTCTTCCCCTTCTTCCCCTTTTCAACCTTTATATTCCCCTAATCTTGTAGGTGATGACGAATCATAAGGAGCCGAGTTTCGCCTTATGCCTAAGCTTAGTAAGCATAGGATTTTGTTTCGCCGTTGCCAAAGCTTAGTAAACTTAGGATTGAGTGCACTTTCTATGCTTCTAATCTTATTGTTAGATTAGGGATTTTATTGAAAGTTATTTACTTTGCATGTTGTTGACTTTCTAACTTGTTTTGATTCTCCAAGTGCTTGGCAAGTAGCTTAGCCTAAACGTAGGCACCCCTCTTTTATTTTCTATTGACGTTTTGATTACTGACAGTTTTAATCTTACTTGCTTAACTCAAAAAATCGTGCAATTTTGTATCGCATACATTTAAAATATTTTTAGTCCTGCATCAATTACGCTACTCATTGTACATTTTATTTTTCTTGCATTCTTTTTCAGTCAACAAACACTGCTTTAAACATTTATTTTCAAATTCTGAATTGAATTTGTTTATGTGAAATATATTATGTTCAATTATTCTTTATGCAAATTTACATAAACAATTTCTTTTAAGAACTTTGTCCATTATTTTTGTTCGTTGGTGGTGTGCTATTTTCAGGTGGGTTATACAGAGTAGATAGTGTTGTATTCAATGGCCCGACTTAATTAGTGTTGACTGTCCCACGTGAAATTGTTTCTTTTCTACGTGTCCGAAGCACATCAATGTAGCTTGTTTCTTTGCCGGTAAGCGTTTCGTCAATTATTTGCTGTAATTTAATTCGAATGGATATGTCATAATATTTCGTTTGGATGAATTTCTTGAGTTTTGTTTTTGATCAATTTTTTATTACTTTTTAAAGTAAATATTTAGTAGAAATCTCTAAGATTTTATTTGGGACGGTTTTCTTACTACTTCTTAAAATAATTTTTAGTATAAAAATTAAAATATTTGCACTAAAAAGCTGTATTAAGAAGCGGCAAAAAAGTTGTCTCAAATTAAGCCTAAATTATATTCAATTTTATATCACAAGTATCACACGAGTGATCAATTTGAATCGATTTTATATGGTCGAAAGACTAAATTGGAGCAAAATGAATCTGGGGATGATTTTGATATATTTTTCTTCTTCTAAGAAAATTGAATAATAATTTTCATATAACTGATATAATTACAGATTTAATTGAAAAAAATTATCATAAAATTAAAAAAATAGTATAAAAACCATAACACAATATTTGCAATTTAAAAATTATAGTTTAATAGTCTCCACAAATGGATCTAGATATTGTTAGGGCATCTCCAACCAAAAAACTCATTTTCCACTTCAAAATACAG
This sequence comes from Dendrobium catenatum, assembly GCF_001605985.2. NCBI lineage: Eukaryota > Viridiplantae > Streptophyta > Magnoliopsida > Asparagales > Orchidaceae > Dendrobium > Dendrobium catenatum. The sequence goes on from NW_021318705.1 coordinate 820,347, forward strand.
TAAAACTCTAAAATTCAGTAATTCATCTCCAATCGAACTCCACTTCTTTCTCCTCTTTCCCGTGCTTCTTCCCCTCACTGCGAATGTAATCATCTTTCTCCTGATCTTTCGCGTTCTTATTCAACAAATCCCGTAACAAAAAAATAAAAAAGGCGTTGGTTAATAGTGCGATGTCAATATTATCGTTGGACTGTTCTGGCGAACGATTTAGTATTCAAATGGAGCGAATATATCACCGTATATAATTCGGTTGAAGATGATCTTATCTAACTAATAATTGCTCTTCAAAATGATCGGGAAGCTTACTATCGAATTTATAGTACTCCAAATAGAAAACACTTATGAGGCTCAATTATGTTCAGGCCAAATCAGAATTAAGCTCGGTCGCTATCAAGATTGCCTGATAGCCAAGCAATTTAACGATACCCAGCATGCACTTTTTAATTGGTGGAGTTTAAAGCCTCTCATTACTACATTATTGACTATTTTGGCCTCTGGTGATGATAATTGATGTGTATTTCAGTTGATAAGAAATCATGGTGATGTTGACATATTAGTTTTCAATTTTTTTTAATGAAATTTGATGCATATCTTGAAAATGGATGGCCAAGATTAAGTTGTACTTGTCTTTGACTGGGTTTGGTTGGTTGAATCAGATTGGACCATTTGGGTCTGGCTGGAGTTATGGAGGGTGGGACACACTGTCATCTTATTAGAGTGAAGAGTGGTAGGGAGGATCTAACAAAATATATTTGAATGCAAGAGAGAAAGGGTAAGGTTGTTGCCTTTGAAAACATCTTCTTGTATGCATAGAAATGACATATTTTTAGATTTCTAGAGGGGAAATTAAGAATCATTAAGAGATTTGCCTTGATCATTTTATGTTTTTTATGATATTTTTGTTTTTTTAATGAAGTTGTTTTGAATTGAAAACTCATTGATACTTTTGTTGTGTGATTGAGCTTTGTTTATCTTTGCTTTGTGTTTCTATTTTTTAGCTTCTTTTGTTTGATCCTGTCTTTAGTTTGAATCTATGGCTCATAGGTTTTCCTTTAAATGATGTATTTCTAGAGGGCTTTAGATTCTTTAAGGACTAGTATCTTTATTTTGTTTTAACTTGTATGCCCCTTCTGCGGGTTTTTTGGGAAAAAAAATGATACTCTTGTTTGGACTTTAATAAAATAAAAGCTTAGAGAAATTTAAGCCTCTAATGGCATTGAGAGTCTTAATTATGCTTATAAGTGCTTGATTTAGTGTTTAGGGTAGCATGTTTAGGCCTTTTTAGTATCATTGGGTCTGTCTCTTTGAATTTCAACTATAAGTTGCTTAAAATTGGAGTTCTAACATTCTCAAAGCTAGCATAAGAACTTTCTTGTTGGAATATAGAGGGGTTGTTTGGTATTTGCTTTTCTTATATTTTGGCATGAAAAATTTATATTCAATATCTTAAAAGTCTATATTTATTTATTTATGTAGTGGTGGTGGCAATGACTTTCAGGGTAGTGGTGGCATAAGTTAGTAGGGTAACGATGGTGGCCATCATTAAGGATGCAATTGTGGCAGACGAGGCAGTGATGGCAACAATGGTCACTAGTGATGGTGATGGTACCGAGACGAATAATAATAGTTATTTTTAAAACATTCAAAACATTAAAAGTTATTTTTAGCATTTTTGAAATAATTTGGCTGGTCTTTTAATATAAAAATAAAAATAGTTAAAAATATTCTAAATATATATATTTTTAAATAAAAATAAAAATAATCTTTACCTGAATCAAACATGTCAAAATTCCCAAACCAAACTCCACCCATTTATTAATCGGCTTAACCTGAACTTAAATTTTTAGGATCAGGTCTAGATTGGGTTGTTGAATTGTGTCATTTATTATTTATATCCAACCTCATTAATATTACAAAGCATTTGAAATATATTATAGCAAATAAAAAAATTATTCAATTTATTCTCTACTTTTATTATATTCAAATAAAAGGCCCCTTAATGTATTTAATATATTACTCCATATTATTAAAATATACCATATTTTAAAACATCCAGTTCATTGAACAATTTATAAAGGATGAAAGGTTGACGACAAATGCCTAAGGCCAAATGACCAATTAACGCCACAGGGCCCATGGTTGACAAACTGTATACTATCGTTAGTGCGAGTTAAAAGGAGAAGACAAAAGAGTTTATTATTTATTTTACTTGTCAATAAATTAAATATTAGGAAAATTTTTCTGTAATTTAAGATGTCATATATAAATAATATAATACGAATTTCAAAGTTAATCTAAGAAACTTTGTTTAGTTTTTTTTTTTTTTTTTTTTTTTTTTTTTTTTTTTTTTTTTTTTTTTTT
>NW_021318705.1:824396-845189 GCF_001605985.2 Dendrobium catenatum
ACACAACTCTCCTTGGCCTATTGGTTAAGAGCTTAGGCTTCCAACTAAGAAGTCCAGGGTTCGAGTCTATGTGTATGCGTTGTGTATGTGAGTTTGCCTTAAAATGGCCTAAATGTCCCAAAAAAAAAAAAAGGGATGTGACATAGCACTTTGGTGAAGCATCACCAATTCCTCCAATTGAATAATTTTTTTTATTGGACAAGGTTTTCTTGTCCATTAAGCAGTGGGCTTCAAATAATGACTATTTTAGTACATGTTGATATCTTTTGTTGCTTTCTAAAGCATTTTTTTAGTACAAATTTTTTTTGGCTTGATAATTAGTGAACCGAACTGAAGTAGGCCTAATATTGTTGATTTTTGGCTCAGTTGGATCTTTATTTATGGCTATTCATGCATTATTACATTAGGCTAAGGCTCTCAACTTAGGCCTTGTGTGACTCTTCTATAATATTATTGGTATATCATCAAAAATTAATTATGATTGGATATGAATCTCGAGACTAAATTAAGTTGAAAAATTTTGAAATTAAATCATTAAAAATACAAGTAAGAAAGTTATTTAAAATGAACGACGAAATGGTCTGATCAATTGACTTTTTCTCTCTTCCTTCTCACTTTTTCTCTCCCTTTCCCTCTTCTTCTTCTCAAGAAAGTCATGGCAAAAAAATGAAGCAGTCAGAGAGGTGGCAAGGATATTTATTATAAAATGTATGTAAAAATATTGGTAATGGCTTAGCGTCGTAGACCTCAGACCCAGCGTTGCATGCAGAATTAAAAATTACTATATAAACATAAACTCAGATGCCACGCCGACTGTTTTTAGTGTTGTTGTGCTCTCAAACTTAGCATCATAGTTCACAAGCATAGCACTGAAGCATGATAATTCAAATAAAAATTCAAAAATTTATATTTTAAAAAACTTCTCATTTTTTTGTTGTTACAATCTCCCCACCTTCGAAAAATATCATCTTGATATTTCTATATCAATCCGAGAGAGAAAACACAAGCTCAAAACAAATTTTTAAAATCAAATTGTCGAAACGGTATGCAAACAATGATAAATCAGAGATCATGCTAAAATTAATTCATATTTATCTCAAAACTTAACATGTTAATTATAAAATAACAAAAAAATCATACTAGTCGTATCCTAAAGCATTTTTGGAATCTCTTTAACCAGTTTCAACTGCGTACTTCTAATCTGTCCATACAATGGGCATTATACCATTTGATGTCTACAATCACTGCTTCCAAAATATCATCATGTTGCTCTGTAACAGTGTCTAACTTATCTCTTTCCACGCCATGTACATTGCAGTATTGTAGGTACTTTTAACAATCATACATGTTCTTTTCTTACTACTTTCACATATATTCTTGTTGCATCCTGGGATATTCGCAGTGGTAGAGGAATATAAAATTTAATGTATTAGTTTTGTATGAAGATCTAGCACGCAATCAAATAAAATAGAGAGTGCAATATTCATAAGAGACACCAATATTTTTACGTGTAAAATCCTGCAAAGGGGAAAAGCCACAGGGCTTGGCCCAGTTTGAATGAATCCACTATTATTTGCAGTCGATTACAAATGATATCCTTTCATTGGGGAAGGCATTGGCTTGATAAATATACATCATACAAAATGCATTATATGATGAGACTTGAAAGAATCACTATTAACATGTTTATTTAGTGGGTAGGAACATAGTTGGCGAGCAACGAGAGTCAGAAAGACCATTGTATGAGGGTGACGGATGTCGGAAGGATCGTAGTCAGAGGGCAACAGATGTCCGGCATCAATTAGAGGTCGAGCAAAAGTTTGATGTTAGTTGGTAGTTGGACAGCAAAACCAACATCAGTTGGCAGTGGGCAGAAGTTCGACGTTAGATGGTAGCCGGGTAGAAGTCCGGCAATAGGTGAAAGTCCAGCGTCGGATAGAAAATCGGCGTTGCGTATAAGTCCAAGGAAAGTCCAGCATCGGGTAGAAGTCCAAGGAAAGTGCGGCGATGGGCGAAAGTTATGCGTCGAGTAGAAATCCAGTAACGGACGAAATTCCAGCGTCGGGTAGAAGTTCGACAAAAGTCTGGCGACTGGTAGAAGTCTGGCGACGGGCATATGTCCAAAGTCGGGTAAAAATTCGGTGACAGGCAGAAGTCCGACGTTAGATAAAAATCCATTGACGAGCAAAAGTCTGACGACAAGCGGAAGTTTGGCGTCAGGTAAGTCCAACAAAAGTCCGATGACGGGTAGAAATCCGACGACGACTTGAAGTCTGGCGTCGGTTAGTGCCCGGTTGGTGGTCGAGGAGGAGTTTGGTGGCAAGAGAACCCTTCTTTCTCATCCTTATCCTCTCTTCTTCCTTGCTTATAACCCCCCCCCCTTTCGAGGTCCCTTTTTATGAGAAATGAGGGATCTATTTATAATTTTCTGATAGTGGCATGGCCAGTAAATAGCTAGGAGGAAGATCAAGGGTAATTTGGGAGTGGTTTGAATGGATGACTGAAGTGGATTCCCTCAGTCATGGACCGTTTACTGGGCATTTAAATGTCTTAATGATATTAGAATTTGGTAATCATGGGCTCGTTGGATTTGTCCCGTCGAGCTGCTCTATTTGACTATAAACATGTCATGTTTAGAAACCGTTTGATAATCCAAATTATGGATTGAACTTTTCAAATGCGCTTTGGGTCATTGATTTGGACTCATTTGAGCTCGGATTGAGTTGAATTTGGTGTGGTTAAGTTCGTATTTTCGTGACGTTTAGTTCGACTGCATGTTTGCTTAAATTGGAGTTCAAATGGTCTCTTATTTAATTTTTGAAGTTTCCAACTTGATTTTGCTTCGAGATTTGTGCTCGATCAACATAATTTTTTGATGATATATCAATTATTATAAATCTGTCCAGATTATTTGACCAGTTTATCACTCACCATTTGAGCGATTATATCAACAAACTTTTTTATATTTTCAGATGTCACTGAAAAGACTTCAGTATTAGATTCATATTTCTTTCCTTTCAGGTCTATTTGGTTGATCAAAATTAATTTTAAATTCAAAACAAATCTTTCAAAACAAAATAAATAATTACTAAATATTTTTTTCAAAACAAAACAAATATATGTATGTATATGTATATACATATATATTAATAAATAATGCAATCATTAATACAGCTCTTATCACATGTAAATTATTCAATTAACCATTATTTTAATACTATTTTATCATGTCCCAGGATCCAAAGTGGAAAAGCTTCTTTCTTTTGTACTTCCATTTATCTATTTATGCATATATTTTTTCAATAACAGTCAATAGTCATTTATAATAACATCTAGAGATGATTAATTGCATTATAGGAAATAAATAGACAATAAAAAATATAATTCACATTACTATAATAGTTAATAATTACATGCTACATCGAGAGTCCCAAAATCATATATATACAATAGCTACACTCGCTATAAAAAATATACATAAAATAAAGAAACTGAAAGCAAACTATAAAAGAATATCAATATCTAGCCCTAAGCTAAATATTGTAAAAAATACTATATAATAAGCATAAAACCCCAACAAACAACTAAAATCTTATAACTAAAATCAATGCAATATGAAAGGGAAATCAAATGCTATAAATCATATGAGAAAATTTATGAATCAATATAAGCTATTTGTATCGATCACTTGTATCAATTAATCAATCATTCTGTCTTTTTCATTCAATCAATTTTGCTTAGTCATATCATTTAATCATTCCCATTAGCTTATCAGTTATAAAATTATTTAGTGGTATTAATATATGTATCCATTAATAGTAATTTGTATCCATATTCAATAATCAATATCATTAATCAGTAATCAATAATAATTAATATAAATAATCACTAATCAGTATTCTATCATATATTCAGATGAGGGTATATTGATGATATCTTGCTATGGCACTTATGACTCACAATATGTCATTTTTTATGGCTCTCTATTAGTGTACTCCTTATAACTCTCATTGAATCACATGAATCAGTTACCCCGACTCCTTATAACTCCCAATTAGTCTCCAACTCTATATAACTCCAATCAGTGAATCAATTAATCTTTAGGTTATTACATAGGGTTATCATTTCATATATATAACATCAATCATAATATTCTTTCAATCAATTTAAATTTGAATTCGAGTACATATCAATCATATAAATCATCTTAGTATATATTTGTTGCGTCTTAAAATATTCGCGATGGTAGAGATCGAAATATAAAATTTAGCGTCTTAGCTTTGTACGAATATCTAGAACGCATATAGATAAAAAGAGGAGGGTACAACATTCATATGTGACACTAAGATTTTTACGTGGAAAACTCTAAAAAGGGAAAAATCATAGGACTTAGACCAGTTTGAATGAATCCACTAGTATTTGTAGTTGATTACAAATAAGGCCCTTCCTTGGGGGAAGGCCTTAGCTTTTTTTAGAGTACATTACATAGTAGGAATATAAAGAATCACTATTGATGTGTTTATTTGGTCAGAAGGACCATAGTCATTGGGCGACGTAAGTTGAAAGGATTGTAGTTGACTGGCGAAGTAGGTCATAAAGACCGTTGTCTGACAACGGAGGTCGAAAGGATGACGTCAGGTAGAATTCTAATGATGGACAGAAGTCCAGCATTGGATAGAAGTCCGATGAATGTCCAATGATGGGCAGAACTCCGACATGAGATGCCAGGTGGAAGTCCACAAAGGTGGTCGATGAAGGGTCTGGTGACAAGAGAGCTCTCTTTATTCCTTCTCTTCTTGCTTCCTTGCTTAATTCCAACGTCAGTTGGTGATCGGGCAGAAGTCCAACATCGGTCGATTACAAGGTGAAAGTCTGGCGGTAGTCGAGCAAGAGTCTCTTTCTTCTCGTTCTTGCTTCATTCTCTTCTCTTCTGGCTTTGGCCTCCTTCTTCTCCCCACCACCCCCCCCCCCCCCCCCCCCCCCCCACTTGGGCTCTCTTTCTATGAGAAATAAAGGGTATATTTATAATTTTCTGAGAGTGACATGACCAGTAAATAACAGGAATATCAAGGGTAAATTGTGAGTGGTTTGAATGGACGATCGATGTTAAATCCTTTGATCATAAACCGTTTATTGGGCATTTGAATGTCTTAATGATATCAAAATTTGACGATCTTAGGCTTTTTGGATTTATCTCATTTAGCCGCTCGATCCGACTATAAGCATGTCATGTTTGGAAAAAAACTGTTTAATTATCCAAATTATGGTTTGAACCGTCCGAATGTGCTTTGGGTCTTTGATTTGAACTCATTTGGGGTCGGATTGAGTCGAATTTGATGTCGTTGGGTTTGTATTTCTGAGACGTTCAATTCGACTATAAGTTTACCAAAATCAGAGTTCATATGATCCCAAATTTACTTTTTGAAGTTTCCAACTAGCTTTTTGCTTTGAGATTCGTACCCGATCAAGATAATTTTTTTGATGATATATCAATATTACATCATAGTACATCACTTTCAACCCTTTTTTAGTATAGATTTCCCCTGCTCATTTTTACCCAGAAGTTCATATACACATATTTAATAGGTAAAAATCTAACATATATAATAAAATCATATCATATTATTCAGAATGATTAAATTTATAATATATCATGAAACCATGACATGATGAATTTTTATCTTATTTAGGAGAAATAAAATTCATAAAAATTTAAATAATAAAAATAGAAGTAATAGGATAGTTAGTGAACGAATATAACAATTTTCATAAAAAGAATGTCAAATAAAAAATGCCCATATCGACTTTCTCTCTCTTCCTTCTCGCATCCCTCTCCCTTTCCCCCTTCTTTTTCTTAAGCAAGTCATGACAAAAAATGAGGCGTTGAGAGAGCTGACAAGGATATTTATAATAAAATGTATGTAAAAATATTGTTAGTGGCCTAACACCGTAGTGTTTAGATCCAGCACTACATCGTTGCATGCATAATTTAAAATTACTGTATAAACATAAACTCAAACTCCGCAACGGCTTTCTTAGTGCTGTTGTGCTATCAAACCTAGCATCATAATACTCACAAGCATAACGTCAAAGTACACTAGTTCAAATATAAATTTAAAAATTCATATTTTAAAATACTTATTATTTTTTGGTTGTTATAGAAACCCCATCATAAAATAATGTCAGAAACAATACAAAATGAATAGGCGCATATTTAATCAATTAAAAAACGCCATTGGGGAAGAAGTCTAGATTAAGCCATTTATAATTTCAAATAACATAACAAAGAAGCCATTAAAAATTGTATAAAAAGGTGAAAATTTTTCATGTAATAATTTGCTTTGTCCTTTCAAAGTACACATAGGGTCTGAAAGAGTAGAAATCTTGGCACCATCAAGATGTTAGCTATCATAATAGCAATAGCTTTTTTGGTGTTCCCTCAAGTAACCAAGGTCTTCGAGGAAGGATGGTTCTAAAAATTCCCATAATTATAAGACTACCAGCAAGTAATACAAAACTAGAGAGCAGCTAGAAAAAGATAGTAGATTGATACCATCTAACTTTATAGGTTTGCAAGTGTTGGTCCAAGAAATCAAAAGCATTTTTTTCACTTTGATATCCCCGTGATATAAGAATTTGGAAAACACAATCTATTAATAAGCTTGCAACAACTTTTAGGTGAAATGGCGCCACGAATTCAATAGACAATGCAATTCAATATGTTGCACTTTAGGTATTGCAACCTACCCACAAAAGAGAGAGTTTTAGCTTTTCAGTCCTCTAAGATTGTAGTTTTACTCAATAGGGTGTTAAAATCATACATACGAAGCCTTTTGATAGAGAGAGGGACCCCAAATAAGTGATGGTTCTATTGGAATTAGAGATATTAATTAACTCTCTAAGATTTTGTTGGTTAAGGGAGTTTTTTGAGAATGTGATGAAGCTCTTAAGGGGATTAAGAGTTAACCATATAAGTTTTTTAAATGCATTAGAATGTTATTTGAACCTAAATTTTATGTGGGCTAGCTATCTTTATCAAAGAGAAATAAGTTTTCTGCATATAACAAATAAGAAAGGTGAAGCTCGTCCATATGATGGATACCTCCATATATAGTCTTGGGAGAAAATAGCAGAATCAAACAAGTTGGAAAGCTCATTCATAATAATACAAAACAAATAGAGGTACAATGGACACCTCTTTTTGAAATATGAAGAGTAACCCTCAAGATTATCATTGATGCTCACAGAGAAATCAAAATAATAAAAGTTTTAACCCAACCAATAAATATTTGAGATAAGCCTTTCTATTTCATTCTCTGAACAAGAAAATCTCTAGTATAAAAAAAAGTCTATTTTTGTTGCCTTTGAACTCATCCAAAATCTCTTTAGTAAATAAAATATTATTATATAATAATATAAAATAAATAGGGAGATAATGTAGAAACTCAAGAACTCATGGACATCTTACAAGAACGAGCTGAAGAAGATAAACAGTAAAAGTAAAATATATTGTATTATTTTCTTGTCTTGTGAGTACAGCCCCTATGTCTATTTATAATGAATATTACTATAGATGGGACACGTGTAGTTCCCTGATAGGATTACAAGTGTACTGGTTTCTTAGCTTGTTTTACTGTCCTAATATTCCCCCTCAAACGGAACATTGGGACTAATGGTAAGTTTGGAGCGGAGAGTTTTAAACCGAAGAGTAGCTAATGGCTTAGTTAAAATGTCGGCCAGTTGATCTATTGTGCTGATGGGCAGCAAACGAATGGTGTGTCGTTGAATGTGGTCACGGATGAATCTTTAATCAATTTCAATGTGCTTGGTTCGGGCGTGGAAGACGGGATTGTTGGCCAAAGCAATGGTGGATGTATTATCGCAGAAGATGTCCACCGGTTGAGGATGTGGAATGCGAAAATTTGCAAGAAGTTTCTTGATCCAAATTGTATCAGCTGTTGTCGACGCCAATGCTCGGTATTCCGACTCTGTAGAAGAGCGGGATACAGTCGGTTGCTTCTTCACCGTCCAGGAAACTAACGTGTTACCCAAAAAAGTGCAAAATCCTGATGTAGACTTTCTGGTGATTAGATCCGAAGCCCAGTCGGCGTCCAAAAACGATCGAAGTAAAAGATTTGATCGGGTGATAGGAAGACCGAAATCAGTAGTTCCTTTGATGTATCTGATCAGTTTCTTCAACAGTGCGGTGTGGTAGGTAGACGGATCATGCATATGCTGAGAGATAGCGTTGACAGCGTACGCGATGTCTGGTCGGGTCAACGTTAGATATTGAAGTGACCCAATGATAGTTCGGTAGGCTTTTGTGGTGAAACACGGTGGTTCATCGGAGGCCACAGCTGGAGGTTTGGTAACAGAAGGATTAGAGACCGAGTTGCATCATTGCAGCTCGGCCATTTGTATAATAGAGTTTGCGTAATGGGTTTGAGAGAGAAAGAACTTATCTGGTGTAGTGTCGATCTTAATTCCCAAGAAATAATTTGCAATCCCAAGAATTTTCATTGTGAACTTGGAACGTAGTTGAGCGATGAGAGCATTCATTGCACTGATGTCGTTGCCCGTTATTAGAATGTCATCAACGTACACCAGTAGATATATTTGGGTTTGGTCTCGATGAAGAATTAGCAAGGAAGGATCCGCTTGGCTGTGTTGGAACCTGAGATGAAGAAGATGTGTAGTGAACTTAGTGTACCATTGTCGTGGAGCTTGCCGCAGGCCATAAATGGCCTTACGGAGACGACACACATGAGTGGGGTTGGAAGAGTCTTCAAACCCTTTCGGTTGCCTCATGTATACAATTTCGTTGATGTCCCCGTGCAAGAAGGCATTTGCCACGTCCAATTGTTGTATTTGCCATTTGTAAAACAGGGCAATAGTAAACAGAATTCTAATGGTTGGTAGCTTGGCTACCGGACTAAACGTGTCATGAAAATCAAGACCGTATTCTTGTTGGTTGCCGAGAGCCACCAGTCTTGCCTTGTAGCGGGCGACTGATCCATCTGAATTATATTTAGTTCGGTAAGTCCATTTGGATCCAATAATTGATCCATTAGATGGAGACGGCACTAGATCCCGCGTCCCCTGTTTTTGTAGTGCAAAGAACTCCTCGGCCATGGTCCGACGTCACTCAAGCTTTTTAATAGCTATGCTGTATGACGTTGGGTCAGTGTGCGTGTTTTCTTGATGCAGTAGATTAAGTTTATTGATGGGTTTAAGCGATCCCGTTTGCCGACGTGTGGTCATGTGATGGTGCTTCGGTGTGCTGGGGATCGGAGATGGTTGTGGACAACTGGGAGATTCCGGTCTGACAGTGTTAGGAGCTGGAACATGATTCTGTTTGCTCGAACTCGGAGGCTGTAGACAGTAGTTGGGAGACCTGTCGCTGTGTAGTGATGGTTGTATTACTGAAGGAGGGATCAATAGAGATGGTGGAGACACGCCTTGTATCGGATGTTCTTGAGCAGACCTATTTTTGAAAGGAAAATTATTTTCATTAAATTTCACATGCCTGGATATAACAATTTTGTTAGTAGCCTGATTGAGACACTTGTAACCTTTCATTGATTCGGAATAAACCATGAATGTGCATAAATGAGACGTGGGTGTAAGTTTAGTACGATGCGTCGGAGGAAGAAGAGGATAGCATTCGCATCTGAAAGTTCGAAGATGGGCGTAGGATGGTGTGATTTGGAACATTCTTTGGAGCGGAGACAGTTGCTCAGTTGTTATCGAAGGAAGGTGATTTATAAGGTAGATGGCGGTGGTAGCCGCCTCCAGCCAATATGTTAACGGTAGACACTCGTTCTGAAGAAGCGTGCGGGTAATGGTGATAATATGCCGATGCTTTCGTTCGGCAATCCCGTTCTGTTCGGGACTATAGCCCCTATGTCTATTTATAATGAATATTACTATAGATGGGACACGTCTAGTTCCCTGATAGGATTACAAGTGTACCGGTTGCTTGGTTTGTTTTACTGTCCTAATAGATAATGGATACCTTTGTGTAAGATAGAGGAGTTAAAAAAGCCCTCAAAATTTTTTAAGAATCTTAATAATAATTTTTGAGATTTTTGAATCTAACTCTCAATCACACGTGATTTTTTCTTTTTCGAAGGATGTGAGTTGAAAATGGTAGATTTTTTTTTTATTATTTTTGGCTTTTTTTGACTTTTTGAGGATTTAGAGATTACGAGTAGGGGTAGAGTTGTACTTTCGAATGAGAACGCCATTGCCCGCGCCGGCGGTACAGCCCACATGGAAATTTATAAACTAAGCCTCCTCTTCTCTTCACTACCGCCCCACAAGTTAAAAGTGGGTTGGAACTCGGGCGCGCGAGGAAGAAGCGGAAAGAAAGTGAGAGGAAAGCGTGAGAGAGAGAGAGTTTTGCTGCTTCTTTATCCGCTTGTTCAATTTTCCCCTCTCCTACTGGGTATCCTTTTAATCGTTTGATTTAGCGGGTAGGATTTTATGGCGCAAGGTGCGAGGTAGCTGCTGCAGCAAGAGCACCAAATGGGTCGAGCGACAAGGTGGTTTCTTGGGCTTCTCGGTGGAAAGAAGTCGACCGCTGGCTGCTTGCCGGGGGAAAATCGGCCGGTCAAGGAGAAGAAGAGATGGGGGTTCGTGAAGTCGTTCCGAGAGAAGGACAAAGCTCAGCAGCAAAAACAATGGCCGCCGCCGATAACGACGCCTCCGTCGGAGCAGAGAAAGGGTTCGTATAGGGAGAGAAGGATGGGGTCGCTTTCGGAAGGCGACGAACAAGGAAAGCGCGCCATTGCCGTGGCTGCAGCGACTGCAGCCGCCGCAGAAGCCGCGGTTGCCGCCGCTCAGGCAGCTGCCGCTGTGGTACGGCTCACGACAAGCGGCAGGTCTGTCGGATTCAGCTCGTCAGGAGGGTTAAAACGGGACGAGTGGGCTGCCATCAAGATCCAGGCGGCATTCCGTGGTTATTTGGTAAGTGCCTACCATACATACTTAAGAAAACTATTAACTTTCTTCTTCCCCTCTGGGAAGATATCATTTGTTCCATAATTTTATCCATTTACCACTGAGCTGTAGCTTTGATACCGGAAATATGGCGATTCCAGTGGGCAATAACGTGTGATCACATAATCCACCAGTTGGGCATTTCCTCGAATAGCTTACGGGCATTTGGCATATTCCCTGTTTTTTTCTCGGGCGCTGAGCATCGTTGCGTGATTCCCTGGATTCGGTCACTCGAAAGCTTTCTTTTTGCACGACGGCTTTATCGAATTTTTTGTTTATCGGTCGTCAACCCGCTCCGTTTCATCCTTTTATCTTCTCCGCTTTTAATCATTATTAATAATTCCCTTTTGAAGGAAAGGAAGCTTTTAGCTTTCCTTAGGGAGATAGAGCAACTCCTAAGGCTACAGATTCGTTTCCTATAAATGGGTCGCATTTAATCCAGCGGTTTTGGAGTAGGTCCATTGACCCGTCTTCTTCGCTGCTGCATTTAGTAGAAGCTCAAGCCGTTAGTAATGGCGGGGACTGTACCTGAGTTTTTTTTTTCAGTTAAGATAAATTCACCCATACCTCACATACAAGCAAGACTTTAACCCAAAATTTCTTAATTAATAACCAAAATTCTCAATCAGCAGATCAAAATGAGCTGCATTGGGCCTGAAACTTCTCTTCGTCTACAGAAAGTAGTTAATTCTACTTTAGAAGTCCACCGACGGATGTCAAAGTCTTTACATTTTCTTTCAAGAGAAACAGAACTGTTGCGGTGTTTGTTAAAAGCCTATTCTTTACTTCTAACTCTTCCTCACCTACTCCCCCACCGATATTTGACTCATGGTCATTCTCAGTCAATGTCGTGGTCCAAATCCAACTCTGTTCTTCCATGTGAGGATCAAGAATTCCACTCAATCTCCATGGCATTCACACTAATAAAACATTTACTGTAAATTTGATTTTTTTTTCTTTTTTTTCTTTTTTAACTTTTAAGGCGAGGAGAGCTCTGAGAGCGCTGAGAGGACTGGTAAAGCTTCAGGCTTTAGTCAGAGGAAATATTGTAAGGAAGCAGGCTGCGGAGACTCTCCGATGCATGCAAGCTCTTGTTAGGGTTCAGGCCCGTGCCCGTACCTGCCGGGCGCTTCTCTCTGAAACCAGCAGATCCAGCAAGAGCTCACGATCTAATCCTGTAAGCAATCCACGGCTCAGTTCTCTTCAAATTTCAATTTTTATTTCTGCGCTCATTTTCTGTTTCCTTGCAGGGTCCTCCTACTCCTGAGAAATATGAGTCTACAATGCGCTCCAATGCCTCGAAGACTAATCCATCTGGATCTCTAAAGGTATATATCTTTATATTGTCAGATACATGCTTCTTCTTCTTATTATTACGAGCTAAGCAATCAGGCAATAATAAATACTTTTTCTGTAGAGAAATTCTTCGAAGAAAACCAGGATGGATTCTTCTCATAAGGAACATTGGAACTGGCTTGATCAGTGGATGGAAGAGCGGTATTGGGACGGCCGAGAAGTTTCAAAGATTGTGGAAGATGATAAAAATGCAAAGATACTGGAAGTTGACACCGGCAAACCCACAAAGTTCAATTCAAAACGTAAAAACAACAATTTCTTATCATCTTCATCCCCCATGAACTCTGATCAAAACACTCGTAGCTTAACTGCCGCTCCTGATTCCCCTTCCAAAGACTCCACCACTGCTCAGCTATCCATTTCAAGCCCATCCTCATCAGTTGATATGCGGCGGTCTCTGAGCCCTCTCAGATTCCCAATTGTCGAGCCAGAGGATTTGGGAGGAAGCCCTCAGTTCTTCTCTGCAACTTCGCTGGCCGGAAGCTCGAGGAGGGTGGCATTAACACCTGCAAAGAGTGATTACTCCAGAAGCTTGTTCAGTGGCTATTCAGATCACCCGAACTACATGGCGAACACCGAGTCGTCAAGGGCGAAAGCTCGGTCGCAGAGTGCGCCAAAGCAGAGGCCGGAGTTCGAGAAATTGAGCTCAATCAAGAGGTTTTCCGGCCAGGGTTTGGGTGGGCAGAAGTCTTCGTTACATGCCAAGTTTGTTAATAAGGCATACCCAGGATCTGGAAGGCTGGATAGATTAGGGATGCCTATGAGGATGTGAGTTATTTGTCTAACAAGTTGCAGAATATTATTATCAGAGAAATTGTGAAGTTCTTTTTGTTTCCTACTTGTTTCTTGGCTTTTCTCGGCTGTGTTTGCCTGTCTTGCTGCAGTAGTAGTCTAGTCCTCTTTTGTAAACACTTCTTATTAGCTTGTAAGTTTGCTTTCTGAAATTACTGTCTAGTGATTCTGGAATGGAGGGGAGGGCAATAGTGATATCTATTGCTGCTGCTTTGCTATGAAATTTGTATGTCTCATAGAGGAGTGATCTATGTTGTTGATGCATGGTAAATGACAATATTTAAGTTTTGAATTTGGATGCTTTCATATTTGATTTTTATGACTTTATAAAAAATATGTAGTTGTTGTTGGGAAAGTAAACAATGCATCTAATACAACAAGAAAGAGAAAATCTAGTAGAAGTAATATTAATGTTTTGGGTGTTAGATGTGTAAATAGCATAAAATAAAGTGGTATGTATGTAAAACCCCCTTGATTTTTATAACTTTATAAAAAATATGTAGTTGTTGTTGGGAAAGTAAACAATGCATCTAATACAACAAGAAAGAGAAAATCTAGTAGAAAATAAAGAACGTTAAAATTTTATGTGAAAAAATTTAAAATTAGAAAAAAAAATCATAGAGTCACATCACATCAAGTAATTCACTATGAAAATTTAGAATAAAACATCAAGTAATTCACTATGAAAATTTAGAATAAAAGGTTAAATATTTTCTCTCTCTCTCCTTATCTCTTTTCACTTCACAATTCATTCACTATAGAAATGATGAAGTTGCACAGCTTGAAACTCTCCAAGAGATGCAACATTTTAAGCTGAACATGAAAAATGAAAAAGAAAATTGTGCTAGGTTTGGAGTACCGAGCCATTCCACTTATTGTCTCCAGCTTAACTGGCAATGCATCAGAGTTGGGGTTTGGAGCGCCACGGCATTTCATTCTCTGCCTTCAAAGCGATAAGAGCGTACAACATCATAACGCTGTATGATCGTAAAGAAAAAAAAATAGGGTCAAAACTCTCAAATAAAAGTTGGGGAAGCAGCCCCCCCCCCATCAACATAATCAAATCATACATAACAAGGGGTGAAACCAAGTCAAGTTGACATGAGCTCACAATCGATCTTATCATGTTTCGAGTTCGAGCTTGAGTTGAATTTTAGCTCGATTTGATTATCGAGCTCGAGTTCGACCATAAGTAAGTTCAGCTCGATTACTCGTGAGGTGCTCACTGGTATGGGCTTGGATGTGGATGCGGGATCTTAGGGCGGACTTGGACTCGGATGAAGGTGTGGGATTGTGGGAGGAATGGCAGGGCGAACACATACGCGGGATCGCGGGGCGAAATGGTGGGGCGGACACGGACTTTGGAAGGCAAGCCCGGACGCGAGAAAGTTGACTCTGACGCAGACATGAGATTGCACGTGAAAGGTTGGCACAAACATGGAATGAGCAAGCTCGGACGTGGAATCGAGCCGCTCGACAAGTTGGTTTTAGTCTCACGAGTTGAGTTCAAGCTCTGATTTGGCTCGCGAGTCGAGCTCGAGTTAGGCCTGGCTCAAGCTGAACTCAAATAATTTGCATTCCTACACATAACTAACCATTATGTTAAAGCATACTTAGGGTTTTATTTTCAAATTCGATAACTAGACTTCCTAAGGGGCTTTTTAGTTGGATGTAAAATGAATGCAATATAAAGTAAATGCTTGAGACTGTTTGGTTCTCTGTAAAGTGATGTAGAGGAACTATTTTTTCTATTTGGTTCGGTGTATGCAGAGTAGAGTAAAATCAAAGGCCCATTTGGATGAGACCTTCAAATAAGCATCTGGTGTGCCTATTCTTTAAAATGAATTTATTAGTCATATTGAAGTCTCCCAACTGATCAAACACACAAGACACACCTTGCAACTCTAGGTTCCCACACGAGGTGGTTCGGTCATCCTACGGCTATAGGTTCCCGCACGGTGTGGCATTCCCTGTGGCTCCAACTGTTTGGTTGTCGCCGCTTCGATTAGGCCGTCATAAGCGAAGATTATCCGTGATACCGAAGGGATGAAGAAGCACAAATAGGGAAAGTCATCGTCAATGGGCGAAAAAGCACACAAATGGGAGAAAGATAGTTACATTCTCAATAAGCGGCTTGAAGAGGGAAGGGAGCCTTATCGAAGGGGCTCGAAGGGAATGTCATCGAAGGGGCTTAAAGGGAGCATTGTCAAAGGACTCGTATAGTGAAGGGAACACTGTTAAAGGGGCTCAAAGGGAATGTCGTCTCGGAGGCGAAGGAAGGAGGTGCAATCGAGCATAACTCTACCTCACGCGACAGGAAGGGAACTTCGTCGAAGGGGCTTGAACAGGGAACTCCATTGAAGGAGCGAAGTCCAACATGAAGGGAATGTCATCAAAGGAGCGAAGTCCTCATCGTCGAAGAACTCGAGTTTCCCTCGACCGCGTCTCATATATTCCTTTTTAGCTCGAATTTGAGCACTTCCTTTACCAGCATAATGAACTACGGCGGAGAGTTCAAAATACAAATGTGAATTCATTTACTTGCTGTGTCAAACCAAACAGCGACAAAATTAAAATGCCGGTACTTATTTTACTTTATATTCACTTTGTTGCCAACCAAACAACCCCTAAATAATTTTAAAATATTATAGTAAAAACTTATGTTTAAAATTTGTTAATACAAAATAAAACCCAAGAAAAAAATTTATCAACTTGCAATTGAATGGTTACATTCCAAGCAGTAAATCTCAATTCAATATGATAGCTTCCTCTGGATGCTTTCTACCAAGAATCCATTTATAAGGGGATGTACATAACTATTCCTTAATTTATTTATTTATTTATTTATATCCATTAATTAATTAATTAATTAATGTAACTAGATCAAAAGAAGATGTGTTATGCTTTGAAATAAATTTTCATATATGCATTTATGTGGCTAACTACCTCTTCATTTTTAAGTTTTTTTTTTCTTTTTTTTATAGAACGGAGGTATCTACCACTATCACTCCCTTTAGAAGGATTTATTATTCTGTGCAGAGTCCGGATGGTGTCCGGAGACCAATAAAAATGTGCCACGTCACTCAAAAAATATACCGCGCTCGGTACGGAGGGTGCAACCGGACAGGAGAACCGTCCGATGTCCGCACAGAATAATAACTCCCTTAGGAGGTGCTTGAAGAAGTAACTAATTGCTTGGCGAGCCTACCAGCAACCAGCCCCACACTTGCAGGGCCCGCAATTATTTTCTCCTCACTTAAGGGGTCGCACCGCATGATAGAGAATTCGAATATGGTTCGGAGGGTTGGGGGGGTTTCCAACCATCCCAGCCCACCAACCCAGTTAAACCTGATGGAGTTTAAGTACTATTTCCCAATAGTACTTATACTCATCGTAAGTTCAAATCTAATTTTCGTCTTAAACATTAGTGGAACGTCATTCTTTTCCGACGAGATTTTCTCTCTAGAGTGTTAATTGTAATTTTGTTATTTTTTTTGTAAAATCTTTAGGTAATAATGTTTTGGTTAAAAAAAAGTATTAAAATAAAATTTGAAATGGCTTATTTACTTTAGTTATTATTTTATGATAAAAAATTATTCTCTTAAAAGAATAATAATTTGTGATTAATTCAGGAGTATTAAAAAGTTATCATTACCATGTAGGTTCGTTAATAGAACAACATAGTAAATGAGAGTGATTGATCGGTTTCACCAACTATTAATTGCCATCACCCACAGCCACTTAGTGCTTAGACAAAATTTGAATAATTTTTATGTGAAGAACACATTCCCAGAAATCGCGCGAATTTTGGCGCCATTCTCATAGCTGTTTGGGTGAGTGAAGAGCTTTATTTATTTATATTTATTTTATAAACTTCTGCAACAATTTTCAAATTATTTATTAAGTAAAGTTTTGTTTGAGATATTTTTTTTTATTTTAAGTTTTTTAATTTAAATTTTTTTTGAAAAATATTGAAAAAAATAATAGTAAAAAATTATCACAATAAAACTTAAGAATTTGATTTTGTTTGAGATAGTTTTTTTAATATTTTCAAAGTTGTCCCAAATATGCAATATTTTTCTTGCAACTTTTTTTTAATATAATTTTTTTTAATTAAAAATTTTCTCATATAGTTTTTTTTTTTTTGAGAGGGCAAAAACATTGAGGATGCTCAAAACATTGAGGATGCTCAGGTGGATGAGTGACTTTACCCTTAGAGATATGACACGAATTGAGCATATACGTGAAAAGGTTGGAGTAGTTCCAGTAGAAGATAAAATTAGAGAGAGTCGCCTTAGATGGTTTGGTCACATAAAACGATAGCCTTCCAATGACCCGTTTAGGAGAGTAGACGTATTAAATTTGACTTATGTTAAGAAAGTTAGAGGCAGACCTAAAAAGACTTGATTAAAAAATATTAGGAATGACTTTTCTTTATTAGATTTAAACGAGAGTTTGACTTTTAATAGAACACAATGAAGAAAAAAGATTCATGTAGCCGACCCCACGTAGTGCGATAAAAACTTGATATCATTGTTATTGTAAAAACATTGAGAAACGACCAAGCTGACAGGTAAAACGGAAGAGATGTGGGAGGCCATGAGGCCGATGTCACCTTTGAAAGAGAGTGATTGGACACTTAGCTCGAAGGATGAGGTGGGCTTATACGTCAATGCTAAAGAAATGCAAAAAGATAAAATTGCTGCCCAGTCCTTTTCTGATCCTCTGGATTTTGCAGCTCTTCCTTAGCGATTTCGGACTAAGTAACAAGTTACCTTTATATTCTTGGAGCAGCTGAGATGGGAGGATTTATCCTCTTTAAAATGCTTGACTTCGCCTACCTTTCTGAAGGCTACAGAACAAAAAGGGTCGTTTTGCTCTTCATTTCTTTTCAAGAATTAGCCTCATTTTTTTTGTGGGATAAGTAAACTTCTAACTTAAAATTTTTTGACTGATAGTCAAAGTTTCTAATCAATAGAATAATATGAGCTGAGTGTTGCCCTCATATTACCTAAGCCTTCTTTGAAATGATATGTTTTTTTAATTCTTACTATAGATATTCATATTTCAATGTGAGGGTGGACCTATGCTTATGTGAGGGTGGGCACCTCAAAATTTTAATTAAATAGTTTAAGTAAGAGTATGTTAGTTATTTCTCCATATGTAATCCTAGTTTGCCAAGCAAAGGGAAAAAAATACTGCATAACGGCAAAAATTTTTTGGCCCGCGGTTGCAAACGTTCACCAATGCTTGTCAGCCGTGTCTATCTCCAACACAGGAAGTATTTTTGAGTTCGAATGATTAGTGCCGCATCCGCAAATCTTGTTCGCTTGTTCCCCAGCGCCTGCAATCGCTTGCAATCCGTGCCTAGCTCCAAGCCTCCAATTGCTTGCAATCAGAGTTTTGATCTTGAGAAACCCAGTAAAATCGAGGTTTGACATTTGGCAAACTCATTTTCCTGTTTAGTATCCTGTTTTAGCATGTAATAATTTTCAATTTATCTATCATAATAAAATATAATGTTTTGTCTTGAATTATGTCCTCATTTTATTTTTTAAAATATTATTCTATTTGTATAAAAATTCTGTCCACCCTAATATAAAAGGTTGGTTTCGCCTCTATTTCAATGAGTTTAAAAATAAAGTGATATTTTCATCTTAATAATATAAATTTATAAATATTTTTTTACTTATGGTATACAAATATTTTTGGTATTCAGATTAAAGTTAATACTTTTTAAATTTATATTGATACAATTATTATTCAAATAAATGTAGAATTAACTTTGATGGATTCATTCTAATTGAATGTGTTAGTTTTAATCAAGAAATTTAAGATTTATGAAATAGATATGCTTGTTGTGGACTAGAATATACGCAGCGATAGAGTTAAAACACTTCCGTCTCTGCGTTGTATATCTAATACACAAACAGAGAAGAAATAGCAACAGCGGGATTTTTACGTGGAAAACCCTAAAAGGGGAAAAATCACAGGGCCACGCTCAGTTGAAATAGTTCCACTAGTGTTCGCTTGAAGTACAAGAAGTTGACTCGTCCTTAAAATTTAGGACGATCAGATTACAATGAATCTCTTTAGGATTGAAAGTTAGTTACAACGTCGAGCAGAGTTCCGACGTCACTTGAAGATTGGGCGAAATGTTGGCGTCCTTCAGAGGTCGAGTAGAATTCCGACGTCGTTCCGAAGTTGAGCAGAATTTTGATGTTGTTTGGAAGTATGGTAGAATTTCGGCGTCGGGAAGAATTCCGGCGTCACTTGGGAAGAATTCCGGTGTGACTCGGGCATCCGGTAGAATTCCGGCGTCACTCCGGCGTTGGGCAGAACTCCGGCGATGGTCGAGGAGGAGTATATATTCCCTCCTATCCTTCGCTTCTTCTTCTCTTCTTCTTTTTTGGGTCCCCTCCCATGAGAAATGAGGCTTCTATTTATCAATTTTCTGGAGTGGCATGTCCCGTAAATATATGAGGGATCAAGGGCAAATATGGAGTGGTTCGGATGAACGGCCAATATTGAATCCTTCGATCATGGACCATTTATCAGCATTTGAAGGTCTTAATGACTTCGGAATTTGGCAATCTTGGGCTCGTTGGATTCGTCTCGTCAAGCCGCTCGATTTGACTATAAGCTCGTCTAATTCGAAAACCATTTAGTAACCCAAATTGTGGTACGAACTTTTCAACAGCACTTCGGGCCCTTGATTTGGACTCATTTGGGCTCGGATTGAGTCGAATTTGGTATAGTTGGGTTTGTATTTCCAAGACGCTCAGTTTGACTCTAAGTTTGCTGAAATCGGTGTTCAGTTGATCCCGGATTTAATTTTTGAAGTTTTCGGGCTAATTTTGCCTCGAGATTCGTGCCCGATCAAGATAATTTTTTGATGATATATCAAGGCTAATCATCATATTCATGAGAGGCAAGTGGCCTAGCTTGACTGAAGGGAAGGACCACACAAACAGACAAATCATTTCTATTTATATAGAACAAACAAATTACCAATGAACAATCATATAAAACTGCATAAAATGAAAGAATTTTCCTTTATTTTCCAAAAAAAAAAAGAATTTTCCTTTTAAATTTGGTGCAAATTCTCTCATCCACCAGCCACTTCAAAAAATTTATAGCATATAATATTATATAATTAAAAATAAAATTATTTGATATCTAAGGCATGAATAAACTCAGGATATATTTTTCATATATTTGTCATTATTTTAATATTTATTATACCTAAACATGCAATAATTATCATTATTTATCGGAACACAAAATTTTCTTTAGAACTTTGAGCGAATTCAATAATAAACTTACACATATCATATATCGAATGCAAAATATCTTGATTGACAGCCTAAGCTCCTAACCAGCAAATCAAAATATATTGCATTTGGATCATAAACATTGCTTTATGAACGATTATAAGTGATACGACATCGCAAAATCATCTTGATCGGGCACGAATCTCGAGGCAAAAACCTAGTTGGAAACTTCAAAAATTAATTTCGGGAGCATATAAACTCCGATTTCAGCGAGCTTACAGTCAAACTGAGCGTCTCGGAAATACAAACCCAACGACACCAAGATCAACCCAATCCGAGCCAAAATGAGTCCGAATCAAAGGTTCGAAGC
>NW_021318705.1:845289-900382 GCF_001605985.2 Dendrobium catenatum
ATTTTCAAAATAAAAAAAAAAAAAAAAGATGAGCCACATATTCTTCTATAGGGATTTACAAGAAGACAAAAGCATTGCGCGCTCATCCATACAGACAGTCACACGTGTGAGCAATTACCCCTTTTTTTTAATTATTTTCTTAAGAAGTTTACACGGTGAGCTACAATTCAGCTTCTGGACATTTATTCTTCTAACATCTCCTCACCTACAACAAGAAGCTATAATTGATGGAAGAAGACCAATCATCGTCAGTCAAGAAATGCTGCACCGCATGACTAAATCTTCCTATCGCAAATTTATTTTATAAAAATTATTTTAACTAAACGATGGAACTGTACCTTTAAATTAATGGGTCCAGCCATGCTTATCCTTCTATCTACAACTGTGCGTTTCATGTTATGGGCCCATCGTTGTAAGAATTCTACATTTAAAAGCCATTTTTTTCTTGAGTAGAAAAATTATTTTCTGCAGATGCTGAACGTCGTTCGAATACCAATCAGAATGTGTCACGTCACTCTTTACTTGGTACGGTGGCTCGGTACTGTTCAGTACTGCTCGGTAGCGAGGCTTGGTACTACTAACGTAAAGCTACGTCCGGCATCCGCTCAAAATAATTTCTCCGTTGAGATAGAACACGCAGGATAAATTTTTTTAGTTGGACTTTCTAAGTCCTAATCTAGACTTCATTTGTGATAGCTTTTTAAGGCATTTTTTTAGTTTTTTTTAATTAATAAGCTGTTCCAACCCAAGCGCTAATTTGATAAGAAACTAGCTATCAATTGATCTATCAATCAGGAACACGTTGATTAAATATTATGCTTGAGAAAAAAAGAAGAATATTAGTATATAAAAATATATAAAGAACTTGATTGCAACTAAGAATAATTCATACACATCATTAGATGCGCAAGACTCGAATTTAAAATCTCTTAGTTGTTAGCTAAAGCTTCTTTCAAACAGACTAAGATGAACTACATAAAAATTTTATTATTTTAATATAAGTTATTTAGTTGGAACATCAATTTAATGTGTCATGTAAAAGATCTTGGAGCAATTATTCGTCCTCTGACCGAACGTAGAGGAACGTCCGGTCGGAGGCCAAATCGCGCCAAAAAACGAGAAATACCGAACAAATACCGAGCAATACCAAACAATAACGAGGAATACCATCACGTGAAGAACCAATACCGAGTTATATCAAGTTATACCAAGCAATACCGAGTTATACAAAAGTTGTACCGAGTTTTTGAAAAAACTCGGTACAACTCGGTATTGCTCGGTATAACTCGGTATTGATCTTCACAGAGCAGTATTCCTCGTTATTATCAAATAATACATAGTAATACCGAGCAAATACCGAGTTTTTTGACGGAATTTTGCCTTCGACCGGACGTTCCTCTACTTCCTTACACCGGACCTAATAAAAGTTCCATGTAAAAGATATTTTTTTAAGAAAAATTGAGGGTCACTTATAGAATATTTACTGATAAACTTTGATTACGCAGAAGGCATAATTTTCACAAGAAAGAGAACTGTAAAAAGATAGAGTTAAGCAAGTTAAGAAACATCCAATTAACTGTTGGGCTCAATATGGTCATAGGCAAGCCCAATTGGCTGAGAATCGTCCAATTAACTTGTTTTGGGCCCTAAAAGTTACAGGCCTGTAGAGAAACCAAGTTGAAGCTCGGCTTAAATTTGATTCAGGCTTTTAATATAATTAGTATAAATATACGTGTACATGATAGAATGATACATGTAAATAAAAATTTAAAAAATAAAAATTATATAATAAATGCATGTGTATTTATGATAAAATATACTTATCTTTCTAATGTAGACAATCACGCCATTTTTTTCGTTTCTTTTTCACAACGCATTTTGAATTTTAAATAATATGAGCATAAATTTTAAAAGCAACTTGTCCTTAAGTCTTACTTATAAGATGAATTATTTAATTTAAATATTAAATTAGTTAAAATGGAATGAGATTTTAATCTCATATTAGATACTAAAAAAGAGCTCAAATTATATTATTAGGGTTGCCATTGATACCATTCATGACTGTGGAAATGAAGGCACCATGAATATCAAAATATATTGAATTAGAGATCCATAGGTGTAGAAGCAATAGAAAGTAAAGAATTAGAAGTTCAAGAGACTAAAAATTTGAAGAAAGAAACCTGCGAGGGGTGTAAATGCCGGTAAGAAGAAACGTCAAAGAAGTTCTAGAGAAAGAAACCTACTAGAGAATATGGCTTGGGCAAGCTGAAGAGGGAAGAAATCGTTAAACAGGAAGGCGAAGAGGCAAAAGTGCGAAATTGATGAAATAGGGCGAAAATCACGAAACAAGCATTAAATTTACAAATAGAAACGATATTAATTGGATTAATAAATCGATATCAACATTAATTTTGTTAAATAAATTTTGAATGATTAAAATTGATAGCAACCGTAAGAATTTTAATTTTTAAAGGTTTAGATTAATTTTGATAAAAAAAATGAACGATCAGGATTTGATAGGGGTGGAAACTCAAGCCTCACTTATAATAGTAGTATAGACTAGCGTAAATGCCCGTGCACATGATGTATGTTAATAAAAAAAAATTAAAATTAAAAATGATATAATAAATAGAAAAGTATGTCATTACTTTTTATATCAATGAAATTAAATGTTATATGAATATTATATAAAATATTTGCATATTTATAAATAATGTATACATAGGCATATACACTTCTAATATTCTTCAAATGCTCTCCCATTAAAATTAGATGAAAAATAAGAAATAAATTTATGCATAATATAAGGTTTGCAATCAATTTAAAATAGACTAAGGAGAACAAATTATCTAAATAATCATATAATGAAAAAAAAATCGCAATTGGGATCAAAGGAGTTCCACCCCTGCTAGACATGTACAAGATCTATATTTTTCTTAATTTACTATGTTTCATGTTGTTGATTTGCACTTGCTCTGCTTTGATTTCTGCGGAGCTGGATAAATCTTATTTTGGATTGTATTGGATCACAATTAAAATCTGGACTGCGGAGCGGGATGGATCTTATTTTGGATGATATTGGATCACTATTGTAATCTTGACCTTATTTCTTGTGGGCTTTTTCATATCCACAATGGTTGATTGCCATCATTATTCGACTTCTTCTGATCTGCGTGGATTTATCTTTGGGGTTTCTTGGAAGAGCTATGACGAACCTCAATTAATGTTGGCAGGAGCTGATCCAGTCTTAATTTTCAAGAGGGGCAAACTAATAAGTAAAAATATAGAGGATTTTTTTTTTTTCATAAATATTATTACAATCAAAATTTGTTCCGAGGGCACTACCTCTCGACCCCTATTTATTAATCGTTGTACGC
This sequence comes from Dendrobium catenatum, assembly GCF_001605985.2. Taxonomy (NCBI): domain Eukaryota; kingdom Viridiplantae; phylum Streptophyta; class Magnoliopsida; order Asparagales; family Orchidaceae; genus Dendrobium; species Dendrobium catenatum. Next base: position 848,667 of record NW_021318705.1, read on the forward strand.
TTCACATATATGTCAGGGGTCCATGGAGGCAGCATCCCCTGGCTGGATTCGACCTGCCATGATATTTTTAGATTCTCTTTACTATTTCTTTTTGTATTTGATTTATCGTTCCCTAACAATAACATCACTTATGTATTCCTTGCTTATTAATGAAAGCTGGACTTGACCTTCCTTTTCAAAAAAAAAAAACTCCGGTTCTTTGATCGAGAATGTGGTGTTGATAGAGAGGGTAAGCTCTAATTCCAATTAAAGCTAATTAATTCTATAAATTTGATTGAGTCATATTGATGGTATAATATGATATATAGACCATATAATATTATTACTTTAAAATATGAATAATCTTAATTAATGTAAGTTAATTTATAATTATATTGTAAAAATATGATAAATCGTATAATATCTTATCACGATCAATTTTTTTATAGTAATGATATTTTCTCTACTCTTAATAATTTAATTATAATTTTAAAATTGATATTGTTCATACAATATGATGTAAGAAGATATCATTATTAACATAAATTATTTAGTACAACAAACTAATATTAATTAAAATATTTTTTTATTTAATTTAGGCTTGATTCTCTTAGTATGAGTGATTGTCTTCCTGACATCCTTAACATGTGAAAAATATAATAATATAAAAGGGAAATTTACATAGATACAACTTTATAACATATTATTCACATATCTAATACCTAAAATTTTAATATTACATGCATACCACTCTATATTATTTTAATATCAAATATACCATTTATATTTCTTTCCTACCACTCATATATTTCATTTCTACCACTCATATTTGATATGAAAATGAACTATGCGTTGTATGTATGTAATATTAAAGTTTTAGGTGTTAAATATGTAAATAGAATAGTATTATGTGGTATGTATGTAAATCTCCCTAATATAAAACTAAATAACGGAATAGAATAATTAGTACACTAAGCATGATCTTGAATTTTCTTGATTGGGGCTTTATTTGGGACCGCTTTTTCACTACTTTATTTTTCAAAATTTAATCATAATTTTTATTTGACCATTTCTCACTACTCTAAGAAATTTTTATACTAAGAAACTGCTTTCTACAACAACTTTAAGTTTTTTTTCTATAATCATATACTATAGTTTTGATATTCTATAGACATTTTTTATGATAAAATTAAAATAAAAAAAAAACTTTGCAAATGAGTTATTTCTTCTTTACTATATGTTATTAGTAGCTTTGTGTTTTATTGTTTATTTTAAAATTTAAATTGAAAGAGGATATTTGAAAAATATTTTAAAACTAGATCTTAAATTTTGACTGTTGTAAGTCAATGCAATAGGACATGTTTTATTTGTGGGCCTTGTCAGGTTGGATTGTGACAATTTAGACCCCATTAAATACATTGAGCACTAACATTCTATTGGAGATCTAAAATTATAAACATGTCAACTAGCCAAAATCTCTAAAAAATACAAATGGTGGAAACTAGTCTTAATATTTTTTCTTCTATCATTCAAGAGGATATTTAACAAAAAAATAATTTCAATTAAAAGAAGAGATTGAACATCAATAGCTAATTCTTCAAGGACATCTGACCATTATATATAAAAATAAAATGCATACTATCATTATTTAAATAGAGGAGATCAATAGAGTCTTGATAAGAAATTTATTTGAATTATTAAGTAGAAGTGATATCACATTGAAAGATTTAATCACTGAAATAGCTCAAAGAAGCTAAACTCTTCAAAAATTTTAAAAGATGTATCTTGGCTTTTACTAGAGATAGAGGTATATTTTTATTAAATTTATATTTGAATTATCAATGAATTTTTTTATATAAATAATATAACAAAAACTTATAGTAGGTATGTCTATGAGGGTTTGCATAGATAGGAAGCTAATATCGCACATGATCCTCATTAAAATAACCCCATAGTAAATGAAGTAAAAAACCAAAAATATCATTAAATTCTCCAGTTGAACTCAAAGTATGGTAAAGAAGCAGTATGCATGTTATCAGTCAATTCATAATAATAGTAGCCAATATGATCATAAATCTGTGCATCAACAATAAAATCTAGAAAACAGTAGAATAATGTGACATGAAAGCTAGCAAAATGGTGTAGTACAAAAATAGTATAATCAATAAACTTGGCATTATCAATATTAACATAAAGGATTAATATCAAGTTGGAATTTAAACTCCTTGAATTAAATTATTTTCTTTGGCATCAACTCTTGTAAGAGTTATATTAAAATTTGATAATAATTACCTCCTTATTTATAGGAAAAATGAAACTTCAAAATAGGGTGCAAAATTTTTTGGGCCATAATCTCTCAAAAGATACACTCAACCCTCTTTCAAGGTAATGATTAGAGCTCCATTGCAGAGATTGAAAATCTTATATATCACTCACACTGATGACTCTATTCAATACTCATAATGGACGAACATTAAAGTATGTAAGGGGACACACAATATCTATTTAGGAGCACTATTTTATTAGAGCATTTGAAGAAGGAATTATGTATTGCCTATATAAGACAAAATTGAGTTCTCTTTCGGGAGATAGAAATATAACATATGAAGAAAAATAATAATAAGTCATAATTTTTTTCATAATTTTAAAGGACAATTTATTACTCGTAATGGAGGAGCACTAGAGCATGTAAGGGAGATATGCATTGCCTATCTAGGGCATGTAGCATATGAAGTATGAAATACGAACTGATTACATAAGATAATGAACTTTCTATCTTAAGAGAAAGATTTGGAGCCAAAGAAGAGGGGAGGAGCATTTATACTTGATTGGTGAGTGGAAGTTATAAAAATATGCTTTCAATTTTTTTAAAAGAAGAAAAAAAAAAGAAAAAAAAACAATTTTAAAAAAGAAAAAAATAGAGTGATTGAAGATAGTTTATAAAAAAGAGACTCTTTAAAGATTATGAAGGCGCATAAGAGGTGCCAAAAATGCCTCTATTGAGTCACTTACATCGTGGGGCACCCACACCAAATAATGTAGGTTGGTGCATGTGGTGGTCACTGATTGGCCGAGTTGGTCCAACCCAGTCTAGAATCGATTTTGAGTCCCAAAGAAAATATTTTGTCATGCCCCAAATCTAAATTGAAGAATTTTTTGTTCTTTTAATACACAACACCAGAGCTATCTATTTTTCTTTAATCAATAATAAACTTGCAGTGAAAATCATTCTATTTATCCAAACATCAATATACATATGTATTTATGCTCCAAAAACTTTTATATAATAGCCAGGAGTTATATAATCACATCATACAATATATCTATTATTGACTACAAAATAATAACTAAACAAAAATAAAATAACCTGGATAATATTGTCTCTGCTCAATCTCACACTTCTAATCCTCTATCATGACATGAAATTATTTAAATCATATAGAATGAACTAAAAAGCCAAACAAATTAATAAATTCTTCAGTTGAACTCAAAGTATGATAAAGAAGCAGTACGCATTCTATCAATTAGTTCATAACAGTAGTAGTCAATAAGATCATAAATTTTTGCAAAAATAATAAACATATGTAGTAACAATAAAATCTAGAAAATAGTATATCATTATGGTATGAAAGCTAGCAAAATGATGTAGTACAGAAATAATATAATCAGCAAAACTAGTATATCAGTAGATCAACAAATCAATAAATCAATATGAAGGTCGAATTAATAAGCAGTAAATAATCTTTCCCAAATCATGCGTCACAAAAAAAAATCATATAAATTAAGAAACTAGAAACATCTATGAAAACTGTCAAAATTTGTAGCAATATAGTCCTATCAAATCAATATATACACGAGGTTCAATTATTCTATATCAGTATGTAATAAGTATTTTATATCAAATTCTCAATATCACTTGTTTAGTATGGAAGTCATGTGCTTAATAATAGTAAATCCATAAATAGTGAATCAACAACAATATTGCTATATTAATAGCATCAATAATAGTATCAATTTCGATAAGACTAGTGGCAAAGTAAAATAATGCAGTAACAATAGTGCAGTAATATGCATTCCAGTAATCACACTAAATAGGTAAGAAATCCTAGCTTGCATAGTATTTTTTATGTAGCTGGTAATCAAGAATCAGTAACCATTGGCTCAATAAACAGAATTGTCACTTCTTGCTCGTCGGTATAGTAATAACTCATTATAACTCTCAATCAGTGTATCATGTGAATCAATCGAGGATAATATAAAATCACAGTATTTAAAAGAAAGTCTATCGATCCATCATCCAGTACTTTAGGTTACTATCTTTTCTTGGCGAAGTTAGAATAATGCCCCGATCAAGGTGATGAAATAGAAGGTCGAACCCTTAATAGACTACTTCTTATGAAATTCTTTTTGTAAGGTGCACACGAATCTAGGAATTACCCATAGCCAACATTAACAAAACCAGCTTTTACTTATCATCATACATACTATTATTACATTGTTATAACAGTAATAGCAACCATATCGTATTCATTCATAATGCTTGCATTAATAATATTCCTTTAAAATACCAAAATTTCTATTCCATGGAAATCATTCAAAATAAAATAACTTTCTTTTTATGTGGCGAAATCACACAATCAATTAGTTAAAATGTCCAAAATAATAAGTACTATAACATATAAAAAGTTATGCGGTAGAAGTTCACTAAATCCATAAAAAAATATAATAAATTCAATTTAAAAGATATCAAACGATCAAAATCAAATATTTGAAAATATAGATAGGTTAAAAATCACCTAACTAAATTTGAGCAATTTTCACAAAAATAGAGAAACAGTTCGGCGACCAAAAATTCAGATTTCTCTTTCTCTCTCCTCCTTTCCCATTCTCTTTCTCCAGTAAGCTGGCATTATTGGCATGAGTGGTGATTGAGTGGAGAGAAAACAAAGAAAAATATGAATAAAAATAAATTTTAGTGCGTAGCGCCACCAACCAGTGTCATAGTGCTGCATGTTGAATCTAGAATTAATGTAGAATAGAGGCTTCAGTGTCATTTTGGCCATTTCTAGCACCACTATGCTCACAGTTCAGTGTCACAACATCAGAATCTCAGTGTTGTAATGCTCCAATTAAAACATAATTTCAAATTTTCATTTTTAAAAATTGGGTTGTTACATGTTTTTTTTTTTTTTTAAATAAACCATATCATATATTGATAAAAAGAAGTTACAGCAGATAAGATCAAAGGCCAAAAACAAAATAAACAACACATACAAAAAGTGCTCAAAGAGATCAAAATTTGGGCTCAGTAAACGGCCGAGGCTTCCAGCATCCGTACACGCCCGGACCATCCAAACTGCCTAAATATCCGCTCCAATCGATCAATCCAAGAGAAAAAATCACCAATGGTTGCCACAGGCAATGACGTCAAGGATACGAGCCCCAGCCACATCATTGCCTAAAAGAAACAGAAATCACCGAAGGTCCAAACCACCAACCCGAAAGTAGCAAAGTGACTCATCACAAGCAAGTGAAAGAGCTATCTACCTCTCCTACCCCTCCCACGGAACCTTCCGCGAGAGGGGACAAAGATAACAGGTTTATCTTGAACTAGTTTATAATCAAGGTCAGGGTCGAAGCCACCGCAGTAATCCGAAGAATAGTCGGAGTCGGATTCAAATTCAGACGTACCATGCATCCAGTCATGATTATTCCTAACATCCATCCCTGAAAAATTACCCACTTGAAAAACAAGTGCTTGATTATCAATTATTTTCACAGGGACATCAACAAAAGAATTAGAAGAGTCAAACAAACCAGTCCCCACATTTACACCACCTTCAACCATATTAGAATTACCGCTTTTCTGATCAATAGCAGCAGGAGGGGAAATACCTCCACATTTCTCATTAATACAGACCCAATTATCCAGAACCGTAGGAACCGTCCCATCAAGCACATCCACTGAGTTAATACCCACATCCACAGCATCTTTCATAGCCTCTGGTAAGCCCGATTCCAAACTCACTGCAATAACCCCCAAACCATTTTCAACACAATTTACAATAGTAACAGGGGCCACGACATTTGCAACATTACAGGTTGCAGGTAGTGAAAAAACATCCTCAACACACCCATTATTCGCATGGATATCATTCTCAGTAGACGGCAAAATAGAAGAGGAAGAAGGAAACACAACAGGACCAGACGAATTTGAAATAGCAACCACAGCTAAACCATCACGAACAGGTGAAACCACACAAACAGATGGAGCCACAACAGGACCGACCACAGCTAAACCATCAACAACAGGCAAAATCACAGGAACAGACGGAGCCACCGCAGGACCTCCCACCCCCATAGAGGTCGGATGAATGGAAGAAGGGACAAGATTAGGAAGAAGAATTTTACAACCCGCTTTAGAGTGCCCCAAAGAAGAGCAATGCACACAATACTCAGGAAAATCTTCAAACACCACAGATTGCACATAACCTGAGCTTTCCGAACCAATCCAAATTTTATCAGGAAATTATTTAGATACATCAATTTCAACCAAAACTCTCGCAACAGATGGGCGGGAACCAACAGAGGTAGCATTATCAATTTTTAAAGGTTTGCCAAAAAATCATTCCAAGGCCATGAAGAATTCGCAGAGCATACAAATGTGGCCGAAGGTTTGGAAATGAAATCCAGATGGGGATAATAGGAGAATCGATCTCAACATCCAAGGTAGGAGACCACTTAATCAGTTTCATAAAATAGTTATTCACGAAATAAGATCTATGAGCAAAAACCCTACAATAATCCAAATCATTGAAGAGCTTAATCAAGACATTTATCTAATTAAGAACAGTAACATAAACATCCCCATTAAGCTTTAGATTAAAGAAAAAAATCCTAATGGCATCCAGAGAGAGCCGATGGGAAGGAAATTTTCCTACGAGAGCAAATTCGAAAGGGGCAGCCAGGGATTTGATTTCCATCTCCGAAATCCACAAGGAAGGCATGCCTCTAAACGAAGAAACTTCAAGCTCAGGAAAATCAACAGAGGAGGAAGAAGAACCATAGAGCACATCTTTAAACGAAAGAGGCGAAGAACCAGGTGAAAAACCGGGATCGCGAAGCCGAGAAGAAGCCATTAAAACAGAAACACATAAACAAAAGGAAGAAAAACTTCCCTTGAGCACGAAGGATGCACGAAGCACGCAGAGCGGAGGCGGCCGCCGGGAGGAAACTAGGGCGATGCCCTAGTTCCCAGAGCTCGAGGGCTGCGAATGAAACTGATCATTATAACTTGATTGTTACATGTTTTGATGTTTTTAGGGTCTTAGGGATGCTTTTCAAACTTAATTTTGATATTTTGGTAATCCAATGGTGCTCTTATAATCCAATTCGAGCAAATTTAAAGAATTGAGAGAAAAATAATAATAATTTTTACTTCAAGTTACACACTAACTTCATGGAAAGCTAAATTATAATTAAGGAGATTATACTTGGTTAACGACCTCAGTGAGAGGTCCATATTCACTCATCATTTTTAAAAAAAAGATAATTTTATTTTGCATAGATTTGAATATTTAACATATATTTTCAAGCAACACAAACTTAAGTTTGTTTAAAAATAAGATGCATATGATACATCTTCAAAAAAACTCACTTGATAAGCATGAATCTAAAGGTAATATTGAATTAAAAACTTTCAAAATTAAATTCAATGCTATCCGAACTTTTATTTCAATAAACTTATACCCAAACTAAACATCTCAGCAAAAGGTACCAATTGCACCACAAATGATCTAATATGAGTTCAATTGACTCCAAATAAAATAATTGAAGTATAGTTGAAATTTTCTGAATATTAATTAAAGAATCACCAAACAATCTCTAAATCTTTAATTTGTGCTTATAGTCAAGTCGAATCTAGCGACTCTATTAGGAAAATCTTACAAGCCCAAGACCATTTGATCATGACATCAACAAGACATTCAAATACAGGATAATTGATATATGATCAATGAGATCAATATGAGTCTTTTGATGGAGTATTTTTGATTTTAGTCAAATGTATCAAAACGCCCTTCTCCAAAAAACTATAAATAAGGTTGTTCTTTACATGGGAGCGGGTTCGAGAGATGAGAATGCTAAAAAACTCTATTGTATTTTTCTAGTGATCCCCGTTGATGACTGCCATCAGCAATCACCTCCACCTTTGCCATCTTCAATCATCTAAATATTGTCTTTTGACTATTAACAACAAATTTTACTATAGGACTTTAACTAGAGGTGTTAAAAATTGACTCGACCTGCCAATCAGATTCAAACTAGAACCGAAAAAGTGAGCTCAATTGACTCAATTTAATAAACAGGTTGGGATTCGGGTTGACCAATAAACCCATTTTTCAGGATTCAGATAGACGAGTAAACTCATTTTTTACCCAAAAAATTATCCATTTGATATTTTTTTTCTTAATTTTTTTTTAACATGAGTTTGATGTTATTTTTTATTATCAAATATCATAAATTTATAGTTAATAAGTTATTTTTTTATCCAAAATTGTTTAATGGGCCGAGTTTGGTTCATTGGGGTTGCTGGTTATTCATATTGATGTTTTGACTCATTTATTAAATGGATTGGATTAGGGTTGATTGGGGTTGGGTTAAACTCAAACCCATCATGACGACCCGTTTTGACACTCTTAGCTTTAACTATTTACTTGTCAGTATTGGATTTCTGTAAAAGAAGTTGTTTTCAACTAATAAAGTCCACGTTCTTTAAGCTGATGAGGAAGGAATTATTCTTGTATCTATCACTATAGCCCCCGAGGTTTTTCTCCATTTTTTTATTTTAATAAAAATAATTTTAGTGTCTCTGTATAATTTTACCTGCGCATGCTGAATATTTATATAAAACTAAGATATTAAAATTTTTATCTCTGCAAAGTTTCTAACAAATAAATTAATAATTATCATTACAATTTTACTTAAAAAAATAAACTAAAATCTTATAATAAATTGTCAAATACTTCGTCATAATTCAATCTCTATCATATATGTCCAATAAAATTGAGAATTTAACTGTTTCATAATTTACTATATTCAAATTTACATATGCGTTACTAAAATCTTCCTGAGTTAAATCCTGCTTGCAGCCAAATGGACCGTAAGGGGCGGTTTGGTGTCGGACTTAAGCCGGATTTACGATAAATCTTGTCAAACATTTTTCAAGCGCACAGTAAATCCGAGTCCAGCGTAAATCTGGATTTACGGTTAAAACCCAGGATTTACTAAATCCTGTTGTTAGGCAGATTTAATGGGATTTATGGATTCATGAAGTTCTTTTGCGGCGAGCGAGCAAACTCCTATCATGAAGGAGGAGGCAACTATGATTACCTATGCAGTAAGCGAGCTCTCATCGTGACTTATGACCTGACACCTTCGAACGAGTCAAAGAAGCTGCTTTAACACCTTTATCAAAAACAATTTCACATGATGCCAAAGTAGCCACGAAGAAATGACAATGAGGAAAAGTAACAACAGCAAAGCACGAGAAGAAGATAAAAAAAACCCTAGACAACCTCCTAAATTAAAAATTAATCTAAGTTATCATTATTAATATAACTTAAATATTAATAACGAATTAGATTAATTAAATAAGTAGTATGCAATTAAGTAATCTAATTAAGCTTAAATAATTGATTAATAGTGTAATTGGTCATTTAATTAGTTAATTAATATAATTTAAAACATAAAAAAGTTAATTATATAGTCAGTAGTTGAATATTATACATATCATGTTAAGCGATATGTGCTCTGCTAGGGTTTGATGTCTTGCGTCGTCGCGTGCTTCTCCGGCCGCCTCTAGGAAGTTTATTCTCCTTTCTTTTGCATTTTTTTGTGATTTCCTTTGTTATGGAGGGTAAAAGACTTTTTGATCCTGGTTTCTTGTCGGGTTCTTCTTCATCTCGTTCTTTCCGTGAGGCTTTAGCGGGTTCTTCCCATGCTTCTAACTCCTCTTTCCCTGATCTTAAGATTCATCTTTTCGAGGGCTTCCTTCTCTCTGGATTTCGAATGAGGAAGTGTTAGCCCTTGCTTCTTCTTTTGAGTTTGCGCTTGTTTGTAAATTTCTGACTCATCGCCCGTCGTTGGAGGCGATTCGGAGATTTTTTTCACTCTAAAACTTATGGGTGTTTTTTTTGTCACTGTCCTTAATTCTAAGCATATTCTTATCAAGCTTGAGAATGATATGGATTATTGTCGCATTTTTTCCCATCGCTCATATTTCGTGAACAATTGTTTCATGAAGATTTTCAAATGGTCCCCTACCTTTGACATTGATGTCGAATCCCCTTCTATCCCTATATGGTTTCCTTTCCCAACCTCAGGCCGCATCTTTTTGACCATAGAATCTTACATGGACTTGGTTCCATGTTTGGTAAACCTCTGAAAATTGATCAGGCTACCTCCTCTGGTAGGCGACTATCTGTTGCTCGAGTACTTGTGGAATTAGACGTTACCAAGGTGTATCCTGAGAAAATCTGGATTGGTTCCGAGAGCTTAGGCTACATTCAATCGATTGTGATGGATTCCTTTCCTTCTTATTGCTCTCACGGTAAGTCCCTAGGTCACTTAAAACTTGATTGCCCGATTCTTCACCCTCCTTCTAATCGTACGGCTGTCCATCCTGCTGTTAAGGTGGCACCAGGCATTTTGGATTGTGATAATCCTGTAACTTTACCCCCTATGGTTCCTAAGGCTTTGATTAATGAAAGTGGTAGAGTGGACATGGCTATTGATTGTGTAGATGGTGATGTTGATGCTTCTTGCTCGCCTATGCCTATTCAGAATGGTTTTATTAGTTCCGGACCTGTGGTGCATTCTGTTATTTCACCTGATCATGATCCTACCTCCCCTGTTTTGGTCGGTTTACCTGCTGTGGAAAATGCTGTGGTTTCTGATGTGGGTGGTAATGTTAATGGTGATGAGGCGGCCGGTATTTTATCTCCTGATGCTAAACCTTTTCTTCCTCTTGGCTTGAATTTCGTTTCCCCTTGTGTTTGTCATAGTGCTAAGGGTCCTCCGTGTGTTGGTCCTCTGATGTCTGTGAGGTCTGCTCCGTCTGTGTTGGAATGACCGAGTAAACTTGTTATTGTTTCTGATAATATGACTGCGGGAGTGTGTGATGCTTCTGTTTCTGGCGCCTCTAGCTCGATTCCTAATGACTGTTTTGTTAAGAATAATTTGATAGATGTTCCTGTCACTTTAATTAATCCTCAAGAATTAGTGTATAATGTAAAGGACAATTCGGGCATTGATGTTCGTGTGAATCTGGACTGGCTTCAGGGTTCATCTGATTATGAATCTGATTTTTTTGGAATCTTCTGGGGACGACGATCCTGGTAACTCTTTCAATGTGTTAAGTGACAAACCTCTCGTCTCCGTTGCTTCTCGTGATAGGTCACGGGGGAGGGGCCGTCATGGTCGCTGATGGTTATTGTGGCTCCTCATTTGGTTTCTTTTGGCTGCACATTGGATCTATTGTTCTGTTTTTGTGTGGTTGCTCTCGACGGTTTCTTTCGGTGTGGTTGTTCTATCAGTTATGTTATGGACGATGAAGAAGCAGTGCTGCTGCAAGCGTCCTGGATGCCCAGGGTTGGTGAACAACTTGGGTGGTCCGTTGTGTTGGTTGTTTCTCTTTGTCGGTTTTGTTGTGCCCCATGGATGGCTCCTCCCTGGCAACTCGATGCTGGTCTGAGTCCGCGCCTTTGGAGCCCTTTTCATTTTGGCATTTTTTTGTGCCTTTGCTGTTCCTTTTTTAAACTAATGCTGTGACCCTGTTTGGGGTCTTTCATTTACACTCTGCCTTAATCTTCTCCAGAGGAAGTGGAGAGGACGCGGATCCGATCTCATTTTATGATATGATTTCAATTTAAGAGCTTTTCTCTTCCCCTCCCCACACGCCAGTATCCGTTCTGATCTGGGTAATGGGGCTAGTTAACCTGCCGCCGTCACGACGCGGCGGCGGTGGTTTGTCCCGGCCATGGACGCTGCTGGATCTCATCTCCTTCTCTCTATTCGCTGCCGTCTTCATTTTCTTCCTTCTCGTATTCACATCTCTTGGTGACCCACTCGCCGCCGCTGGCCGCCGAGCCCTTGCCCACTCATCCTCCTCAGACCCGCGCCAGCGCCAGCGGATCCTTGCTGTCTTCGATGCCCCTGTCAACTTTCTTGCCAGGCAGCAACTTGGTGAGTCGGTGGAACCGGTGTTGCAAGCTTGCTCGGCGGAGGAAGTGGACCACATGCCATGCGAGGATCCCAGGCGGAGTAGTCAGCTCAGTAGGAAGATGAACTTCTACCGTGAGCGGCACTGCCCACCGCCAGGAGAGGCGCCGCTTTGTCTCATCCCGCCACCTGATGGCTACCGATTCCCAGTGCCGTGGCCGGAGAGCCTTCACAAGGTCCTTGCTGCTTGTCTTTTTCTCTTTTGATTTATTTTCTGCTCTATCCAATGATTCTCAAGTATTTGGGTACTACTTATATCGGATTCTTGATCTTTTTATCCGAAGTTGAGTGACGAAGCACAAACTCAGGCTGGAGTCAGGTGGTGGTTGGATTCCCTTCAATTTCGAAAACATGTATTGTTTTAACATCTTTCTTGGAGAGTAGGGTTTTTTGGGGATACTTAGTTATATGTTTTCAAAATATATGATTTTTTTGTGATATGGAGTAATTGAAATGAATATATTTGAAAAAAAAAAATACGTGTTGCATTCTGGAATATTCACGGCAGTAGAGAAATATAAAATTTAATGTCTTAACTTTGTACGAAGATCCAGCACACAAGCAGATATAAGAGAGGGTGTAGCGTTCATAAGAGACACCGGAGTTTTTACATGAAAACCCCTACCAAGGGGCATGACCTAATTTGAATGAATCCACTATTATTTGGAGTCGATTACAAATGAGGCCCTTCCTTGGGGGGAAGGCCTTGGGTTGATGTAGCAAATGTACATCATATTACATAGTGGGAATTAGAAGAATTAATATTGAAATGTTCGTTTAGTTGGTGAACCATAGTCGGTGAGCGACGAAGGTCGGAAAGACCGTAATTTGGTGACGGTGGTCGGAAGGACCGTTGTCTGGTGAGGGAGGTCGGAAAGATCGTAGTCGGCGAGCGACAGTGGTTAGAAAGACTGTTGTCTGGCAAGGGAGGTCGGAAGGTCCTTAGTTGCCGGGAGACAGTGGTCAAAAAGACCGTTATCTGACGATGGAGGTCGGAAAGACAGTAGTAGGTGACGGAGGTCGGAAAAACCGTACCTGGCAAGAGACAAGGGTCAGAAAGACCGTTGTCTAGCAATAGAGGTTGGAAGGACTGTAGTAGGCGATGAAGGTCGGAAGGATCATAAAAACAATTGATATGTGATATTTTAAGTAATAATGATATTAAGGAATAAATCTATAGTGAAATAAGCTATCTCATTTACACTTATAGAAACAATTGATATGGATCTACAAAAAAATTATTCAAAGTATCGGCACAAAGAACAAAAGAGAGAGATAGGCTGAGAGAAAACTCATGGGCAATTAGGCTCATGAGTTGGTGGGTCAGGCACAATCAACTAAAGATCTATGACTGCATTACTTTGCGTGAATTGATCACAACTGGAAAAAAATGGGTCAAAAGGGAGAGTGCTAAGGAGAGAGAGAAGAAAAGATAGACATAGGGAGGGGGTAGAGAGAGTGGGGTACTCACCATCTGGATGATTGGGAGATTATTAGTCAAAGACCCATTGTTGGCAAGGGAGGAGCATTTCGTACCCACACTAGGAGCGCTGGTTGCGATGAGAATTAACAATTACGTTTTATTAATCATACAGGTGGTTATTTTAAGCAATAAACTTTATTATAAAAATATAATATAATTTACTTTGGGTTTTGTTGGTGGGGGTTCGGTCCCTTAGGGATCCCACTATAGCTTCACCCTTAGGCGATTGCTAGTAGTGGGTTGTGTTGAACTATTGTGGGCGGTGAGTAGGAATTGATAGAGGTTGTAGCGTGAATTTGGAAATTACCAGTTCTAAGCCATTTTCAAATCTGAGAAAAATAAATTTCTTAAGATATTTTAAATCTTTCTATTTTTTTTTTGTATAGTTGTCAATGAAGATGACTTAGCTAATGATTCTCTTAAGTGATATGGGATGGCTCCCATATATGTTCGTGCTAGTTTCAACCTTATGAATTTGAGTGCTTTCCCAATTTTGAGAAATTGAATATCCTGTTTTTCTCTAGAACATGGTCTTTACAAATGTTTGAATCTATAGATCTTAAACTTGAGGTTTTACCTTTAGAATGATTTTTTTTTTTGCATTTCTCACTCACATGGACTAACCTTAGATGTCATATATTTGATTCTATGTATGCATGGGTAAGAACTCTTAGCTCCTATGTTGGTGGTATTTAAAAAGTTTTGTCATGTTGCCTCGAATCATGGTTTAAAATAGGCACGCCTCAACGCAATTTAGCCCCTCTAAGCCTCAATGCCCACGCAATGAGTTCAGGATATGAGGCGTACGTGATGCGGACATCAGATCCTTAATGTTCCATCAGGGACGTGGCCGATAATCGACGACTATGATGATGCCTTTTTATTTCAATTATATGTGATGTATTTATTTATTTTCAGTCTTTTTCCATTTATGCCCTTGCTTAAGGGATTAGTTCTTTGAAAGCCCCGAGGGCATTGTTGTCTTTTATTTTTCCCTTCTTGTATTTGTCTGTCTAAATCCCTCCTCTTCTTAGAGAAGGGCTAATGATGATTAATATGAAATTTTCAGCTTGTGCTTATGGATCTTTTTGTGAGTTCTAAGTTTTCTCTCTTTGGATGATCTCTTAGTGAGTTCATGAGAGGAGAGGCCCAAGTGGGGCAAAAGCAATACCCGTCAATCTTGGTGGATTCCAAGGTTCGCGGTTTTCTTATCTTTCTTGTTCTTTTAATTTTTCTTGCATTGAATTTCCTCCACTTTCATTCCGCCACCAAAATACCCCTTGATCCCCACCAAATTCCCCCTCCACAATTCCACCCGCCGGCCTAGCTCCTAGCCACCTCCACCCAAAGCCAAACCCGCATCTTCCTCTTGCCGCCGCCCCCACCATGCCCCCTTTTCCATTGTGATGATGATCTCAATCACATGATATCTTCCAAACTTAGTTGGGCTTGAGAGGGAAAATTGGAGTCAATTTGAAATTCAAATTTTTTTATTTAAACTCCCCTCCCTCTCTCCCTCTTTGGCCGGCCACCTAAGCTCCCCCATTTAATTAATTAGATCCCATAATTAAGGATCTAATTAATTCAATCCCCTCCCCACTTTCCCTCCTAATCTCCACTAATTTCAAATTCAAATTTCAGAGGAGATTAATCTCTAATTATTCACTAAATCTGAAATTAATTTCAGATTTTATTTTTTTCTCCTTCTCCACTTAGCTTGGCTGATCCCCTCCTCCCCTCTCTACATTTTCTCCTGGACAACTATGCATGGCCGATCCGAATATTGATCAGAGATTAGTCTTTGATTCCCAAGGACGTGTGGGCGTTTTGAGATCGTCTTTCGTGACGTCAACATAGAGATCGACGCCACCATTGAAGATTACGTGGATCAGAATTTCTGCACCACTTCCCGGTTGTTCCATGCTGCGGGAAAGCTCTTGGTTGCTGCGCACATCTTCCCCAGCATTCAAACGATCTTGTCAGAGTGTGCATCTCTCTTATCTTTGGGTAAACTCTACATCCGACTCTTTTAGCTTCTTAGTTTATTTCTCCAATGTGGTTATATTTTGATTCACAATGATGTTGTTGGTCCCTCCGCTAAAGCCTAGTAATAGGAAGAGTTGAGTGAAAGGTTCCTTGTAGTAGCTAGTCTTAATGTTAACAAAGAGATTTATTGTTGAGACCATTCACGAATGCAAAAGTGGATTAAATTGATTGATTTTTATGCTCTTAACTTCTATGCACGTAATTTAACCAACGCTATTCATCACTTTAATATTTTATTATAGTTCAAACCAACATGAGATTTTTCTTATTATTGTTCTCTAAAACTAAACGTGCAAACGTCTTTAAGCATCTCATCTTCCCATGATTGTTCTACATCAGTACGCCTCAAGTTTACTGAGGCGCACCTCAAGGCACGCCTCGCCTCACGGTTGAGAGGCGTTCGCCTCTAAAAAAAAAAAGATAAAAAAGCTAATGTACATGCTCGGTACCGCTCGGTATTTATCCATACAAACAACTTACGAACTTTAAAAACAAGCAGAACTTCAAAATTACAGGTCGAACCCTGCCAGGGGGCAGCGCCCCCTTGGATCCCCGGCAGACCGGTATATTGTTGTATTCATGTTGTCTTATTATTGGGATATTTTGATTTTACTTTATATCTTGTGCATTTTTATATTTTATATATTATTTACTCATTATTATTTAGTTGATAGTTCTTGTTATGAAATCTTAATCTACATCATCATTTATTGTTATTTGTATTTTGAGTCTTGCTTTTATTGTCTATCTTAAAATAGAAGACGATGTATGTTCTTATTCCTCGAATTGCTTGATATTCTTTCTGAATAAAAGATTTTTATCATCACTATGGTTAATTGTGGATGATCTATGTGAATTATTGAAGTTTGTTACAATGACGTGCAAGCTCTTAGGTAATTATAAGAGCAATGTTAAGGCATGGATCTCATCTTTGAACTTGATGTTCACAAAGTTCAATTTACTCATGATTGAGTTCAACTCGCTGATGTGATCAATTATCAAAGTTTTTGATGTTTAAAATTGAATAACTTGTGCGTTTTATGTACTTTATCTGTAAAACCCGAAATTCGTCAATTGAGTGTGTCGCACGCATATCGATGCACCGCGACGAACTTAAGTGAAATTTCGACGGCGTCAGAATTCGACGAAATAAATTTCATTAGATTCGTCTCGAAATTTCGAGCAAAATGGTATAAAGAACTTATACCTAATTTCGCTCGGCTTGGAAGATATAAATTGCCGAAGCTAGTTTAATTAAAATTTTTTTTTTTTTTGTATATATAGTGCTCTGTTTGCATCTTTTAGAATCCAACATTTTGGCCTACGAAACTGTTTATTTTGATTTTTTCATCCATCATGCTCAGATCTAAAATGTTTTTTAGACTATCACTCTGACACCAGTTATTAAGATGATGATAAACTTCAAGCAAAATCAAATGAACATGAGAAAACAATCGCACAAAAAATCTCAAATATAGCACACATAGAGGTCAAATATTTTAGAAACTTTAAAAAAGGTATATGGAGATATTACATTTCATATGAATAAAGACATATAGTACTTTGTTTTTGTTACTTTCATAAGAGAATATACCAGCTATTTTGAAATTGAGGGCGAAAAATGAAGAATAAATTGTTGGTGCTACTTCTTTGCTCTTCTCTGTTGTGACTTCTTGTCTTCCTTTTTCTTTTCTTCTTATCTTCGTCTCTTTATTTGTTTATGATTGTAGGATACTTGTAACTATTGATTTCTTTCTTTTTTATAGTTGTAATGTGACGTGGTTGGTACGAATGAAATATTAAGTGTGAATAGAGCTTGATTTAGATAATCACCATCTTGAAAAATTAAGTGTAGATTAATCTTGTGTTTGGTAGCCACATTCTTGAAAATCAAGGGTAAATGATTCTTAAGCTATTAACCACCTATATTGAAAAATCAAGATCAAATCTTACTTAAGAATATGAAAATTATACTTCACACTTAATAGATGCTTATGCTTCAATTCCATCTCCACCACTACCATGATCACTTTTTAACTCGTTAGTTAAGGGTTCCTTTCAACAATGGCGAAATCATGCTGGATCATCTTAGTCAAATGAGTCTTAGTCGTCAGGCTTCAAATTTATTTTTATGCATTTTTAATGATTTTTCATATATTATATGTGCAATAAGTACAAATGAAATCTTGTCGGGCTTCAAATTTACAAGAGGATGTTCCCTGGTGTATGCTTGCCGATGATATCCTTCTTGTTGATAAGACTAGGGAGGGATTTGAAAGAAACTTGAATTATTGAGGTCAATATTAGAGTCCAAAGGTTTTTGTTAGAGTAGATCTAAGATCAAACATGTGGTGTAATTTTAGTAGTAATAGATCTAGTGGGTGGATTGTGACTTTAAGCGATCAAATCATTAATAAGAGTACATGTTTTAGATATCTTCGGTCTATTGTTCAAAGTGATGGTGAAATAGATGGGCCTATTATTAGTAGAATTTAAGTTGGATGTTTAAAATAGAGGAATGCATTGGGCATTTTGTGTAATAGAAATATACCCCTCAAACTTAAAGGAAAATTTTATAAGATGGTGGTGAGACCTACAATGTTTTATGGCGCAGAATGTTGGCCATTAGAAGAGAAGCATAAAGTTAAGTATTCTAGAGATGAGGATGCTCAGGTGGATGAGTGGCTTCACTCTTAGAGACATAATGCAAAACGAGTACGTACATGAAAATGTTGGAGTAGCTCTAGTGGCTGATAATATTAGAGAGAGTCGCCTTAGATGATTTGGAAATATGAAATGTCGACCTTTCAATGACACAGTTAGGAGAGTAGATGTATTGGATTTGACCTATATTAATAAAGGTAGAGGTACACATAAAAAGAGTTCGCTAGAAAATGCTAGAAATAATTTTTTTATTAAATTTAAATGAGAATTTGACTCTTAATAGGACGAAATGGGGAAAAATGATTCATGTAGCCGACCCCACATAGTAGGATAAAGGCTTGATGTTGATCTTGTTGTTGCTGTGTTGAGAGCTATATTCTATATTAGAGTACCTCAAGGTTGTGTAAAGGATAGTTATTGAATATTGATTATTACCGAATGAAATATTTAATCTGCTTTCTACTTTTCCTCCTAAATTTCCTCTCTTATGTTACCCTCTTTTTGGTGGGTTTCCCTTTTCTCTATGACATATTCCTATCTTTTTTATTAAGCATTGGAAACAACATCAGTGTTATCACTATTTGGTTTGATATTTTTTCTACAATCAATCTATTATTAGTATACCTATGATAAGATTTTTCAAAAAAAAAATTATTGAAAGAAAAGAACTTATGTTGCAAACATCATTGATATCATGCAACAGATATACATTTTTTTTTGTATGATCTCTAATTCATTTAATTCTGATTCTACAAATTACCTTCATGGATGTTATTAAATGATAAGTGAAGAAATTGAGATTTAGTGATGGGTGAGAGAATAAAACTAATATTTTTGTGGGCTTTGAAAATTTCTCCCCCAGGCCATGCCTTGCCGTCTCTTTCTTTCTTGTGTTTGTTTAAGTGACGCGTAGGCGTGGAGAGTTTAAATGAATTTAGGTTCTTTATAAATTTTCAGAAGATAGGGTATTATATAAGACAGCACCCAGATATTTCACCCTCATTTTGTGAGGACTTTATGATCTGAGTTATGGTTTCCTATAGGTGCAAGTCCCTATAGTTAATTTCTCCTGCCAATAATGAGAGAGAACTTTTGATTAAGGCTTGCCGTGAGAACTGTACTGAGTACCCAACATATAGTAACAACAACTTTAGGATTTGAATTTGGTTTTATGATTTGGAACTTAGCACCATAAACTTAAAACAGGTGATATGGGGAATGAAAATGAGCTTGATCAAGATCCCATGATTCTATCATCTCGAGATGTCATAGTCCCTAGTCTACTTAGTCAGAGGAGGTAGTCGACCCAACCTGACAGAAGACATCTTATTGGTAGCCATGGGTTGTTTCATCCAAGAATACTTTGTTGATCTGGGGTGGTGTTTGTCTAAGGGGATAGATCTGAATCCACCTTAGCTGACATAGAGTTTTATGTCTATTGAGTATAACCTATAATTCATTACTCAAGGGTTTAACGCCATTAGGGAATATACTGGCTTTGACCGTGATCGTAATATAATGATGTCATTTTATGGAAAAACCATCTGATCAGAGGGCACATGTCATGTCCCTGCTGACAAGAGATTCATTTGAGGATGAATCTTAGTGATACACCCGACATGACATTCTCTCTTTGTGAGCAGAGATTAATTTTAGATTTATCATCTCCGAAAAATGGTTGCGAGAGGTGGATGGATTCTAATTTGTAAGTTTGTGATTAAATTTTCATTTTAAGGCTTTAGGCTTTTACTGGTTTTGAGATTTAACCCCTCTAGTTGAGATTTATATTCAACAAGGCCATCATCGGGGTTAAAGATGTTGAAGTTACTTTAAATTTATGTATTTTGCTGTGGATTTTACGAGTATTTTGAAAGATAGATTCCCCCCGCTTGAGATTTACATTTAACACGGCCATCATCGGGGTAGTTCACAGTTACTTGTATTTCCGTAGAAATTTTGGAGGCATTTTATAATTTAAGTTAGGTCGACTCCATTCATTTTAAAGAGTAGGATGAAACTTGAATATTTGACTAGCGCAATATTCTCGGACCGTTGGATTTAAGAATCAAATATGAAAGTCAGAGCACATGTGGGTTATATTTTAGCATATATATTAGAACTATTGTAAGAGTATCGCCTTATATTCTCTTGTATAAATGTTGCGAATCCTGTGACGTGGTTCGACAGTGTGTATGACTTCATTTATCATACATTGGCAGTGCAGTTGAGCTTATTTCATCTTATGCATATTATCATTTTCTCTCTGATTCAACTTATAAGAGTATACTCCTGCCTGCAACCGCATTGCTTGGCGTATCAGTAGTATTTCATCTGTCGTTTGTAAGTAAACCAGTTTATTTGTCATGATGACCTGACACTGTGCTACGAGCCATTTCCTACCTTGCGCAGGTAGGCTATGGCGCAATGTAACTTTTGTTGGCAAATGGTGATTATTCAAAAGTCACTAATTGGCACATGTAGGTAGACTGTATTCAACATAAATTCTCCAATATTGCTTGCAAGCGGGTTGTAGTGCAGTGATACGGGTTGCTCATCACGTCTTATAGGCGAACTATCGTGCTATGCAAGTTTTGTTGGATTAGTCTGTAGGTTATTAGCGGACGTTTAAAAGTCATCTGATGCCGTATGCAGGAGGATTACAGTCAGCGTATACTTTCCAACATTGCCTGTAGGTGAGACTGGTATGTGCGTTTCAAGTCTTTCATCACTGCCATTAAATGCTTGCATTTATCACATATTTATTACTCTTGCCTGCAGACAGTGTGTCATTCTCATTGCAGCCTCCTATTTATGCTTGTAAGGGATTTATCATACTTGCAATATGTACTCTATAATTTAAAATATTTGGAAGAGATCATTGATAGCCTTGTTGTTAATTCCAACATCTTTAACATATCCAAATTCTGGTCCTCATATAGAATATGTTTTGCTAGAATCGCCATTTTTCATGTAATCACAGTTCTACAAATTCTCTGACTAGGGATCAATGATAGCTGCAGTTGTTTGGCAGAATAGTGCTACATCCAACTTCCTCTGCTTCAACATTTTCTAGGATGAGGCGATATATTATTCTATTGTCTTTTACTAGCATGAATTTATCAGCCTTTTCAAGCACTTCAAGTGCCTCATCCTTCCATTCAAACTAACAAGTGTTATGTACAAGTATTCTGTATGAGAAAGATACACCTACTACATAAGCACTTCTCTCCTCACAAGTTTTAGAAGTTAGTGAGTGTGAAAGATACATTCTGTTTTTCAATAGGTTCAAGGTAGTCAAAATATCACCATCTCATAATGATATTTAACATATAATAGTTAGTTTTGATTGATGAAATATATAATTTAAATTTTAGTTTTTAAAGAGCTATTGTATATCAATAAATCACTATCATAATTATGTGAGGGTCCTTTGATTGTTTAAAATTTTGGCAGCCTTCTGACGCCCCCTCCCTACGAAGGGAGGTCAGGAGGGCACTTGCCCTTTTTAGTCCACTCTACCAGATAGGATTCAACGGCGGAGGGCTTCGGGGGAGCGAATTGATCCTGGAATTGCTCTTCAAGTCTTCTGATGGCTTTCAGTACCCATGATTTAATTTTAAAATACTTATTTTTATTCCCCTTGAAAATCTAGTAGCCTTTCAGAGCCGTGCCCCCTCTCTGCGAGGGAAAGTTGGAGCGGGCACTTGCCCTTTCTAGTCCGCCCAAATGGATAGGATTCAACGACCGAAGGCTTCGGGAGACAAAATCAAACCCGGAATTGATCTTCTGCTCCTCGTCGTGGTACCTGTTATATAGCAGAGAGAGGGAGAGGGTCGGACGAGCGTGGAGGCAAGGGAGGTGGCGGCTGTGCGGGTCAGTTGGAGGCGGGTTGGCAGCAAAGAAGCGGCCTGGAAGCCGATCTTGCATGGTCGTGGGTAAGAGACAAAAGGCCGACTAGGGCTTCGACTGTTGGAGCAGTCAGAATCGGGTTGGCGGGCTCGGCGGTTTGCTCGGTTGGTCGGAGAGTTTGTAGGCTGAAGGGATGTGCGATACGGTGCAAAATGAATAGAGGCTGTCAACTTCGAGTAGATTGTGACAGTTGGAAAGGAGGCTAGTTTAGGGTTCACTCGATTGCCAAGGAATGTATGTTTTTATTCCCTTCCTGTTCGTTTCTTTTATTCTTCTATACTTGCGAAGGATTTACATAGAGAGGAGTGGGATCGTGGTTGAGTGGGGTAATAGGAGCTGAGCGACAGTTACTGCTCAACAAATGCCCCCAAATAAATATGATATACATTTTGTAGCAGATCATATTTGTTGCAAACTAGTTGACCCCACAAATATTTGAAATTGGACTTTAGATATCATGTTGAGGGTCCTTTAGATATTTCTAAAAGCTATGCTAATAGATGTTGTCATTTATATGATGCTTTATGCTATTTGGATGTGCTGATTTGCCTTATCTGACTTATTAGGTATCTGATTTATCTTGCTTGACTTATCAGGATTTGAATCTATATCTTTACCCTTAGCATCCAACTTTAACGGAGGTTATAAAGGAGGTTGCTTGATTTATCTTTTTGATTTGTCAGGCATTAACATATCTTCTGCCCTAACTTCGTGCTTTGACGGGTTTGATGAAGAATCCATGCCAGTGACCCAACCTTTAAGGCTTCTGTTTGGTCGATGGCATATGATCATCAGTCAAGAGCTTTATACATGACGAACTTTATTGATGTCAATATTCCCTCAGTTCAGCCTGGGTGTTATAAGAATTGCATGATGACTTCTTCAGTCTTGAGCTTTGTACTTTATCGGACATACTAAAGAAGAGAAGCTCCTCGAGTCTTCACTTCATGCTTAATTAACTTGCTGAAGGGAATAATGCTTCTAATTTGATAGTGGTTATGATTGTGGCTTAGTGCCTTTGAGTTAACTGAGATTCTTCTTCTTTGACACTGCCTCAATTCATTTGTTAGTTGAGGAAATTTCTTGAATCTAAACTGTTCTTACTTATTAAGTTTGATAAGTTCTAAACTTAAAGTATTGTCATCGGGCTAGATGAAACAGGGACTTCTTATTCTACTACTGCCTCTTATCATGGCTTATTGACTGAGTAAAGCTGTTAGTGACTCGGTTGTATTTGAGCTTGTTGGGTATAACGTTATACCTATTCAAACACTAGACTTGTACTATAATAGTTCGTGCTTTTGAAACTTGATTTGTTGAGTTTGTCAGACTAAAAAGTCTCCTCATTTGAACTTCAAGATTTTAACAAATTCAAAGAATAATTTTCAACTTTTGCAATAATCACATCTTTTCTTGTTTACAGGTATCAGCTTTAGCCCTGCATGTATATAACTATATTGATAGTATAAGAATTGATTTTTAAATATTTATTTGGGGATTTCGGCAAGAAGCATGATGTTGACCCAAATAAATATTTAAAAATATCACCAGTCTTACAGGTATGATCAAACAAGATTTTAGAGAAAGTTTAAGATTTTAAATATTTATTTGGGGATCACGGCATGAAGAACGATATTGATCCAAATAAATATTTAAAAGTCCCCTATTTTGTAGGGAAGAATGAAGTATATGTTATGATATATATTTGCAAAGTACTCCTTTTAACTTCTACATGAGAGTTTATGTATAACATTTTCCTGGGCAAACATTACGTATGATATTTCTTCAAATATCGACTATTAATTGGTGGCATGGGTCTTTGACCATTAAGATCAATATGTTGGTAGGTTCCTCCTTGGTACACCTTTATGATGATGAACGGACCTTCCCAATTAGGCTTGAATTTACCATCAATTCTTAAGTGTGGGATGATTGTTATTCTTAGCATCAGGACCAATTCTCCTTTTGAAATTATCGCAGGTGTATCATATGGTTAAAAGATTTTATCATGCTTTATAAATTTCTAAATTTTGTTGAGCTTGGAGTCTAACTTCATCTAGTGCATCAAGCTCTTCCATTCGTAAGGGAGCAATTTGTTCTTCCGCGAGGTTGTACTGAACATCTATTCAAAGTGATGACAACTCAACTTCAAGTGGCAGTACTGCTTCATCTCCGAACACCAATGCATAATAAGTAGCTTTGATTGGTGTTTTGTATATAGTACGATATGACCATAATACTTTTGTCATCTTAGTATGACATTCTCTTTTATTTTTAGTTAAAATTTTCTTGAGTAGCTTTACCAGCGTTTTGTTGAAGGCTTATGCTAATCCATTTGCTCTTAGATTATAAATCAATAAATATCGCCAATCGATTTTATGTCGATCAACGAATATGTAAATCTTGGTATTTTTAAAGCCTGGGTTATATGAGATTATGCGACGCGATACATCAAATATGTAGACAACAACTTTTAATTCAAATTCATTCAAAAATATTACAATATAACTAGAGTTTATGAAATTATAATAATGAAAAGAAAATACAATTAGTACAACCCTAATGGAAATAGGAAATAAGCTTTTTTTTATTTTTTATTTGGACCGTTTCTTGATTTATGCGTGTCATCCTTGCGCAGGGGACATGCTAATCTTCTCTGTATCGTTCCAATTTTATCGGATGTCTCCTAAGAGACAAAAAATAGGAAATAAGCTGATTCATAATGTTAGGAATGCATACAATATTGTAATGAGCAATTTTATAGACATGTAGGATAGAAGTAATGCAATTTAGGAGCACAAAGATGGACATCCGACAAGAGGGAAACTCCTCCCACATGGTCAAATTCATCTCACCGATATGATAATATCAAGCTTTGATCTCTATCGATACAACAGTAATGTTGGTCAAGAAAACAAGTTCCTAAATCCTGCAATAATAAGCTTTCTAATAGGATTTAACAAATTATGATAAGCACCAAATATGGACTGGATTGGTTTGTACCAAATATGGATTTGATTTTGAACATCTCCCTCAAGCTCGGTAATAAATATTCAGCATTCCTAGCTTAGTTATTGAGTTGTCAAAGTATCTTCTTGAGAAATATTATGGACATTAGCAATTTGTAGATGGATCAGTGTGTGAATAAGAGAAATAATCCCTTGATCAACCTTTTCCAATTTGTAGATGGATCAGTGTGTGAATAAGAAAAATAATCTTTTGATCAACCTTTTCCTTTATGAAGTGACAATCAACTTCCTCAAACTTAGTTATTTCATAATGAGCATGATTTTTGTAATACTTATTACAGCTTGGTTGCCACAGAATAATCCAATCAGTTTCAAAAAGTCAACTCATTGAACTGTTGTTGTAATCGAATTCTTTAACAAATCCCATGCCCTATTGCACTCCAAATTTTGATTAAACACTGCCGCTAGCCACAACAGGTTGTTTTTCTTTCTATAGCTCACTAGATTATCTCATATGAATTGCACGAGGTAGATTTACAGTCAGCCACCAACACTGAGCAATCTACATTGATGAAAACTTTAATGTTTTTCTTTATTTTTATTTTTTATTTTTTGAAAAATAATACTCTTTCTGAGGTTTTTTAGGTATCTTAGGATTCGATCAAAATATCTGTGTTCTTCTATGAGGTGGTCAATGAATTGATTGACTAAGCTAACACAAAAGAAAATATTAAGTGTAGTATGACCTCGAGGTAGATGAGTTTGCTAACAAGTCTCTATTATTGATCTTTATCAATAGTAGCATTTTCTTCTTTTATCATTAGCTTGGCATTAAAGTTTTATAGGAGTATATACTGGTTTGCATTCAAATATTCTCTCTCTCTCTCTCTCTCTCTCTCTCTCTCTCTCTCTTTGTTCAAATCTTGCCAATCGCTGTTGCAATTGTGCAATCTCTCTTTGTAAGTCTTCAATCAAGACTTCTTGAACAGGCCGTTGCGGATTCCGACGAGGCGGCATGATGCCGGCTCTGATACCACTTGACACCGGACTGTGAACAAGTCGCGGCGGCAGCGAAGAATTCCTTCCTCAAATGGAATACCCGATCCTTGCCAGAACTATGGCCGGCGAATACAACCCAGAACACCACCA
Organism: Dendrobium catenatum; assembly: GCF_001605985.2. Lineage (NCBI taxonomy): Eukaryota > Viridiplantae > Streptophyta > Magnoliopsida > Asparagales > Orchidaceae > Dendrobium > Dendrobium catenatum. The sequence continues at coordinate 875,145 of NW_021318705.1, forward strand.
CCTGACGTCGTCAGGATACAGAATATCTCACAAAGAGAAAATGAGATTTGATAACACCAAAACAATAGCTGTTTCTTATTACGTGAAGCTTATTATTTATACACATGTATTCGGCCACATATTTGGCTATACAAAGAAACAAATGAACAAACAACTATGAGCTGAAGTTTTGGTAATACAATCTCCAAAAGAAAACAGGGTCTTCTGCTGTCCACCGTGAGCTCCGGCGTCACTCAATCCCTAGGAAGTACTTTAGGTTTTCCAAATATTTGATTTCTGAGTTTTTGGTGAAAATTTGTTTGATGATTGCTTATTCATCATTGAAATCTCCCATAAGTGAGTATCAACCACATAAACAGTAGGGATAGTTGGTTATCCTTAATATGATTTCCTTATATATAGAGTATGGTTAGCTTGATATGGATTATACCTATACTTCTAATAATGGTGGAGAATTTATCAAACCGGGTTCAAGAAGTTGTTGAGATTTCTTGAGTATGGTCACTTTATTAGTAGGGAACTGTGAGTGAAACCCATGAAGTATTTTCATATATATTTTATTTTCAGGATCACCATTAAGAAGGTCCTTATTTACATCTAATTGATATACTAGAAATCAAGATTGGTAGCAAGGGATATTGTTAATGAAACTATTGATTTACTAGGTATTGTTAATGAAACTGTTGTAAACCCAACTGACTCAGGATATTCGAAATGAGTGAAACTAAGACTTTCACCTAAGGGTTTGGATCATGTAAAATAATATGTTATCTTAAAGTTGTAAATAATCACTTGCAAACTGCTTATATGAAAGAGCTGGTCTTAGATTTGCCTAAATAAATCTTTATTCTTTAATTAGAACAAGGTAAAAGAACTTTTGTGCAATAAATATACTAATGAAATTAAAGAAACCTAGAGTATCTTTAATGACAATTTAAATCAGCAAACAAATTAATTAGAAAATTAATTATTTCTAATTAATTTGAGATATATTTTTTGCTTTGCAATGCACAGATATGATACGAGAAACTTGCAACCAATTAAACCTAGAGATAACAAGGTATTTGATTAAATAAGCCTAAATATATTCCAAACTACAACAAGATGAAGCTTATTTGTCAAAACGGTAAACAAAATTATAAATCTTTAATAAAAAATCTTGCTTAGTTGAATATAAACAAGATAAATGCAAAGAATCATAAGATTAGCCATCAAAGACAAACTAACACAAAGATTTATGTGGTTCAGCATTCTTGTGTCTATATCCATGGGGAGAAAGAGAGGGTTAAGTTTTTATTAAGATGCACAATCAAGTTACACAAACCTAGGTAAATCTTCAAAGTAAAACAAATTTCATCATTTAAAGATATAAGAAACAAAATAACCTGATTATATCTTGAAGAAACAAAAAGAGGAAGAAAACCCTTAATCAATCGAACCTCTAATCTTCGGTCACGTGAAAGAATAGTACAAGAAGAGGTTTTTGTTCCTTCTTCTCTCAGTTCACCTAGGTCACATGCAAACAAGGGCTTCCCATCATTTTCTTCCCTCTTCTATTATCTAAAATAGCAAGCCTTCTACTTGTCTCCCTCTTCTGAACGCTTGAACGTTCAATTTCGCTTCGCCCAGGTTCTCGCCCAACTTCTTGCTTCCACACGTAGGTTGTGATCTCCTAATCTTCAATCGTTTCACCTCTCTTTTCATAGCTTTAGTACCACGTCTCCCTCTTATGTTGTATACATGCAAATGCATAGAGAAATTTACAAAATGCATGCACTCTTCTATAGCGATAAATTTGATGCCTATTCTCTTATTTTCGATATTGATTTGATGATATGGTATTGTACATATACCACCTACTCATGGATGTGCTGTTAGGATTTAATGGAGACAGAAAAATAATTCGATCGTCTCTGAAAGACATGCCAAATCATCGATAAGAAATTTTTGGAAGCGTACCTGAATCCATTGAAATACAGAATTGAGGTTTTCGGTTTTCCACGTTTGAAGCGGCGTTCTCCAAGAGAGTGAGAGACTCCTTCTTTTCACTTAAGATGAGAAATGAGGGAAATGAGAACTTAACTGCTTAAATTGGGGACTACGACCCTTTTATACTTTAAGTGTAAATATTTTATTGCAGCCCATCATTAAAATAAAATAAATACCGAGCCTCTACATAAATTAATTCTATACAAATTTAATTGAGATGCTATATAAGCCAAATAATAATTTAATATTTAAATAGATCACGAATTTAATTGGCTTAGTTTTAGATAGCTTCTATTGTATAAAACTTTATTTATATGTATAAGTATATGGACCTACTTATAAAAATTTATCAACGTGTGATACTCTGATCAACAGCCTTATGAGATTTTTAACAAGATTCTTCATAACATAGAATTGCATGCAACTGTGGCATACTTTGACTGTATTGTACTTTAAATCTGAACCATTGCCCAGATATTAGTTTATTTTTACCTGATTTTACTGCTTTATATTTATTTTAAGGAATAGGAGGGTCACATTGTGTCCCAAGGATGGGCTTCGTTGTAATTGTTAGTGTACCCATGAAACCTTGCGTTCAAAAGTCAAATTGAAAAATAGCATCTACGAAATGGAGGGGAAAGGTCGTTAGCAAGAACCACTCAAACCCAATATATTGTTGGAGCGTTGTACACTTTTATAGGCCTAGCCCCTGGGCAAGTTTGTTCAGGTTAAATTGGTTTGTTTTTTGTATTCTTCAAACTTTAAACTAAGAGTGACACCTGATGATCAAGTTGGTCCCAGGACAAAGCCACTGACTTCTACGTGTTTAAATTAACAATTTGTGGTATCTGTTTATTCAGCGACTTAGAGCCCAAGTTCAATAATTGCTGCAATTGCATTCATTTGCTTAGCAATTTAGGCTTCGTTTGAGACGGCTTTCTTATTGTTTCTTAAAACAGCTTTTAGTACAAAAGTTAAAGTTTTTGTACTCAAAAGCTGCTTTAAGAAGCAGTAAAAAAGCCGTTCCAAACGAAACCTTAATTGGCTCTTCTTTGCATTGCATTAACTTATCTTTTACTTGTAGATTTGGCATGACAATATGCCTTATGATAAACTTGCTGAGAGAAAAGGACATCAAGGCTGGATGAAGGAAGAAGGGCCATACTTCATATTCCCCGGAGGTGGCACCATGTTTCCTGATGGAGCTGTACAGTATATTGGGAAGCTTGGACAATTTATTCCTATCAAAAACGGTCTTTTGAGGACAGCGTTGGATCTGGGTTGTGGGGTAATTTACAATCTACTGTGTCTCTCTACTGGTGTTTGATTTTACTCATGAAATTGCTCTGGTCACTGTTTTACTCTTTTGATCACCATACCATTCTCTTATTTTGTTCATGAAGGTTGCTAGCTTCGGTGGTTTCCTTCTAAAAGAGAATATTATTACACTTTCTTTTGCTCCAAGAGATTCTCACAAATCTCAAATACAATTTGCACTAGAAAGAGGAATACCAGCTTTTGTGGCTATGCTAGGCACTCGCCGCCTTCCATTTCCTGCATTCTCGTTCGATTTGATCCATTGCTCTCGGTGTTTGATCCCCTTCATTGCTTACAGTGAGCCATTTTTTGTTTCATTTGATCTGCAGCTCATTTGCATCATTCATGTCTTGCTTTTATTCAATCTTTTCTGTCTGCAGATGGAACTTATTTTACTGAAGTGGACCGTCTACTTCGACCTGGAGGATATCTGGTTATATCTGGCCCTCCTGTGCAATGGCCTAATCAGGATAAAGAGTGGTCTGATCTCCAATCTGTGGCACACGCTTTATGTTATGAACTTCTTACTGTGGATAATAACACAGTCATCTGGAAGAAGCCTACTGAATCATCTTGTCTTCCTAACCAAAATGAATTTGGGCTTGATCTATGCAGTGAGAATGACGACCCTAATGAAGCATGGTAAATAGTTATTAAAAAAAACATATAATCTTGTCTGCAGTGGACCAATTTTGCTATTGAATGTGCACAAGGGCGGATCTGCTATATGCCTCCCCAGCCCCCCCCCCCAAAAAAAAAAAAATTTCTTATATAATTATTTAGGCAATTTGTCCCCTTCCATCTATTTTTTAGTCTTCATTACAAGGGTTTTTAGGCAATTGTCTCCCTAAAAGTTTTAAAATATTATGATCTTTAGGCAATCGCCTCAACACATCGAAGCAGGTCGAACCCCGCAAGGGGGCGCTACCCCCCTTGGACCCTCTATATATCTGCGAAGTGTACAACGATCAATAATATGAACAAATAGGGGTCAAGAGGCAGCACCCTCGAAATAAATTTTGGTTGTAAAGTTATTTATGAAAAAAAAATCTCTACATTTTTACTTAAAAGTTAGCCCCCCCTGAAAATTAAGGCCGGTTCCGCCCCTGAATGTGCATGTTTCTTAAATTGTTGTAGGTACTTTAACCTGAAGAATTGTGTCAGTAGAATTGCTATTGAGGGAGAAACAAGCTTGGGGTCGATTCCAAAATGGCCAGAAAGGATATCAACACCACCTAGCAGGCTCTCACTTATCAAGAATGGTAATGATATATTTGAAGCTGACACAAGGCGCTGGGCTAGAAGAGTTGACTATTACAAGAAAACTCTGGGTTTAAAGCTAGGGAATCCAGAGATACGCAATGTTATGGACATGAATGCTTTATTTGGAGGATTTGCAGCAGCGCTGTTGTCTGATCCTGTATGGGTTATGAATGTTGTTCCTGCTAGAAAGCCATTAACTTTGGGAATTATTTATGACAGAGGCCTCATTGGAGTCTATCATGATTGGTAAGGTCTTACTACTTTTATTTCTATCATTTTAAAGTTCCTGATAGATTTGGAAATTTAGGTTTCGTTTGTGACGACTTTTCTTTTTGTTTCTTAAAGAAGTTTTCTAGTAAAAAATTAAAATTTTGTACTAGAAAACCGCTTTAAGAAACAGAAAAAAAGCCGTCCCAAACAAAGCCTTAGTTGTAATGCTTTTCAGAGCAAAACTAGATATATTGAAAAATCGTATGTCATTCTATGCATGCTAATAGTATTTCTGGTTCAAGGTGTGAAGCTTTCTCGACCTATCCCCGAACTTATGATCTAATCCATGTTGTGGGAATCACTTCCTTAATAAGAGATCCAACTTCTGGCAATAGCAGGTAATCTGGCCTTGATAATAACTTGTTCATCTGCTCCACAAACTAGTCGTTAAATCTTCCTATTTATTTTTTAATGCTCATCACCTGTACTTTTAGCATCTAAACAGAGCCCCACTTGTTCTGAAATTTTGTTCCAGATGCCACCTTCTTGATCTCATGGTCGAAATGGATCGGATTTTACGTCCCGAGGGAAAAGCTGTGATGAGAGACTCATCTGAGTCCATTGAAAAGGTGGCACGGATCGCCCGAGCCATCCGGTGGACCGTCGAAGTTCATGGCGGCGAACCAGAATCACACAGTGGAGAGAAAATCCTTGTGGCAACCAAGACTTTCTGGAAATTGCCTTCATCTTCACACTAATACCTGCATTCTTCTTTGTTATTACTTCCCCTTAGATGATGGATTTCATACAGTAAAGAAAAAAGGAAGAGATAAAATGGCATCCCTCTATTGTAGACTTGGCAATCATACAGCCTGAAGTGCAAGTGAGCCACAGTGGTAGGAGGCATAGGATCTGTTTAGCTGGAGAAATTATTATGTGCGGAGATCTGACGCAGAACGCGTCCGGAGACCAATCAAAATATTCCACATCAGCAGTACCGAGCCTCGGTATCGAGCGAATGAGTGACATGGCGCATTCTGATTGGTCTCCGGACGATGTTCGACCCCCGCGCATAATAATTACACGTTTAGCTGTGATTGATCTCTGGATTACGCTATAGCGTTACTAAAAATGCATCCTTTGTATTTATATATTCTTTTTGTTATTAGTACTAAGTGATTTCATATTCAATTTTCTTTCTAATTATGAAGAGGATAAGATGTAACGCCCATCACAACCTGCTCTAAGTTTATTGCCTTTGCTTAGAAAAGCCTTACAGGTGATTGGCTTTTAGCCTTTTAGAACATAAATTCATTGCAATCATAAAAATCATCTTTTTGATGTGAAGGCCTTCTGAATCAAGGTTGGTATAGCTGATTGATGGTCGCCATTAGGGTTCATTGGGGATGTTTTGATGTTAGGTGAAGATTAGTGACTTGTTTGGTCATTCCCTTCCTTATGTGAGGAGATATTAAAGACTAAGAAAATAGGTGTTAAACATCAGTGAATGATACACATCACTACTAAAAAATAGGGCAATTGCAGCATAATTTTTTACTTATCCAAATGGTTATAACCTCTCCGACAGCAGCTGCACGCTCGGTTTGCTTCGCTCGAGTTGCACGCAGGAAAGAAGAGGGAAAAACGGTGTCGAGCTTCAAATCTCGTACAGAAATTTGGGAATTAAGAATTCTGGTGGAGCTTTACCAACAGTTAAAATAGGTGCTAATTGCAACGATTAAAACTAGTAGTCAAAATAATCAACTTGATGAGATAAGTACGAAGGATCTAAGATCACTCAATTTTGAGAATATTAAAACATTGAGATCTTTAAAAGATATTGAATGACGAAGATGTTCAACTCCAATTATCTAATGAAATGTTCTAATTTATGGTTGAAATGATCAACAGAGCTTTGTATTGGGTACACATACCCACACCCACCCATGTACCCACCCATACCCATTGGGTGGGTATGAGTGGATACCCAATATCGACGGATAAATCGATTTACATTGCTAATCATCGTATATCTTATATTATTACAATCCTCACTATATAGTGTGCTACTCTTAACTAAGCTACGACTATGGTAAAATCTGATATGCGACTTGAAAGTTTGCAATCATAGCAAAGGGCAACAAGCCTCAAGGCCATCAGTCTGTGGCAGACTGCATTCAAAAAGCATGAAAAGTGGGTAGGTATAGGTGGGTATGATATCTCGAAAGTCATAATGGGTGGACGTGGGTGGGCGAAGCCTGTCCGAATAAAGCATGATTACCTAATGGGTACCCAACCAGGACCCCATATAGGACTTTGATGATCAGCTTATGTCCCATCATAAATATATAAAGAATCAATAATTCTATATATTCAAAATGGTAGTTTTGCATGCTCATCTTTCTTAATATTACTATGTAAAACATTGAGATCTTTAAAAGATATTGAATGACCAAGATGTTCAACTCTAATTATCTGATGAACTGTCCTAATTTATGGTTGAAATGATCAGCAGAGCCCTGTATTGGGTACCCATTACCCGCACCCACCCATGTACCAATTCGTGCTGTTTCGGATTAAACATTTCAATCCGTTTCAAAAATCGGGTTAGGTTCGGGTTAACACTTTGGCCCGAAATTGACCCAACTTTGATCCAAAAATCCAATTTTGACCCGTTTTTGACCCGAAAAAGAGGAGATATACCCATTTTTTACCCTAAAAAGAGAAGATAGACCCATTTGACCCAAAAATTAGCAATTTTTTTGGAAAACGGGTCATTCGGGTCGTGTCAGGTTGACCCAGACCCGAAGCGGGTCGGTTCGGGTCAGGAAACTGACCCGTTTTCAAAAAATGGGTCGGGTTCGGGTTGACCCGAATAGTTTCGGGTTAGACCCGAACCTGACCGGTGACCCAAAATTGACACCCTTACCTAAAAGAAACATGTTGAATTGCACTTATATTTATATAAATAGCCATGATAACTACGCATTTAGAAAAAATGAGAAATATTAATATTTGCTTTGCTTTTGATTACCTTGAGGATCAATCATAGGCTTAAATGCCAGAAAGGAGGGACCTCGTAACAGATGTAATTGAACATAAAAGGGTAAGTTGGCAATAATGTAGCCAAATAGTTCTCATTAACGAAAGTATTTTGCAAGGAAAGCAAGGAACCAGTTTGTTCATGAGATGAAGAATCCCAGTTCGTTAATAATAGCTTCTGAGGCTGTTAGCTATACTGCAAGTACAAAATTCTATACCTGCTCAAGCTCAGGCTTTGAGGATGCTAATCAACCAACTAGGTTGTCGAATTCTTGGCACCCTCCTCCACCTGATTGGATCAAAGTCAACATAGACGCGGCACTACACAACTCCTATAAGGCGGGCATAGGAGGAGTATTCAGAGATCATCATGGTAGACTACTGTTGGCCTTCAATAATAAACTCATTCATTGGGATTTAGCTGCATTAGAACTTCTAGCCATCACTTCTTTAAAACATATGATCAAAGAATGGATGTTGGAGTACAAAGGCTTGATTATTGAAAGAGATAACAAGAACGTAATCAATCTTATCAAGAAAGAAATGGCTGCAGGTAACTACAATACTATAGATCTTTTTTTTATTATGTTATCTTTAATTATGTTGATAGGGAGAGAAATAAACTAGCTGATTTTTGTGCTAATTATGCTTGTTTTAACTCTTTTCTTTGGGATGATGAAACTTGGAATAATATCCCTCTATCCTTTATTAAATTGTTAGAGGAGGAGTCGGATATTAGTTAGTTGTAATTTGCTTTCAGCTTTTTAATATAGCATTTCTGTTTTCTTCAAAAAAACAAAAAAAAACAAAAAAACACGAGAGTATTTTGCATCAAAATATATGAGAGAAGATAATCACTAATGTGTGTCACCCATGGGAATTTTTATTGCGTCCTCCCACCTGACGCAGAGATGCGTCCTCCCAGAGCTAAAATCGCGCTAAAAAATGAGAAATGCCAAGCAAATATCGAGCAATACCAAACAATAACGAGGAATATCATCATGTGAAGACCAATACCGAGCTATACCGAGCAATACAAAAAATACGTAGTTTTTTCTAGAGAAAACTCGTTATGTGCTCGGTATTGCTCGGTATAGCTCGGTATAACTCGGTATTGGTCTTCACATGATGATATTCCTCTTTATTACCAAATAATATCTAGCAATACCGAGCAAAAATCGTGTTTTTTGGCATTGGGAGGACGCATCTCTACGTCAGGTGGGAGGACGCAATAAAAATTCCACCCATGAAAGAAAGATGGATTATTTGGGGTCATTAGTTGTTGATCTGGGTCACTAGTGATCACTAACAAGAGCGCTCATATAATGAGAGAAAGAAAATAAAAGGAGAAAAAATTCTTTTCAAAATTTTAATGTGGAAGAGCTTTAAAATCAATATGATTTTAAGGTAAGTGCGATAACAATTATTTATATATTAAAAATAAAAAATAATAATATAAATGACATACATTTTATCCTATTGAAGCATTTTAAATACATAAAAAAAATTATTTTGCTTTATATGAAGCTTTTAACTAGTATTTTTCTCACCCAATTTTTGTCCCATTAAACACCATTCACGTTTCTCCGCTCATCAAAAACTAAAAAGATATTTGAAAATTGGCGTCGCCCGGGTTCGAACCGGAGACCTTCAGTGTGTTAGACTGACGTGATAACCAACTACACCACGACACCAACTGCTTCTTCTCGCATAACAAATTTTATTAGTAGAGAAAACTTTAAGCCGATAATTAGTTTAAGAATTCAGATTGCATGATATATCATTTTAACTAATACTAAAATAATAATAAGCACAAATAATAACGTTTTTCCTTTATTCAACATTTTAAAAATGTTGAGCCGAATCTCATGGAATTATTTAGTCCATGAAAGAGCATTTCATTAATCTATATAGCATATATTAATCCAATAATATTGCAATAATTTTTAAAGATGAGCTACTTTCTTAGCAAATCAAGTGATATTTAGATCTAAAGCTAAAAATTTTGTGTCAAAAACTTTATGGAGGTAGGCTGAGAAATTAAGTAGGTAGGATCCAATAGAAGGACATGCAAGAAGAGATACATAGAACTAGGAAACTAAAAAGATCAAGGCTTCAAAACATTATAATTGTTGCGTCCTGGAGTATTCGCGACGGTAGAGAAATATAAAGTTTAATGTCTTAATGTTGTACGAAGATCCAGCACACATACAGATAAAAAGATTGGGTGCGTTATTCACTAGAGACACCAATATTTTTACGTGGAAAACTTATAAAACCCCTCAAAAGCTGCTTTTTTTAGTGCTGTTAGTCCGTACGAACTGGCCTTAGTTCATCTGTACGAACCTGGAAGGGTCGGGACGAACCGTCGGGACGAACTGAACCCGAGAGTTTCGTCCAGGGACGAAATAAATTTGAATTAATTTCGTCTGTACGATCCGTGACCAGAGTAGTTCGTCCCGGGATGATCTGGGCATCGTCCTGGACGATCCTGCTTGATAAATATCCGATTTGAGATATTTTGGATCATTTTGAAGAGAGAGAAAAGGCAGGAGAGAGAAAGAGAAGGAAAGAGAAAGAAGAAGCTTGGTTTTGGAGGCCGCGGAGCGCTTTTCGTCCTACGACGCAGTTGGAAGATTTATTTATCTCGCAGTAAGGACTCCGAATCCTATTTCTGATTTTGAAGATTTCCAGTTTTGATAATTCTGTGCTCAGTTTTGTGTTTCCGTTACCAAATAACGCATATTATTTTGTATTGACGAAAGTTTTACCGCGCAACTTTTGATATGTTTCTGATATGATATTTCTGCACGATTTGAGTATCTTCTGTAAAGTTTCTATCGGTAATTTTGAGTTCTGTGCGATTTTTATCGAATAGGAAATTATCAGGATGTTGAAAAATGTTGCTTCAGTACAAGTAAAGCTTTGAAACGTTATTTTATTCGATTTCTGATAATTTGATAATTTTCGGGAACTGTGCATTTTGAAACGACGTCTGTCTACTATACGATATTTTAAGGAGTTTTCTACATTGAGCTAAATTGAATTTATTAATTAGATTACCTTATTGATATGCATATGAATGTGCTTATATGATTGAATTATTATTATTGTTACTGAAAGACAAGTGAAGACTGGTTGAACCGTTGGTTGGAGATTGACTTGACCTATACAGGATGGTGGGCTGACAAGCTTTCCTTTAAAAAGGATTTGGCGATATCCTCTTTTGATCATTGATATAACGATTGGGAGTTATAAGGAGATTATTATGCCGACGGGCAACCGACGGGCACAGAGTGACGACTCTTATTGAGCCAACAGATATATTTATGGATTTCTACAACAGCACTATGGGCTTATATGATTAAATTATTGTTATTGTTACTGAAAGACAAGTGAAGATTGGTTGAACCGTTGGTTGGAGATTGACGTGACCTGTACAGGATGGTGGGCTGACGGGCTTTCCTTTAAAAAGGGTTTGGCGATATCCTCTATTGATCATTGATATAACGATTGGCAGTTATATTAAGGAGATTATTATGCCGACGGGCAGCCGACGGGCACAGAGTGACGACTCTTATTGAGCCAACGGATATATTTATGGATTTCTACAACAGCACTATGGATTATTGAATTTAAAAACACCTTAATAGCTAGTGATTGTACTTGTTCAGTAAGACTATTATATTGAATTGCATGTGTACAGTATTGTCCTTATGATCTCATTATGGATTTTATTGACATTGACTTGTATGGATTTCCTGATATGAATTGATCTATTGATTACTGATTGATTTATTGATTACCCTACGCATGATTGATATCGAAGGAATTATTGTTAGCGAATGGATTTATTGATTTATTGATATTGACGGATTTATTGTATTGAATTGATTTATTACTGAATGGATTTACTGAAGGATTTACGGGTTTACTGTTACTGTACGATTTCATTGATATTGCATGTTATTCATGTCACTGGATACCGACACCGATATGGATATGGATATTGTATTGATTCATGGATACAGATACCGATATTATTGATTTATCGATATTATGGATTCATTGATTCATGGATACTATTGATACTACAGATACTGATACCGATACTACTGATCCACTGATACATTGATTCATTGTATTGATTCTTATAGCACGTGATTATTGATGTATTGATTTGATTGATTTATATGATTTTATTGATTTGATTTCTACTGTTCACTGATTCTATCATTGATGATTTTGAGAGTCTATTATTTATGCTTTAATTTCTATTTCTGTACTGATTTTCGTATCTGCTGCATAGATTCATTGATCATGTGCAACTGACTGTTATGGATCTGATTGATTGACATGCATATTGTTTCAGTACTGTGTTTTGATTTCAGTTATAGGTATTAGGTGACCTGCTGGGCTTTTTGAAGCTCATTATATGTGGTTAACAATTTCAGGTCAGAGCAATGGAGTAGGAAGTGATGGTTGATCAAGACTGTCGACGAATCCTTTCACTATGGATGCTTGGGGCGTCACAAAACTCCTGAAAAAGGGGGGAAAATCATAGGGTATAGCCCAGTTTGAATGAATCCACTAGTATTGTTGTTGATTACAAATGAGGCCCTTCCTTGGGGGAAGGCCTTAACTTGATGTACATCTTATAGAGTACATTACATGGTGAGAATACAAAGAATCATTGTTGACATGTTTGTTTGGTCGAAAGGACCGTAGTCGATAGGCAACATAAGTTGGAAGGACCATAGTCGGCGGGCAACGGAGGTCGAAAGGACTGTAGTCGGTGGGCGACAGAAATCAGAAGGACCGTAGTCGGCGGGCGATCGAGGTCATAAAAATAGTTGTCTGGCGACGAAGGTTAGAAGGATTGTGTCAGGTAAAAGTCTAGCAATGGACAAAAATCCAGCATCAGATAGATGTCCTGCGAAAACCCGATAATGGGCATAAGTCCGGCGTTGGATAGAAATCTGCCGACGAGTGGAGCTCATGTGTCGGGTAGAAGTCCGACGTCAGTTAGCGGCCTGGGGAAACTCCGACGTTAGATGGTATTCGAGCACAACTCTAGAGTCACTTGGAGATTAGATAGAATTCAGGCGTCATTTAGAGATCGGGTAGAGTTTCGGCATCACTGGAAAGTCGGGCCGAATTTCGACGTCACTTGGAAGGGGCAAAATTCCGGCATCACTTGGAAGTCAGTAGGAATTTCAGCGTCACTTGGAAGTCAAACGGAATTCGGACGTCGTTTGGAAGTCAGGCAGAATCCCGACGGTGGTCGAGGAGGAGTTTCTTCCCTCCTACTCTTGTCTTCTTCTTCTTGCATCGGTCCCCACTTAACAGAAATTCCTCCTGACTTCCAAACGTGGCATGACCCGTAAATAGTTTTCTGAGAGTGGCATGACCCGTAAATAGGGGGAGGATCAAGGGCAAATGTGAAGTAGATTGGATGGACGGCTGATATTGAATCCCTTGATTGTGAACTGTTCATCAGACATTTGATGGTCTTAATGATATCGGAATTTGGTGATATTGGGCTCGTTGGATTCGTCTCATCGAGCCACTCGATTCGACAATAAGCATGTTTTATTTGAAAATTGTTTGGTAATCTAAATTATGGATTAAACCTTCCGAATGTGCTTCGGGTCTTCGATTTGGACCCATTTGGGCTCGGATCGAGTTGAATTTGGTGTCGTTGGGTGCGTATTTTCGAGACGATCAGTTCGAATGTAAGTTTGCTGAAAACGAATTTCAGATGATCCCGAATTTAATTTTTGAAGTTTCCAACTTGATTTTTGCCTCAAGATTCGGGTCTGATAAAGATAATTTTTTGATGGCATATCAATAATATTCATCATCTCCCCTTCTTATGATACATTGCTTATATAAGCTAGCAAGAACATTCTAGAAATCATATAAGATACTAGGTAACATGTTCCTAAAGCTGCATTTAGTTAGGATGTTTCTACATCAAGAAATTTTCGAAATATTGCATAACACAAATAAGAGAATTGAATTGGGAGTATAATATTTTTTATGTGAAAAATAAGAAAACTAGAAAATATTGCTTTCATTCAAAAAAACATTATGATAATATGTTAAAAATAAAATAAAAATTAAATGAAAATAATAAAAAATCACTTAAATTAAGAAAAGATACACAAATTTTATAGGATATTAACACCCTTATACTAAAATAATTGAGTTTTAATATATTTTATAAGTATTTTATTTTTATATGAACAAATTTTTAAAAAGCGTCCGCACGAGCTTTCAAGTTGAGATGGGTTAGTTCAAATTTACTTATTAGTTTTTCAAGCTTGACTCATATGCCATTTACTAAGTCAAGTCTGACTTTGACCACAAGTTGACTTGACTCAACTAAATCTCTAACGAAAAAATTCATTATAGATCTATGACTACTAAGATCTACTATATTTTGTTAGCTCAATCTAAATATTCAATACATTTTATCAAAATAACATAAAGATTTACTATATTTTGTTAGTTCAATCTTATTGATTTATTGATCTTATCAAAATAACATAAAGATTCTGTTTGACTTAAAGAAATAAAAGATAAGACATGAAATAAATAAAAATGTAAAAGAAATGAATTAAAATTAATATGCATCTCCTTATTTGGTTGGGAAGAAATTGAGTAGAAATTATTTTTTAATGTTTATTTAATTGATGATAAATTGAATTTTTTTTATATATATAAAAAATTAAATCAATGTGTTAAATAATTATTTTATCTATTATGGAATGGAAAATTGCCAAATAAGAAAAAAATATTTGCTCACATTTCTTAGACTAATGCAATTTTCCATTTATTACGTTAAAAATAAGCTCTTATTATAAAATTATAAAATACAGAAGATCAATCCATATATTTATTTTTGAAAAATCAATAAAATTATTGGTCTTGCATCCCTTTCCTGTAGAGAATATAAGGCATTCAAGTAAGAGAAAAAAAATCAGAATGACTGAGATCATATAGAAAAGAAACAGATCTAACAACACATAAAATATGTACCGCGTAAGAGACCACTCGCACCTCAAATCGCTAGTCCCACTGAAGAATCAAATCACCTGATTCTCAGCTATTTACAAACAAATTGAACTGCAGCGCAACATTCAATCTAAACTATATTCAAAATACCAGCAAAAGCAAATTTACAAAAGACTCCGGTCCTGCTCAAAGAAGAGAGATTCTCATTCTTCATAGTTCAATTCCCGCAACTCCATCTCGATGTGGGTACACAGTTTATATAGTGGCACCATTTGCAATGATCATTAGCATTAACTCCTCTAAATAGCATCACTAAACCAACAGTAAACCTGCAGATATAAGAAACAAGGTACATATAATAGCCAACAATTTGATAAATCTCTCTCTCTCTCTTTCTCTCACTCATGCGAAGCCAATGTGGCTCGAGTTTGAAGCCTAAGATCATCTCCAACCGAACTGCATACCATTGTATGCCGTTCGCGAATCTCTGCATTCAAACTCCAAATCTCACGCCAAAAATCGGTAGGTGAACAGTGCGGCGCCAATATTGGCGTCAGACTATTCACCTACATAAAAAAAAGTGATTACCTTGGCTTAGCTTCGCAGGAAGCGCGTGAAATAGGAGAAAGATGGTTACCTTCACAAAGAAGTGCGTGAAGAAAGAAAAATGGAATTCCATTGGAGATGAACTACTGCATTTTGAAGTTTTACAGCATTTTAGAGTGAAAAATGGGGTTTTCAGTTGGAGATGCTCTAAGAAAGAAAAACAGTAAACCCCAAAAGGTTTGACAAATTTCATTCAGATGAGAGAAAGAGTATAAGTATGGTAATTGATGCTGGGAGCAGAGGAATATCAAGCATTCAAATAAGTGGTTATTAACAAGTAAGCAATCTTTAGAAGGTCAGTTTAGTGGGGGAAAAAAGTTGAAACTAACGGAAAACAAAAAATAAAGATAAGATATCTGTGTACAAGAAGCAAAGAGGCAAAACTACAAAATGCTTACCCAGCTATCAGCAAAAGCAGGGCAATCACACACAGAACATACTGGTAAACCTTGTGCTTTGATTTGACCTGACTTGCAGCAGGAAGATTGTGGCGTTCAATCCAACCAAACTGAGGTCGGAGCAACATGACAAATCCCAGAAGGAAACCAGATAAAAAGCCTCCAATATGAGCAAAATTGTCAACATGGGGAAGTATTCCAATAGCCAGATTGATCACAGTGATTGCCAACAGTGTAAATAGAGCTGCAGCCTTAAAAAAGAAAACAAAAGTGATCCATGAAGTTAAATACTGAAGTGATACAAACTTAGGCTTTGTTTGAGACGGCTTTTTTACGGTTTCTTAAAGCAATTTTTTAATACAAAATTTTTAATTTTTATACTGGAAAGTTGCTTTAAGAAGCAGTAAGAAAGTCGTCCCAAATGAAACCTTAAATGCAAAAGATCTAAATTTTACTTTGTTGGTATAGATGCTCCAGTTTGTTATCAGCTCTGATAGCATTGCTCCAAGAAGCCCAAACAAAGCTCCCGAAGCACCAACGGATATATTGTTCGTCCTGATGAAAAGTGTAGACAGAATGCTACCTCCAAACCCAGAGAGAAGGTATATTATACCTATACGCGCTTCAAAAAGATCAAAACATAACGTTAAAAAAACAGGATAATGGCAAAACATACTAATGCTGTTAAAATTTCAACTTCCCACAATATAAAGTTGGGAAAAGAGTAATAGATTCAAAGAGAAAGGAGTATTCATAACAAGTTCTTTCCTATATGTAAATTACAAACTCAGCATTTACTCTATGGGCTTCATTTGGGGTGGCTTTCTTACTTCTTCTTAAAGCAGTTTTTTAGTCCAAAATTTTTAATTTTTTTACTAGAAAGCTGCTTTAAGAAGCAGTAAGAAGGCCGTCCCAAACGAAGCCTATATGATATCAGAAATACGACACAATAAAGCTTACCAAAACCAAATTGCTGCTCAAGGCGAATCCCAATAAAAACCAGACTGAACATATTGGCCAACAAGTGGATAACACCGGCATGCAACCAAATGCACGTAATAAGCCTCCATCCTTGATGTTGATGAACAATTTTGTCCCATACAAGAGCTCCCAACTTCTCCAATCTTAAAACAAAGGTAGACATTTAAGTCAAAGCATGTCTTTTATAAACTATTAGAAAATTGTTATCTCGCTAACTACACTGATTAAACCTTCCTAACAGTACGCCCTTCAAAATCTAAGATGCAATCATAAGCAAAAGTATTAATTAGGTTAGGCCAGTCCATTGATGATTTGCCCAATAAAAAGCTCAGCTGTAATACAGTAGAATTAAAATGAACTCATTTTTGAAGGTGCCATTTAGGATCAATTTTGATTTTTTATTTTATTTTGTTTAGATTTTAAAATGAAATACAACATATTTTATATCTTAAAAATATGTTTTATTTTTATTGAATTTTGAATAATAAAATTTGCAAGCATATCTTCATTTAGATTTTAAAATGAAATACAATTATCATTTAAATCTAATAAAGAAATGTCATTCCTAATATTTTCTAACCAAGTCTTTTTAGGTCTACCCCTACCTTTCTTAACATAAGTCAAATCTAATACCCCTACTCTCCTAACCGGGTCATCGGAAGGCTGCCGTTTTATGTGACCAAACCATCTAAGGCGACTCTCTCTAATCTTATCTTCTACTGAAGCTATTCCAACCTTTTCACGTATATGCTCATTTCGCATCCTATCTCTAAGGGTAAAGCCACTCATCCACCTGAGCATCCTCATCTCTGCCACACTTAACTTAGTATTATACTTCTCTTTTAATAGCCAACATTCGGCACCATAAAGCATTGCAGGCCTCACTACCATCTTATAGAATTTTTCCTTAAGTTTGAGGGGTACATATCTATCACATAGCAAGCCCGATGCATTCCTCCACTTCAACCAACCAACTTGAATTCTGCTGATAATATCCCCATCTATTTCACCATCACTCTGAACAATAGATCCAAGATATCTAAAACGTGTACTCTTATTAATGACTTGATTGCTCAAAGTCACAATCCCTTCACTAGGTCTATTACTACTAAAATTACACTCCATGTATTCCGTTTTAGATTTACTCAAGCGAAAACCTTCAGACTCTAAGGTTGACCTCTATAATTCAAGTTTACCTTTATCTCCCTCTCTAGTCTTATCAACAAGAAGAATATCATCAGCAAAAAGCATACACCAAGGTATATCCTCCTGCAAATATCTAGTGAGAACATCCATGACTAAAGCAAAAAGATATGGGGTTAAGGCTTTAGTAAGCTAAGAAATTCCTTCATCTCCTAAGCATTACCACACCTCTATTGGAATATCATCAGGTCCAACAGCTTTTCCACCCTTCATTTTCTTTAAAACCTCTCTAATTTCAGTTTTACTAATAAGCCAATAAAAACATAAATCTTTATTTTTATTTAGGGAGCTAAGGTCACTATAGTCAATCTTATTTTTCACAATCTTCATTAAAAAGTTTAGCAAAATATCTCATCCACCTTTGTTGAATATCATCTTCTAAGAAAAGTATTTTTTTATCTTCATCCATAATACATATAAACAATAAAGTGATTAATTGAATCTGAATATAAAAAACTGCTGAAGCAAGAATAAAGTTGAGCCCCCCTGTAAAAATTTCTAGCTATGCCACTACTATTTAGTCAGCCTCTCATATGAAGTATAATTATCACAGCTAAAAGAACCTTGTAGAAGTATCATCTATTATTCATCACTCAAATATCTTCAAATTAAACTTTGAACCACCAAACTAGTAAAACACGCCATAAGCGGCAAGTCATTCGCCGTTTTAACAAAGCAGATGAACGGATAATATGGTAGCATTATCTTAATAGGAAATACCCAATAAAATAGAGCCATCAACAGGCTCAGATGGAAAAAAAAAGAGGCAAATTACATTAATAATCAAACAGTATCAAGATGTTTTGGTAAACTAAGCACGATAATATTCAACCAAACTCTAGAAAATGATTTCCAAGAGAAGCAATGAACAGTTTTCCCCTTCTATCCAATGATTTAAGCAAGTTCTTAACAATGAAGAAAATCAATAGGCACAAATTTGATTAAACAGCTACAACGATATTTATATGAAATCTACTAGCAAGCAGTAAACCATTTTTCCAGTTGCTGAATACTTTGAGGTTAGAACAAGGAACACCGATATTGACTTTGAATTACTGACAGAATTGAGAGGCATCGACACCAAATTTAAGATCACTGGACTGAGTTAATTCTTCACAATCTCACTGAGGCATTCGTTACGGCACAAGCAGATTGAAAACTAAGGAATTTATTAATAAAAATGGATTAGGTTGATGGAATCAGATCTAAAAGAATTAAAATAAGTTTTCTTGCATAACCGACGGAAGAAAAAAAGCAAAAGGGGTTTACCTCCACCGGCTACAATAATACCGATTTAGGCTGATACCAAAACAAAAAAAGAATCGAATCTTTCCACAATTAAAACTCCACCTAAACCAAAATTGGACGATAAAAGTTCCCGAATTCTACTCACGTGGAGGAAGAGGGGCCAAAGAGGGGATTCTCATGCAGCGGCTGAAAGGAGAATCGATGGAGAAATCTCGCCACACAGGATCCGTAGAAATTGGAGTGAGCGGGGCAATTGTTCATATACATGGCCACCACAAAGAACGCCACGTTCGCCGCCACAAACAACGGCACGATCCACGGCGTCCATTCCCTCTTCACCATCGAATCAGAATGGTAATAAAACTGAGACGGCTCCGCCGCCACCACTTCGTTTTGGCCACCGACCCGGCCGCCCCTCCCTTTTCCGTTCCTCACTCCGCCGCCGCGCTCCATGTCGATGTTAGACATCACTGCAGCTTGACAGAGAAATCGTAAGAAGGTATGAGAGTGGATAAGGTTAAAGCAGAAGAGAGAGAAGAGGGAAGGGAGTAGCTTGAGAAATCGGGAAAAGCAGAAACTGAAGAAGAAGAAGAAGCTGCTGCAGCTAAGGAGGCGGTTATCTGAGTGAAAGGTGGAGAAGGTAGAAGCGAAAGTGGGCAGTATTTTATATTTTGGGCGGACGGGTTCGACCCGGGGAAGAATTAACCCGTAGAACCGATAGGATTATTAAGTAATTATCTGTAATTAATAAACATAATTAGCTAGCTGTATTACTTCCCGTGCGCATGCTACTCTTTGGAGGAGAATAATTATTCTTTATTATTTTTTTTACCCTTACAATAATTCCATAGAGATTTCGAGATGAAGGGCCTCTTTTGTTTGTTTGCATAGTTAATAAGGTTGGTGGAGAACCTGTTGTAGAAGACGTCAGAAAGAGCTATTAGTATAATAATTAGAGTTTTTTGGTTGGGAAAAGTAAACGACTTTTTTTATTTGATAAAAAATATTCTGAAGATATTTTTATCTGCCTAAATGAAATAATGCCAATCTTTAAGAATAAAATAAATGGTTGATCTTTATTAAATAATATATTATCAGTTTAGATGCATTAAAAATTTTAATAACTTAATTTCTATTTTTTTAAGTATAAAATAGAATCTGATCCTGTGCTGGAATATTTGCAATTATAGAGAGATAATGAGTTTAATATTTTATCTTTGCACGAAGAACTAGCGTATATATAGATAAGAGAGGAATACAATAATTTTAAAAGTGTTCAAAATTTTTATTTGAAAAATGTAGGAAAGAGAAAAACCACTGAGACCGATACAATTAACATTATTCCACTAGTATTTTTATTTGATTACAAGTGAAGCACTTCATTGGGAGAAAAATATTGATAATGTAAAGAACATATTACGTGGTTGAAGTTGGAAGAGCTCCATGATATATGAGCTATTTTTTATAAGTTAAATGTTGATATTGATGACATGCATTGATTTTATAAATGGTGGTGTGTGTTAACATTATTAGTGATGGTAAGCAATAAAATTAGTAGGCATTGGAGTAGCCATGCAATAATGATCAAAAC
Source organism: Dendrobium catenatum (assembly GCF_001605985.2). Taxonomy (NCBI): domain Eukaryota; kingdom Viridiplantae; phylum Streptophyta; class Magnoliopsida; order Asparagales; family Orchidaceae; genus Dendrobium; species Dendrobium catenatum. The sequence continues at coordinate 896,013 of NW_021318705.1, forward strand.
ATAGTAGGTCGATGGATCGTAATCAAGCGGCGATGGCCGGAGAACCGTAGTTATACAATGCTGGTTGAAGGACTATGATTGAGCAATAAAGGTTAGAAGACTGCAGTTGGGAGACAATGGTCGAAGGACTACAATCGGACAACGATGGTTTGAAGATTATGATGGTAGGGAGGCCACGATGGTCAAAGGGCCATAGTTGGGCAACGTCGGAGAACTGTGGTCAATGGGCGTTGGAGGTCATAGAGCTATTGTCAGCGAGCAACGAAGGTCGAAAGGGTCGTAGTCAGATGATGGATTTAGAGGATATTGTTGGGAGATGGTAGCCAAAGAATCGTAGTCGAGTGATGCTGATTTGAGGATCATAGTTGATGGGCCATGGAGATCAAAGGACTATAGTTGAGTGACAGTGGTTGAAGAACTATAGTTGTTTGACAATGAAGGTCAAAAGGATTATAGTCGAGCTATAGTGATCCAATGATTATAATGAGGTGATGGAGAGACGATAGTTAGAGGATTGTAGTCAGTGGACAACAAACTTTAGAAGGGCCATCATGGTCAATGATGATTAGAGTCTCATAATTGGATGACTGTAGTCAGAGAATTGAAGTCAGATGACAGATATCAAAGGACCTTTATAGTAGACAGTGGTCGGAGGACCATATGTAGGCAACAATGGTCCAAAAACTATAGTTAGTGGGTGACAGAGGTAGAAAAAATGTAGGTGGGTAATAATGGTTGGAGAATTGTAGTCGATGGGTGACAGAGGTAAAAAGGACCAAAGTCTAGTGACGCTGGTCTAAGGTCTATAATCTTATGATAGAGGTTGAAGGACCATTGTCGGGAAATGGTGTTTGGAGGAACATAGTCGACGGACTATAGAGATTAGAAGGGCTATAGTCATGCAATGCTTTGGAGGATCGTAATTGGGTGACAGCGGTCTGAGGACCATAATAGTTTGTCAACGAAGGCCAATGTTGATGATCAGGTGATGGCTTGGTGGTGGTGCTTTGATATCCTTAGAGTCTTAGAGCTTTTTTAAATCTCAAGACAAAGTCCCAACTCCAAGTTCAAGCTCCTCCCTCCCCCATATACATAGTGAGGAACTATTTTTAGATTTTTGAGAGTGACATGCCCATAAATATGAAGAAAATTTGGAATACTCCATCAAGCGACCCATATTAATTCCTTTAATCATAAAACATTAATTCCTTTAAGTGTCTTAATGATGTCAGAATTAAGCTATTGTAAACTCGCTAGATTGGGCTCATCGAGCAGCTCAATTCGATTATAAGCATGCCAAATTCGAAAATTATTTGATCATTCAATTAATTTCCTCAAGTTTTCAACTACATTTTAGACCTATGATTTGAGCTCATTTGGGCTAGGATTTGAACGTATTTTGGTGTCATTGGGTTCGTCTCATCGAAACGTTATGTTTGATTATAAATTTCTGAAATTGGAGTTTAAATAGCCTTGAATTTAAATTTTGAATTTTTTTTATTTAAATATCCCTCCAAATTTGTACCAACTCAAGGTGATTTTTGATGATGGATCAAATATAAACAATAATAAAAATAATAATTTAAGAAGCTCATAAAAAACACAAGAGTTACTGCATGAAAATTTGGGAAGAGAAAAATTATGATGTGTAGACTAATTTAAATTATACACTATGTAAATCAAGATTACAAAAGTTCATTTCTCCTCTCAGTGGAGATGATGTTATTACAAGGTAAGGACTATTTTTTAAGCCTCCTATAAATTAGTACAAATTATTGAAGAAATAGTGAACTATGATGACAATGATCAAGGGATGATTGTTACTATATAGACATTAGTGCCGCTAGATGATGGTGGTCAAGAGTAAGTCCTCCGATGATGATAGTCATAAGATAATGATTGCTAGCAGTGATTATTTGTGTAAACTTTTGAGTCTAACTCTACGTTTTTAGCTCCAATAAGATCTCACCAATTTTAGATCCCTCGCATGTGAAAAATATAGGTTTATTTAGAGCTAGGACTGTGTTTTGCTTATTTTAGCTAAAATTATCACACAAAAACTCCATTGAACGTTTCATATTGATTCATTTAATCATAGGTCATTATTAGGACATTGAAGTGCCTTAATAATTTTTAGAATTGATTGATACCTAAATTATGTATTTTGAAACGCTTGTAAAAGTCGAGGCGATGCGAGCCTCTACATGCCTTTTTAACTTAAGGAGAGACACCGCTTCTAATATATATGAGATTTTATTAGTGAAGAACATCGTGGCTTTTTTTATTAGTTTTGCAAGTACTAAATCTAATTTGATTTAATTTAATAACATTTGATCATTAAAAAATAAAAGGTTATAATGGCCAATCAAATTCATAATAAATATGAATAAATGTTTGTTTATTTATGTAACTTTTAATTTTATGAAATTCAAATATAAGCCCGATTCAAATTATATCTCTTTATAATTAGTGACATGAAACCTTTGATATGCAAGTGTTGGGTAAAGTTACCGCAGGCTCTAAATTAAGTAGATGTAAATTCATGCAATGGTTATATTTAATTATTTGGTCAACCACGTGGATTGAAATTTTCTTAATAGATAGCTTTAATTAAAATATAGCTTTTATATAGATGTTTGGAGAATTTCAAATGGGTTAGAATTAATAGTTATTGGTGTTATTAATTTAGAGAGTGTTTTAATAGTTTAGATAGAAAGAGATGCTCGCTCCATAATCGAATAAAATATGACGAAATAATATAGATATAAGAGTCATATTTATCACAACGTTCGGCATCTCTTTCGCCTCCTATTATGTCAGATTGTATACATTGCGATGTACTAGAGTCTAGAGCTGGATTAGCCACTGCAATGGATTCCCTATGAGCTCCTCCTATTGCCCACCAGACTGCCACCTCCAAAGTTGCCACCACTATCCCTCACTAACAGTTAAGGACATTGCACCCCCCAGTACGACTTTCGTTTTCCCTTTCGCTCCTCTTTCGCCCCTAAACGGAGACCGCCCGTTGCAAATATTTATGTCTTCTAAGCTCTAAGGGTCATGTTATTTGCATTCTTAATTTTGATCTTACAACTCCTCATGACTCCGATAAAAAGACGGCAAACAAACCATTTTAATGTATTCTAACATTTCATATGAGACGGCAAACAGAACTATATATATACCTTGTTGTACTTTCACATTGCTGTTATAATGAACTGACTTCTGGAATAGAACATGCAATTCCACTTAAATTTTCATAAAACATTAAAGTATAATTGTATATGAATAATATAGTGTACTTATCAATATAATATTCTTTTGTATTTAAACTCATTTTATTTACGAAAATATTCTTTGCATTAAACTTATTTCATTTAACATAATATACAAATAGATGAGTTGCGATATGCATGTCTTGATGCATACTAATAACTTCACTTCCACTTATACCTCCCTCAGTTAACCTCCACTAAGTGAAGGAAACCATTATGAATCCTTATATAACGCTACTTTCACTTATGCTTCCCAAGAACATTCCATACATGGATAAGTAGATAAGGCCAGAAAAAACTTCTCATATCTGAGATGGGGACAAAATAAAAAAAATAGAACAAGATATAAGTTGGGCTCGTATTATAGAATTTAAAATTTCACTTTAATAGTCTTCTATATCAGAACTTCCAACTTATGAACATGAATGCACATGCAAAGATAAACATAATTAACATAATTTCATAGTGTTGAGGATGATTAAGAACACATGTGCCACACCTTAAGGGATGATGCATATATATAAATTGGCCAATATTTTGAACATTTACCATTTGGCAAATCATTTATAGAGGATCTTTAAAATATCATTTCAAGACTTTTGATGAAGTATAACTAATGCCAAATTTATCAATTTAATAAGAAACATTCAAAAATTTGCCTAGATGAAACCAACAAGTAAAATATTGATTTCTTATAGTTAACTGATCAGAATTAAGCATTCAATAATATACCATAAATTACACAATGAAGGATTTATAACACTCATTAAAAGCACCTTTACTTCATAAATTTTTTGTAGAAATTTTGGGATTGAAATAAGAAATAGAGTATTGAGATCCTATCCCAAGTAGAATAAATCCCTTAACCAGCTCTGCGGACGAACATCACTTTTTCGTCACCAAATTTCTCCCACCTTTTTCTCTCTTTTCTATCCTCTTCTCCATCTCTTCCGTCTCTAGAAAACATCTAGGGGAATGGGTTTTGGCATATATATATATATATATATATATATAGGATTTTAGTGTTCAACGACATGGCTCTCAGCCTCGTAGTGTCACAATGCTTGATCAGAATATTCTAGATTTTCCCAGAAT
>NW_021318705.1:900482-949856 GCF_001605985.2 Dendrobium catenatum
CTTCGTTTGGGGCGGCTTTCTTATTGCTTCTTAAAATATTTTTTTATTACAAAAATTAAAAATTTTGTACCAAAAAACCGCTTTAAGAAACAGTAAGAAAGCCAGGCATCCCAAACGAGGCCTTAGAGGCAAATTGGACTATTTGGACATAGTTAAATTTTCTTGATAGAGACATTCAATTCGCCTATAAATTTGCTGAAATTGAAGTTTAAATGACCATAAATACAATTATGAAATTTTCAGTTTACCTCATTATAGTATAATATTGAAGTTCAATTTTCAATATAATTTTAAAAAAATAAAAAAAAATAAAAAAAAAATAAAAAAGAAAAAAAAATTTAAATAAAAAATATTGAAGTGATACTAAATTTAATTTAAATAAATATCTTTTCCTAATTAGCCGCAAATACATTTATTTCATTTAAATGTAGTGGCCCTTGCTATTCAATATTAGTTGTGATACTTTTTATAATGAATTTTTGAATTTCAAATTGTCTGTAAATAGTCAGCCGACATTGCATACATGCTGGAATATATTAATATATAAAAGAATGAAATTAAAGAAAAATTTTTTAATTAGTTGGGCAGCTTTGTGGTGACATAATAAAAGCATAGATATTTAAATGAAGGCTATTTCATAGAATATCTAGTGGGTTTTATGTAATTTTTATGCATCATAATAAAGATATTTAAATGAAGGCCGGCTAAGCATTTGCTTGGAAAACATTTTACCTTTTTATTTATTTAAGTTATCTCAAAGCAATAAGTCGGATTAAAAATTTATTTAATTCACGAAAAAATAAAAATTACCAAGAAAAAAAATTATATAAAAAAATGGAAGTAAATATTTTTTTTTTTTTTTGACTGGAGCTTATTATTCTTCTATGTAAAAATAGCAGCACAATGCCCTAAATCTTTTTGTTTTATTCTAAGGTTGTTGTAAATGAAAGAGTCATGTTGTTTTCCCACATAATAAAAATAAAAATAATAGAGTCATATTGAGAAATTGTTAAGAGTAAGATTTCATTTGGAACAAGTTTCTTATTATTTTTTAAAATAGCCTTTTAGTATAAAAAATAAATTTTTTTACAAGAAAGATGATTTAAGAAACAGTAAGAAAGTCATCCCAAACAAAGCCTAAGTCTATGACTTTATTTGTGAAAACTTTCTTATTATTTGTTAAAGTAACTTTCTAATGCAAAGAATTCTAATTCAAGATATTTTTCTAATAAAAAATTACTTTATAAAGCAATAAAAAAGCTACCACAAACGGATACTATATTATTAAGGCTTCATTTTGGATGACTTTCTTACTGCTTCTTAAAACAGTTTTTTTGTAGAAAAAATAAAATTTTTGTGCTAGTAAGATGCTTTAAGAAACAGTAAGAAAGCTGTCTCAAACATAGGCTCCGTTTGGGACGACTTTTTTACTGCTTTTTGAAACAACTTCTTAGCATAAAAATTAAAATTTTTGTACTAGAACGCTGCTTCAAGAAGCAATAAAAAGTCACCCCAAAGGAAGTCATAATCTAAATCTAGATTTATGTGAGGATGATATAAGAATCATGCTCATAGGCTAGGGTTTATGAGATTTCAGCAAATGGGAGGGATGAGAAAATCTAGAGAGAGAACATGCTAAGGAAAAATAAACAATGTAAATAGAAACTCTTGATTTGATTAGAATAAATTTGAGTACAAAAGGTTGCCTCTCTTTTTCCTCATGTTCAAAACAGACCTCTAATTTTTATTTATAAGATTTTGAGCATTATTTAAAAGGTTACTCTGAAGTAATACACTATTAAAAATATAATCTTTGTTTAGAACATTTCGCAAATAAAATTAATGAGATGGATATATGAGGATGGATATCTCATTGGATAATTAAATAGATTCAATTTAAGATCAAATGCATACATTAGTGATATCATTGGGTTTACCTTTCGACAATCAATTTGTTGAAAAATAGCAATTTGAATGATTTTGTGATTAATTTTTAAATTTTTTGCTCAAATAATTTGATGCTTTAAAATTTATAAACAGCATCAAATCCCATCATTGATGGCATCATCTCGATTGATAAGAATGGACGGACACCAAATCCTGCCAATCATAATTTAATATCAAGTTACATTGCTAATCAAAGTCCTATATGAGATTCTGGTTGGGTACCCATAATTTACTCGGATGGGCTTTACCCACCCACGCCCACCCATGGTGATTTTCGGGATGCCAAACCCACCTATACCCAACCACTTTTCATGTGTTTTGAACGTAGTCTATCACAGATTGATGGCCTTGAGGCTTGTTGCCCTTTGCTCTGATTGCAAACTTTCAAGATGCATATCAGAATTTATCATAGTTGCAGCGTGGTTAAGTGTTGTACATTATGTAGTGAGGATTGAAGTAACATAAGATATATGGTGATTAGCAACGTAAATCGATTTATCCCCCGATGTTGAGTAACCATTGGGTATGGGTGAGTGTGAGTATAGGTACCCAATATTGTAGGGCTCTGTTGCTAATGCCTTAAGAGGCATATGCAAAGATTTGTTAGCTTAGTTTATGGATAACAAAATTAACCAATCAAAGCTCTCTTTTTTCTCTATATTAGAATATATACTTATGTTTAGATGTTAATGAAAATAGCTTCGGTCCAACAAAATTAACGCTACATTAGTGTTCTTGGTCAGCTAGCAACAGAGTTAAACCAGATAATTAATATATTAAGGGTTTTTTTTATTCTTTCTACTATTGTAGTGTGAATCAGCACAATAAGGTCGAAGCTACAGCCGTTTCCCTTTTCATTCAAATGAGTAAGTATTCTGTGGACATTCATAAATAGCCCCTTGATCATACTGCCAATGTCAATACAAAATGATACGACCGACATCTATGTCAATTATGGCTTTGTTTGGGACGGCTTTTTTATTGCTTTCTAAAACGGAGTTTTAGTACAAATTTTTTTATTTTTGTACTAAAATTCTGTTTTAGAAAGCAATAACAAAGTCATCCCAAACGAAGCCTATATCACATCATACTTTGCAGATGTATTATTTGCTGATAGAAATTAAAATATGTTTTGACGCATTTGAGAAACTTGAATTTCCATATCAACCCAACTAATTTTACGGGAGTGTGAATTTCCATATCTTTTTTCCTGTTTATTATCCCATACCATTTTCACTTGGATTGTTTATATAGTTTTTTTAGTTTTGAGTGTTAATAACTCACATAAAGTGGTGGATTATGTGAAGATGCTTCATGATAGTTTTGTATAAATAAATATACTAAAAAAATAAGTCATGCATATTTAAATTACGACTTCTTGCATATTTGAGCACAACAACATCCTCTAGATAGCCTCTAAGGCTTACACCATGCCTCATGAAAAAAAAAAAATCTCAATTCTCAATTGCACAATTTCAAACATTGGAATCAGCCCGTTCAAGGGGCCGATATCTGATTGGTTCTATCCTTGAGGCAGATGCAGTTTTCAGAGTGGATCAAACCGGCCTTGTCACCGATTCAGGGTTGAATCGGTCAAACTAGCCTATCTGGTCCAATTTTTAAAACCTTGTATAAATCTACATAAATTTAGAAGGATTTTATTCATTTTTGTTTAAACATTTCTTTATTTGTGCAGCTCATTAAAGTCTTGCTTTAAGTTTTTGTGAAAATGTTTTTTAAGCATAATATTTCTCTTTAAAAATTTACCTGATTAGGTTGTAAATTTGTAGAAATAAATGCTAAATAGATAAATATGATTAAATTTGGTGCTAATCTTATTATATATTTGTGATTTGGTGGAGCTCAATTTTCCACTCGACGGGATAAGCATAAAATTAAAAAAATTGATTCAATAAATAAATAAATATATTTCTAAATTAGTAAATTACATTTTTAGAAGTTAGTGCATCAATTTCTTTTTTATTGAAAATATTAGGCGATTTATAGAAATACCATTAATTATATACGTATTTATAAATTTAATAGATAAAATTAATATTTATTTATATATTATTTAAAATTTTAAATAACATTAAAAAGATCATTAATATATATATAATTTAGATATTAGAGTACAACATCAACATTAATCCTTTATCCCACTAAGTAGAGTCGGGTACACGAATCCTTGTTCTTCATTGTATTATCTTAAGAGTCAAATTTTCATTTAAATCTAATAAAAAAAATTATTTCTAATATTTTCTAATCAAGTTGCTTTAGGTTTACTTCTACGTCTCTTAATATATGTCAAATTTGTTGTTAGAGGAGAACTGTGGGAAGCTCTGGTTCTACTCCTGCGGATCAGATTTCAAGCACAAAAGATCACTTAATGATCACATTAGATCATTTGGAAAGGACCACGTCCATTACATTCCTTGCAGGAACTCTATAAATGGAATTTTTATTACGTCTGGTAAAAATACCTAGCATATCAAGTGTACTGAGCGTCTGTACCGAGCACTTTAATGACGTGGCGTTTTGTTATTGATTTCCGAATGCATTCGATAACCTGACGGAATCATTACTCATGTCAATTAAATCTTTCTCAATAAATGTTATTTAGAAGGCTTTTATAAAAATTGTGACTAAATCAATGACTATAAGTGTGAGTAGTTCTAGTATGCCAAACGCTCTAACCTTAGTGTAAACAAAAACTGGGCAAACATTAGCATTTGTCACAGTTCTTAAAAAGCATGGTTAAAAAAATTTTAAGTCACATTCTTTTGGGGAGAACACGAATAAAGATTACTATTGGTCATACTTCTGTAAAAAATATGGATATCAGTGACATCCATATTATTTCCCCTTTGCTCCTCTCTCGCGACGAGTCGCGACTCACAATTTCGAGTACGACTGACATTTTTCCTTTCGATCATCTCTTGCCCCCAAACGGAGATCGCTCATGGTAGGAGCATTTATTAAGGTTTTTTCTTTTGGGTTGATTATCAGTCATTAAGGCAGATATTTATGCCTTTTAAGCTCTAAGGGTCATGTTATTTGCATTCTTAATTTTTAATCTTATAGCTCCTCTTGACTTCGAATAAAAATTCTAGCTCTGTCACTGATCACATCATAACATAAGCTAAATAACTCTCACATAAAGTTTTAAAGTATGACACATTAACTTAATTCCTCTATAATTCACACACCTTTGTGTATCATCTTTATTTTTAAAAATATTAAGAAACACGATCATTCTCAACTCTTTTGGCATCTTTTTAGTCTTCAAAATCGATACGTCGTGAAAAATCATCTTGATCAGGCACGAATGTCGAGGTATATCAAAATTGGAAACTTTTGAAGTTATATTTGGGGACATCTGAACTTCAATTTTAGCAAACTTATAGTCAAATTAATTATCTCAATGAGACGAGTTAGATGACACAATAGTTGGTTTAATCCGAGTTTAATTGGGTCCAAATCAGGGGACTTAAGCAAATTTGGAAGATTCAAAGTACTAATCGAATGACCAATAAATATGGCATGTTTAAAGTCAAATCGAACAACTCAATGAGATGAATCCAATGAGTCAAGATTATTTAAGTTTGACATTACTTGGGCACATAAATGCTTGCCAAATGCTATATGATCGAGAGGATCAATATGGGTTGTCTGATGTAGCACTCTGACTTTGTCCTAGATCTTCTCTATATTTATTAGGCATGCCACTCTAAAAAATTTATAAATAGACTCACACTTCTGACACGAAGGAGAGTATGAACCATTGGATAAAAATTAGAGAGACATTTGAGGCTTCAAGGATCTAAGAGTTATACCAATGCAACATTGATGATGAATTTCCGTCGGCCACCGCCGGACCATCATCCTACTGCCAAGCATCATGGGACCACCGCCAGTCCATCGACAATCATCGAACCACTACCCATTTATCAACCATCGCCATATCACAGCCATTCTGTTGACCGCTGATGGAAAGACGTCATTTCGCCGGTCGTCGCTAGACGTCCTCCTGGTCGATGACCATCTCCGGACCAGTGTCAGTCCTCTGATCACCGTTGGACATTCTCCTAGTCGCTAACCGCCATGGTACCTTCATCGGCTTCCATCGACACACCACTCTGTACATTGTCTCCTACTGACTATCATCCCTTCGACCACCATCGCTCGCTGACTACAATTCTTTTTACATTTATTATTCGTCTACTATGGTCCCTCCAACCACCATCGTCGCGGGACAATGATCTCTCTGACCACCATCGACTGTTGACTACAGTGCCTCTGACATCCATCACCCATCGACTAAAAGCCCTCTCTCCATCGTCACTGCACACTATGGACCCTCCGAACTCAATCTTGTGTGCTGACAACTGTCCCTCCGACCACTATCGTTTATCGACTATTATCCCTCCGACCTCCATCGTCGGCCGACTACGATCCTTTCAACCTCAATAGCGAAGTGTGCCATTAATGTATATGAGCAGCATTTAGAGAAGATATGTATGTTGAGGCAGTGAATCATGCATATGCTGGCAGAGCATATTGACAGTGTAGGCGATGTTCGGGCAAGTTATAGTCAAATATTATAAGGATCCTGTGAGCTGACGGTAGGTATGAGGATTGGATCTGTGGGATTGATGGTGGTTAGTTTGGTACATGTAGGATTGGATAATGGTTTGCATTGGAGTAAGCTATCACTTGTGAGATAGAGTTGGCGTGGATGAATTGAGACAAGAAGAATGAATTCTAAAGTTGGGTAATTTGAATGCCCAGGAAATTGTTGGTTGTTCCAAGGTGCTTCATGGCAAAAAGATAATGACGTTGGTTTATGATATGAGAGAAGAAGTCAGCATCATTCGCGGTTAGTAGTATGTCGTCTACATATTGTTAAAATTCTTTTTTTTGGAATCGATCACTTGCACGGTCTTATCACTTGCACTTTGTGGGTTGATCCACCTTGTATGCACGACGCATTGTTGTGTCTAATGAAGAGTCACCTCGCGTATCCTACCGCAATTCATCGTCGGCTTTGGAAATTTATTTCTTTCGCGTATCATCATTTGTTTTTAAAACGTGTGATCGGGTCGACGATGGTTTGACATATATTTTGTGTGTATTTGAGCCTCTATCGTGTAAAGTTGTCTTGTGCATTAGATCTTTTGATCGGGACATGTTTTTACAAAATGAATCGCACGAGTATGTTCGGATCATGGAGACCTTTCAGATAAGCCCATTCATGTTCGAATCAGTTATCATTCAATGCGTGCCAAGAAGAGAAAATAGGAGATTATTATCATCCTCAACATTAATTAGTATTATTATTATAGATATAGAATAATAATAATAATAAAAGAAGAAGATTTTTTTTTGTTATTTTAAAATTAAATAAACATATTATATTATATTATATTAAAATTAAAATATACAATTAATAAATATATATATAAATATTAAGTAAATATAAATAACAACCTATTCAAATTGAATGCAATTGAGCCGAATCAAATTTAAATCTGAACCAATTCAGTTCAATTGGTTAAAGGATTAGTCGACTTAACTTTCTAACGGAATTGAATCATTCCCTAAATCAGAGAATCAATCAGATGGCTCCCAATCACTCAAGATCTGCAAGCTAGCTCTGTCGTTTCTACAAATCTTGGATTTTCTGAAATCTGCTGTCGTCGAGGCCATCAGTTTTCACGTAATTGGGCTATACGAATTGAAGAGCAGGGCCTCTGGCAGAGTCGAATTCCTCCTGCTCGCGTGCATCCAAAAGAGAGCAAAAAGACCTGTTTTGGAGGTCGAAAATTGAAGCCCTAATCCCCATGGACCCATTAGCGCAAGCAGCCCAGCCCAAGACTCCAAGCTTCCACTCCCTCACAAGCAGGATGCGCAGCACTCCTCTTCTCTCAACGCCGATCGACCGGCCATCCCGCACCGACCTCCAACCGATCGTACCAGCTCACGCCAGCATGCTATTTTTCTATTATATTATAATTTAGGGTTTTATATTCATTAAATAAAACATTATCTCTCACATTATTAATTGTGGTTATCACTTTATGTTTAAAGATTTTTTTTTTTTTTTTGTAATCAAAAGGCACTTGCACAAATATATTATGACATAATGTTGGATGCATTATCAAAATTGAATTAATTTACATAATTTTACAAGTGCTAAGAGCATGTTATTTCAATTAATAAAAGATAGTACATGTGAGTTATATATATATATATATATATATATATATATATATACATTACATTTATACATGCATATTTATTTGTTATTCATTTTATTGTAAGAAGAGAGTTAAAGTAGAATGTACCTAAGATGCTTTTAAATGAAGATTCAATGTAGAATATACTTAGGTGCATATGCATATGCAAAGAGTCAAATGTAAATATAAGGTGTGAAGAGTTATAAAGATTTAAAAGTATTTACTTATATACACGTATAGGGTTCCAAAAGATAATTCTCTCTCTTTTGGAGGGTATCCCTTTTTGGATTATTTAAGAAAACCTAGAGCTAAAAGAAGTAAGTAAATGCATTATATGTACATGTTTCATAGGTGTAAAAACTCAAGCATGTTGTGGTGGAGTTTGGTCATATTACTTTTCTATAGACCCTAGGTTGTAGATATATTCTCAAATGAATGAATAAAAGATTTTTATTTATGTATTTATTTCATGTACATCATATATAATGCTAGGTAGATTCATTTGTATATTTTATATAATTTTGATTACACTCTATGAATTAATGTCCTTGACTCCTTAGGATTAAAGCATTCCTATCCTGCATATATAAGGCGATTGGCTGTGTTTAGGATGTTAGCTAGCAGCTCACTCTTAAAAAGTATAAGCCTAGATTATACACCCCTCAATATATCTTCTTTAGTTGTTTAATAAATTCTAAGTTTGTAGTTCCTTATTTAATATTAAATTAATATTTAATCTTTTAAACTCAAAATTTTAATCAAGATTTTAAACATTTAAAAAAGATATAATCCTCACTAAAAATAAAGTGAAGATATTATCATCCTTGGAATAGAACCTAGAAACCCTCTATGTGCACCAAACTAAGAAGAAAATACTATAACATACATACTCAAGAGTGTTCTTAGGCTGAGGTCTGAGAAGTAATTAACCACGGGGGCTTATGTATATAGAAAACTAACACCCACATTAAATAATCTTCATGTAAGTTGAGGTATCAAATGGGAGAAATCTTGTGATTATAGAGTTATATATATTATTATCTATCGAGATGTAGGTGAAAACAATCATTCTGTATACAGTAATTTTCTATATCCATGTGTTAATGCTTATTACATTTTGTATATATAGGTAAACTATTGATGTAACTTTACACGTGTATGTGTGCGATACATTGAGGTTGTTATGAGCTAATGGTTAGGATTCAATCCTTTTGGTAGAGGCTGTCAGGTTTAGATGTACGTTCGGTATCAATAACTTTTTTTATTATAATCTCATCAAATAATATAAACATTTTGTCATGAGGGTTTGTTTGGGACGACTATAACTTTTTATAAACATAATTATAAAATTACTGTGAGGATGATATATACGTAAATCTCCCTAAATTTTATATAAAGATATTCTAATAACGTATTTTTTAAATAATAAATAAATCCTGATCTCTTCATTGAGACCCCATATTTTGACTTGAAAACTCCTCCACGTCAAGTCTCCTACAGAGCAAACTTAGCCCACAAAAGAACAAAATTTAAAAAGTAAATGATGTCTGCCTCTCCTATATCTTCCAACTAATCAGAGAAAGATAGCGAACTTCGAGCTGCTATTCTTCTCTCCCTCTCTACGACGTCTTCTTCATCCAAATCCCTCAACTTCGTCTCAAAGCAATCGTATAGTCATTTCAAATCCAAATGGAAATAATAATTGAAAGATAGATACGTAGTTAAGTTGGAGATATTCACAGGAACACAAACGATATTTTCAGCAATTTTATTCCTTGAACAGTCTGAATTCTTTCCTGTAAATGGAATACTTTATCATTGTAGGCAATTACATTTATATTATTCTATATTCATAAAAAGTCTATTTGAGAAAAAAATATTCTGTGCGGACACCGAATGTTGTTCATAGACCAATCAAAATGCACCACATCACTCTTTTACTGTACCGCAGCTCGGTACTACTCGGCACCGCGGCTCGGTACCGAGCCTCAGAATCGCTCGGTATCGCGACATCCGTAGTCAAATAAAAATTCTGATTGTATTCTAAAAAATAAAATAATAAGAAAGTTGTCATAAATTGAATGAAAAACTAAAAAAAAAAAAAAAAAAAATCTTTAATAGGTTTTAAATGCCAAAACCTAATAATTGAATTGATGATTTCAAATTTCCCAATCTTGATTTTTTTGAGAGAAGGTAGGTCTCCACGAAAGTGAAAGGTCATGGCTTCCAGAACTTGGCAAATTTCTTCTCAGCTTAGCTATACCATTCAATCGAAGCCGGCAGAATATTACAGACTCCATAACTGCAAAGCCCGGATCTGTATTTCTTCTCTTTCACATATATGAATGCCGTCAATACAAAGTTATGCGAAGTGTCACAACACGTATTGTGAAGATGACAACTTTGGCTGTTCCATTTTGAATGTATCAGAGCATTTATAATGTATAAAAAAACATTAAAAAATTAGAAAGCTTGTGGCCAAAATACAAGCAAGGGGACAAATTTTAGCTTTTAATGTGAATAAATTATTATTTCATACGTCAAACAAAGCCTGCTTACATTAAATGCAAGAGAAATTGAAGGATGTTAGGCTCAACTGCTAAGCCGATTCTTATAAAGATAGAAAAGTGTTTGATTGATTGAATCACAAGCAATATTGTCGTCTTCAAGCTTCGTATTTCATGTTTTCAACTTTATTTTAAGCACCATAATCATTTATTAAGTACTATAAAAAGAAAAGCAAATTAGATGGATGATAAATTGGAATTTGGATGTGTTGGAGGTAGGGCTGCAGATGAATCGAGCCGAGCAGAGTATGTGAACTATTTTATTTTTAGCTTGTTCAAGCTTGGTTAGAGCTCGATTTGAACTTTTTTATTTGTCTTCAAGTTTGATTTGTTTAAAAGAATAGATGTTCATGTTTGGATTTCGTTTGCTTCATATTCAATTCGTTAATATTTATCGAGCTTTAAAGTAACAAGCCTAATTATTAAGCCTACTAACAAACAATCACCTAGAGCCCGTTCGCAAACATATATAAAGGAGTGTTTTTGATCTACCAGATGAGTCTATTCACGAATAAACGAGCTCATAAAATATTTTTTTCTTATAAACAAACATTTTCATAAACACTTCAAACAAAAAAAAATTACAAACATGAATAAATACCTCTTGTTTATAAACAAATTCATAATATTGAAGTAGTATAGCATCAAAATTTAAATAATTTTTTAGATAATAAGAATAATTTATTATAATAAAACTAAAAATTATGTGAAATTATAAAAAATAAAAATATAATTAAGATTCCTAATGAGCTTCTTATCGAGCATGTTCACGAGTTTTAATTGACATTGTTTATGAACATAAACGAGCAGAACACATAACTGTTTAAGTTTATCTTAAAATTATCTCTTCAAAGGATAACCTATACATGACACCTTCCTATTTCATCTCATAATTGAACTCAATATCTTATAATCTCTTTTGACATTTAATAAAATCTAATTTAAGGTTTCATTTTGGACATTTTTTTACTGCTTTCTAAAATTGTTTTTTAGTACAAAAATTTTGTAAAAAAAAAACTATTTTAGGAAGCATTAAAAGGTAGTCCAAAACGAAACCTAAAACACATATACCTCTTACTTTAAAATAGTAAGAAAGAAATGATATATAGATTACTTTAGATAAAAGGCTTAGTTGAGAAATATAATTTGCTAATCATCACAAATATGTTATATGAAAAATATAGAGAGAAAGTTTGCTAATCACCACAAAATATGTTAATCATTCAAAACTTTTCACATCAATTTGTTGTGGGGAGCAAACCCGAAGAAGCATCACAAACAAAACTCTTCAGATCTAGAACACAGAAACAGTGACCACACTGCTAAGACTCAAAAATATTCATTCATATATCTCTTCTTACAATCATTTTCTTATACTAATAAAATAGAGAAACATAAAAAAGTTTTAGAAACAGCTAACAAACTAAAATAGTTATGCCTAAATAACATTATTACTAAATTAAACACAATGAGATCTCTAAAAGTAACAAACTAAGAAATTGCCATTATGGGCCAACTTAAGAAAATATTTAAAACAGGAAAACAAAATATGAATGAAACAATAAAGAGAGAGAGAAAGATGAAATGAGAGTGTTTGGGATCGGAGGAGCCGTTATTACGTCCTCCGATCGGATGCAGAGGAACATCCGGTCCTAGGCAAAAAAACGCCTATACCGACACCTCGGTATAGATGTTTTTTTGCCTAGGACCAAATGTTTGTTGCATCCGGTCAACCGAACCAAATAAAAGCACGTTTGGGAGAGAAGCTAAAGAGAGGATGTGAGACTACGAAATTAATCCAAGAAATCTAACAATTGTTGTTGATGGAATGCGCTTTATTAAGGTTAATTGGGGTATCAATGTGAGTAATTACGTAATTAATCAATATTTAAATCTATAAATATAATACTTAATTTAAATGTGCTAGTAATCATTTCAACATGAATGACATCTTTTTGGCTCATATCATTTGGTAATAAAATAATGGAAAAATTGAATAGCTATTAAAAATATTTTTATAAAAAAAATAAATAGTTTTTAAACAAATTTCCACTAAGGGCAATTTAGTTGTAGGAACACAAGAATTTTAAAAAAATTAGACTTAAATTTGAAATAAAATAAATATAATATAAAATTTTAGTCGACTTGAAATACATCTATTTTTTGTGTTAGAAATCCTCCAATCGAACTAGTTCAATACACCAAAAATTCATTGTAATTATCGTCATCCACCGCTGCCACTCGCCAACAATCGACCACTACATGATGGCAACTGCCGTCGCAAACCTCTGCTCGCCACCATCATTGACGCTGGCCACTCCACCAATATCACTTACCTTATTTTTATTTTATACTACATTCATTTTATTTCAAATCAAATAAAAAAAAAATCTAATATATTTATGATCATCTAAATATAAAATAACTTAAAAATATTCAGTTTTCACTGAAAAAAAAAAAAAAAATATAATGCATACTAAATGATCTGTAGAGATTTTCGACATCCGCACGAAATAATTTATTCATTTTAAAGAGAGTTATAAGAAAAGAATTTAAGTGATTTATACCTGAATTGTTTTAAGGAAAAGCGAACGGCTGTGATGCAATCAGAAATTCAATGGAAAACAACAACAGGCAATAAATGAGCCACGCTGTCTCCGCAGCACAGCATTTAATGCTGATCAGAGATTTTACATCAATCCGCTGCTCTCACAAGTCATGGCTCTCCTTTCGTGGCCTGAAGCCCACCCCTATGCAATACTTCCTAAAGTCCTAACCCATCCCATCTCGTACGAGATTCATCCCTCCTGCATTCCCACACATATCTGTTCAAAAATCTCTACAAAATCTATCATCAAATTATCAAATAAGGAGAAGTAACTTTCCATATATAACAATCATACATATTTAAATTTAAATAATTATTTTTTAATTTTTAATTATTACTTAACACCATATACCCTTCAGTAATATATCATACCCTTCATCAAATTATTGCATGTCACAGATATAAAAAAGAAATGGCAAATGCCACAATATTCTGCCTTAGGCTTTATTTAGGAAGATTTTTTTATTATTTTTTAAAACTAAATTTTAATTTTTTTATTAAAATTTTATTTTAAGAAAAAATAATAAAGATATCCAAAATAAAACATTAATCTCCTCCCTTAAAAGAAGGATGATAATATGACTTGTAAGATAGTACAATAATGATATTAAGAGAATCATTTTGCGTAAACACCTAATGTAATTCATCATTTAGCAACTAATTAAAATGCATCACTTTAGCAATACCGAGAAAGGAGTGATATGACGCGTTCTAGATGATCTCCAAATAGCATTTCGCATTCCCACATAATTAGGGATGCAAGCAAACCAAACGTTCGACGAGCTACTCGCTGTTCGGTTCGATTAAAGCTCGTTTATGATCGTTTAATTAACTAAACAAACAAACTTGAACAATATTTTAAATACTCGATTCTTAAATAAACAAACTTGAACACTAATGCGTTCGGCTCATTTATGTTCGCGAACAACATCATTTGAAGTTCATGAACAAGCTCGACATTAAGCTCGAAAAAAAGCTCGATTCGTGTTCGATTTTGAACTCATGAATAGGCTCGATAAAAATAATTAATATTTGACTATATAATTAAAAACAATATAAATAATCTTTGCCTTTGTTACATAGACAATTGTTTTTATTATAAATATGTTTTTTCATAGATATGTTCATGAACATGTTTGTTTGATAGTTAAAAAAAATTTGTTAAATATTTTCACGAACAAGCTCGATAAGCACTAAACGAACGAACATGAACCGAACATGAACACTCATTAATTTAAATGAACCGAACATGAACAACAAACAATAAAGCTCGAACAAACATGAACCAAACTTGAACAAGCTGATATTAAATGAACACAAACATGAACACTCACATACTCAACTCGGTTCGTTTGCAGCCCTACACAGAATAATTTCAGTGAGATTAAGGCCTCATTTAAGATGACTTAATTTCTCTTTTTCAATTTCAAAACAACATAAATTTTTTTGGATATTCTTTGTATGCGCTACTTTTACAGAATTTTTTTAAAGGTTTCTAATATTAATTTCTCCGTTAAAAAATTTAATTCTCTCAAATAAATTATCTTTTAGAAAATGTAAAAAATAACCAAACGAAGCCCAAGGACCCTATTCATAAAATGATAATGGGAGATTATTTTTTATTTTGTTTTGATATTTTTAGATATATATAATATAATATTTAAATGACAAATATGTGAAGTGAATGCTATGTATATAAATCCCTCCAAAGAGAAAAACAAAATTAAGAAAATGTAACAATAATAACCATACATCATGTGCACAACAAGATAAACAGTTTTAAAGAGTATATGACAAATGAGCTCTCTTCTGCCTTAACGGTCCTTAGAACAGAAAAGAAAGATTAGGTTAAGTCAATACCCGAACCACCACCATTGCTCGGTGCTGAGGATTTCATAAACCGCCACCCGTTCTCGGCCGGCGGCAGCATCATCATCACAAAGCAAAGGTTTCTCCCCCAAGCGCGCGGTTCGTTCTTGACTCAACCCGCCCTCACCTGACATTCTTCCTTTCAGTTCTCGCACTGCAGAGCCGCCTTAATCTTCTGCACGGTACAAGATATCAAATTGTTGACCGTCTCCACCGACTCCACCGTCAGCTTCGCCATCGGCAGACTATTCACCAATATCTGAAAAGCGACCGTGAGCAACGACCCACCACCAATCTTCCCTTCCCCACCCGCCGCCACTGGCCCATCCGGCATCACCGCAAACCCAGACGGCAGCAGCGCCACGTACGCCGAATCCCCGCCGTTCATCACCAAATGCATCGCCGGCACATCGACCGGCGCGTACACAACCATCGACCCCGACGCGTCCGTGCACGTCTCCTGCAGTATCAACATACTACTCTGGTTCGCGCTCACCGCCTGCACAATTCGTCGAAGAACGCGTAAAGTTCAAAGTTTTTATGAATTAAGATGTGCGTATATGTATATATGCTTACACTGGCGCGGAGCAAGGAGACGGCGTTGCCTTCATCCTGGCCTTTTGCAATATGAGCCATCTCTTGCATTGGTCCGCCATTGGAGAGAATGTCCCACTGGCTACGGAGGGTCTCATTGCGGAGAAAGTCGAAGAGGCGGTGCGGGGAGACGGGGAGCCAGACGGAAGTGGCGGCTGAGAGAACGACACCGGGCGGTTCGCCGGGATCCTCCATGCTCTGCCTGGTCATCATCCTGACGTCCTCACCTATACTTCCCATGTTCGCCAGGTGGCTCCACTTTCGCGCTGACGAAGCACAAACCCCAGCGCAGAAGTTGTCTGTCATTCTTTGCGCTAATTTTAGCATACTCCGTCTCCCCGCCGGCATTATCCCTGCTTCACGGCCATTTCATATGTTCACACACCAATCAACTAAACAGAATAGAGTAATTGTTAACCATGTTCATACCAGCGTGGTCGCGGTTAGGGACGGAGGAGGACATAAGGATGGCAAGGCATTCGCACTGGCGCTGCAGTGTGGCAACCCATCGCTGCGCCCCAAGCGCCATGCCGGAGCGCAGCAGCGGCCGGTAAAGCTGATGCGCCGCCGTTTCGTCGTACTCAGCGTGCTCCACCCACGTAACCTGAACAAACAACGAGAACCAGATCACCATTATGGAACACGGTAAGCATAACATGTCTCCGGTGGCACACACTACCGACACAAGAAGACAAATCATAGCACATGGTTCACGGTTGAAGAAATCAAGATCCGGCCAAGCTTTGACTATTGGGCCTCTTCGAGATGCGAGACCGGAAAAGTACCACTCCTTTTGAAAAGTTGAATAGGAAATAATAAGTAATTAATATTTTAGCGAGGAATCTAATGTTCAAGTACCATGGAAGAATGGAATAGAAACAAGAAAGCTTCTTCATTTAGAAGAAGCAAATTATTCAAACGCATCTACGCAGGAGTTCGAGAACGAGGAAAGTGGGAGGAAGATTAACAAAGTAAATAAAAGTAGAAAGAGACAAGCGAACCCGAATGCAAAGGCGCAGCCTCGGTTTCAGGCTTTAGTTAAGGTTCTTATAAACAAGTTTAATAATTAATAATACACAGCAAAACGCTTTGGTAAAAGACTAAGATATTGTAGTCAGCCTTGACTTACAGTCTCTCATGAATCCATATAATATTTACAAGTCAACTGTACCTTTAAGTAACCATTGGGCATGTCTTGCACAACGCAGCCAGAAGGAAGCCTGCGGCATTTAGCGCTAATGCCAGTGGCCGAACTGTGAGTATCTCGGAGGTCATCAATGGAGACATCGACGACCGCCCAAGCACCATCGGCGAGCTGCTTGCAGAATCTGAGGAAGTTTACTTCCCGGATTGGAACGAGGGGAGAGAGAACCTGTTGCTCAGCGTGCATCTATGAATTATAAAAATAATTAGTTCAGTAGTAAACATCTATGATCATGAATTAGATTACAGGAAATGCTTACTAGTTGAAGTGCTCCGTTTCTTGAACCGCCTACTCCAGTAGAGATTATGTCAGTTGTGATTGTTCTTGCAATCATGCCAGGGAACATTTCCGCCCAACGGACCTAACGGTGACATTTGAAAGTAAGGAAAACAGTAATACTTTAAACAACATATAGTGTTAAATACTTGTACTTCATTGGGAAAATATGAACCATAAAATTATTATCTTATTATATAACAAAGCTTTACGATTATATTTAAAAAAATAATTAAGTAATTTAGGCCATAATAAACATGTTTATTTTTAAATATATATGTTTTTTAGTTATTATATCAATTAGATCATAAAAAGGATAGGAAATACAAAAGAGGGAGTAAAAAAATTGCAGTACTTCTAAACGTTAAGAGTTCTTCCTAAATTACATGAATATATTGTTATCATTTAAATATTTATTATATTAGAAAATATTTGTAAACATAATTCGATAAAAACATTTTGCATTTAAATAAAAAAATCAAATTTTAACATATGATCTCATCATCGAGTATTTATTAATCCAGAAGAGAACTTCTATTATTCAGTATTTAGTTAATGTAGATCGATTGGTTAACGGTCATCTCAGCATCAGAAGTATTTGAGTTCAAGGATTGGGGAGTGCAGGATTGGTGGATTAGAAAACCAGTGTGATTAGTGCTTTAATCTTCTACTTCTTAAATAAAAAAAAAAGCGAACTTGATGAATGGAACCAAAAACCTAATCACATACCGCATCCATGAGAGTTTCAACAAGCACAAGGCTGTTGATGATAACCATGGCGGTCTCCCTCGTGGCCTCCGAAACCAAACCAACCTCCTTCATACCAATACAGCGAGGGAACAAATGCTCATAATGTTCATAGTTCAAAGCCTCTTTACCATTTTCTTGGGCAGGAATCCATAGTGGCTCCCCCATCTCAGCCATCTTCAGAAGCTCATCCATGGCAGACAAAGCCAACTCTAAGAACATAGATCTCTCCATTGACCTATCAACAGAAGGTATCGAGGTCCTCGCGGGAGGAGTAATGACCGTCCCTAATGGGCTTGATGCTCCAGCAACGAAATCCGACACAGATGAAAAGGTGGGAGGAACCGATCCGAAAGCACCGTAGCCATTGCCTCCAACGGCAAGCTCGAGAGATGAGTTTGGCACTGGAGTTGAGATCGAATTCACTAGAGAAGAGATAGGCCGCCCAATAAATTTACCGGCGAGAGTGCAGACACGATCGAGCTCATCTTTTAGCCTTGCATTCTCAATTCTCAGGTGCTGCTCTTCAAGTGAGACTTCACCGAGGACCGCCGGCCCGCCACAGGTCCCGCAGATAGGATTCCTAATAGCATCCCTGATTGTTATGCTTTCAGCTCTCAACTTATCGTTTTCCTGCCTTAAGATTGTGTTCTCATGGCGCTCCATTTGAGTCTTCAGTTTTTCCCAGATTTTGTAGAAAATTTCAGAAACACGATAACATTAAAAAAGAGATTTTTTTTTTTTTTTTTCGGGCGGATACCTTCATTTGAGTTCGGCGATTTTGAAACCAGAATTTGACCTGGCGAGTCTCCAGACCGAGCCGCTTGCTCAGTTCCAATCGTTGCTTCTCATCTGGGTGAGGGCACTCCTTGAAGAGACTGCGAGAGATAAACGCCTTCATCGGTTTAGGCGAAGAAATAAAAATAAATCACAAGCAATTAAGGATAAATCTCTTACGCTTCCAGCTCTTGAATTTGATTCGGAGTGTGACGATGGTAACGCTTCTTCTTGCGAGGGTTCTCATCCATATCGTCGCCGGATCCTCCTTCCAAGTTGTCGCTTCCTGACCTACTCTCGTTTTCATCTTCTTTGTTCCGGCAGAGAACGTCAAGCTCACCAACACTTCCTACTCCTCCCCCGCTGACGGAGGCGAGCCGGCTAAAGTCTCCCTGACCCTCCAGATTAGATTGCTTTGAAGGAAACCCACAAGAAATTAGTAAAAGGAAATTTAAAAGAGAAAGTTTCTGAACTGAAGGAAATTAAAAAACTGTAACGGCATAAGTGATTGCTCACAAGACCGAGGGAGAGGCCGGTTGAGCCAAACATAGGCTTAGGAACACCAGAATTTGAGACGAGGCGGGGCTGAGAAACCATGGCGGAACTTCCATACGGCAAATCGGAAACCAGCCTGCCACCACCTGAGTCGCCGTCGAACAAGCCACCAAAACTCATTTTTAGCCTTCTATTCTTTGCAAAATCTAATCTTTTTTCCTGTGCTCTAACTACTCAGATCTAAGAACTCCTCAGCTCATTTACTAACCTTCACTAAATTTAACAAATTCGCAGAAAAGAGAACGATGATATAGATACAAAAGATGTATTAAAGGAAAAGGAGTAGTGATTTGAAACTAGGGAGAAAATGGAGAAGCGAGATGAGGCAAAAGCATTAAAAATAGGTTATGAACCAATGCCCACAGCTCCTTCTCACACGCTGTTTACAGGGCAGAAAGAAAGAGAAAGAAGCCAAGCAGAACGCTAGTGCCTCCGTCTCTCCCCCTCTCCCTCTCCCTCTCCGCCTACTTCGCCTTCACAGAACCCCTTTTTTCAACCCACTCCGGCCGCCTACAATAAACAGAAAACAGGGCACTTGCAAATTGAAAAAGCTCCTCTACACGTCGCCTCCGGCTTCCATTCTACTCGAACTGTCACCAAGAAGAAATGAAAATGGAAACACAAATAGTGAAGTTCCCGCACCTCTAAGAGGAAAAAGAAAAGAGAAAAACAAAAGCACATGTGAAGTGCCCGAGCCCTCCAAAATTATATGTGAACCATATCCTCAAAGCGAGGAGCAGCGTAAACCAGTAGCTAAGGCCAAGGTGGGCTGGTTGACCCTTCACTTTTCTTCTCTCAAACCATTAAAAAAGCCCAATTTTTTATAACCCCACCTACGCCTCTATTACCGCACTACCTTCTTTTTCCTTTGTTTTATTTCCTACTCAGTTCTAACCCTCAATTACAGAGCAATTAAGACGTGTCATATCACTAATTATTTATGTATTATTATTATATATCGCTGTGATAGAGTAATAATAAGGCCTTCAAATGATAATAATCTCTCCAATTACAATCGGAAAAAGACACAGGAGAGATCAGAGTGGGGCAATGCCCTCCTCGAAAGGCGTCGCTGAAGCAATGCGGAAGAAGATCGAAGGAGAAAAAAAAAGTCAAAGAAAGTGGTGGAGAAAGCTGACTTCCAATGACTCAAGCAGAAGTTTTCTCTAACCAGGTCAAAACTGACGCCTTTTCTTCTGAAAATTGCTCGAGACTTAATCAAGTCAGTTTTCTGACCAGGTCCGGCAACCGGTCGCCGCTGCTGTGTCACTATTCTCCGGCGACCTCTTCTCTTCTACTTGAAAAGACAGCAAATCGGTGATGTTATAGCAGAAAAATAGCTACCCCGACAAAATTTTGTATTGACAAAATACGGATACGGACAATTTTTGACGATTTATAACCGTCTGATCGGGATTGGACGTCTCCTTGGCGGGTTGGTTCACTGGGGCGGACCGCGCAGGGGCCAATTAGGGAAAATGATAGCTGTGTAATTAAATTCGGGGACAGTGTGCTTTTATGACGTAATAAATATGAAGATGCTAATGGCGCGAGCGGAGGAGGGGCCGCGTGGGAGGAATTGCGGATACAAAAACGGGTGCGATTCGACGGTGCATCTGCAAGCAATTTACGAGGGTTCACCGCTGGGATTCCTATTCATTCCACCGGAGCTCATCACGCCGCCGACTGCCACCGGGAGCGCGGCTTCCCATGTCTGTTCTTGTGAAGGAATCTGTTAATTCAATAGCTACGTGCAGGACGGTTTAACGGTCCGATATTGGGCAAATTATTATGTGCGGTTCAGAGATCAATTAAAATGTGTCACGTCACCTGCGCTCGGTATTGTGGCTTGGTACGGCACTCGGCGCAATACTCGGTATTGTTGACGTGGCGCAACCTGGTTTGTCTCTGAATGATAAATTATGTTCTGCATCCGCACAAAATAATTTCTCATAATATTGAGCCAATTAAAATTAGTTCAAAATCACCCAAAGCATATTATATGTGATTTTATTGTGATTTTAGGCTGCGTAGAATGATTTTATATGAAAATCTGTGTCCTCATCCTTATTGATGAAGATGATTTAATAGTTATCAAATTTATTATGTGATGAAGGTAGTAAATGTGATTCATAAAATATTATATTTTATATCAAAAATCTAATTTTGAAGTAATAAAACCCAAAGTGGGCAAATTTTAATTAGGCTATTATGACCTAAAAATTTTAGGTTAATCCAATACTACTCATTAATTGTACTTAAAATCCAAAATCAAATCCCTTTAATTTGATGCCAAATTTTGTTTGTTTTTAATATGTAAGTAGAAAATTAATCTGATTCTAAATAAATTTTGATGTAATTCTAACATCTCAGAATGTTCCAAATATTTAAATTGAAAATATTAACAATAAACTTAACCATCATTTGGAATTATTTTTCATGTAAATTATAGCTCAAATAAGCATCCTAATGAGAAGAATCTAATAATAATAAGAATGTCTATATTTATCTTCGATGGAATAAAAATAAAGCAATTAAACATAGTTGAAAACAACATGAGACCATTTGAGAGATCATAGATCCTTTGAATCTTTCATTTTTATAATCACAATTTGTGATTCCATTGGAAGAATTTAATAAGCCACCATGATATTGTATGATCGAGGTAAATTAGAATTAATCATCTGATAAAAAAATATGTTTCTAGTCAAAATAATCTAATTGACACATCAAGAAAAATCTAAATAGATCATTTCTTACGCATTTAAGGAGGCCAAACGGAGGCCGAAGAAGGATTCTACTAGATAGAATCAAGAGTTTTGTCTATTGCCACGTTATGTTCATCATCAATGTCTATCATTGTAATAACTCAAATATGTGAAATGCATTTATTTGAAAAATATGAAAATTCTTAAGAAGAGCGCTTTGGTGCTGATCTGGTAAGCATTGTGAAATTAGGCCATAAATAATAAATATATTTATAAATATCCCAGCCATACCCACCAACTCTCTCACTTAGTTGCTTGACCAGGAAGAAATTGAAAGAGAGAAGAAGAGAGAGGAGAGAGAAGGATTTTTGGATCATATTTGTCAGTTATTCTTGTTATATATTTTATTCTATTAGTTATAACTAACTATATTTTCTTACTTTTATTTTTGATGATTTTGATTTTTTCGAATTTTATCTCTACTAAATCTACCAAAAATGCATTATCTCCTAATTTCATAAGTTTTCACCTTGTAATTTTGGATATGTTATAGATTTGATCATTCTAAAAGATTTGATTTGATTTTATTGTATTTTTAATGAAATATTGAATGGTATCAGATATATGATATGATAATTCTGTTGCGACTCATTGCTCACGAATTTATATTTTTTATGATAACAAACATAATGACTCACATCTTTATATTTTATAGTATTTTTCATTTTATACTTATTTTGTGTGTATACTAACATTTCAGGAAAATCATACTTCTGTTTGTTGAAGACTTCAAATAAACATAGATTAGAGTTCATTATAAATGGAGTATGTATTTTTTATTTTATTGAGTTTAAGAGAATGTAATTGTAATTAAGTAATTGTGCACACACACACTAGGGGAGTGTTTAAAATTTGCAAAAATTTTAAATTGATTGTAATATACAAATTCATTTCGTACGGGACGATTTGTTCAGTTATAAACTCATACGAGAAGTTGGACGAAGGTAAAGTATGGATCGTACAGGACGATCCAGTTTCGTTTAAGGACGAACGTCTCGGGTCTGTTCTCGCACGAAATTTTTTTTCTAAATATGGATCGTAGGGACGATCCCAGTTTCGTATAAGGACGAACGTCTCGGGTCTGATCTCACTCATTTCATCCTAACATTTCGTATAAACGAAATTTGAAAATTTTCATACTATTCATCCTGGACGAACTTGGTTCGTACGGGACTCTATGCATTCATACGAGCGATTCGTACGACACACTACGTGTTCGTATGGGGACACTATGTATTCGTACGAGCAATTCATAAGGGACACTGTGTTCATACAGGGACACTATGCATTCGTACAGGACACTATCTAAAGTTTCCACATACTCCACATTTGCTATGTTAATAACAAAATCAGCATTCACCTGAGCATTAACTCCAACCTCCGGCACAGGCAAAACAGGACCCGCATTAACCAAATTCACCCCAGGCAGTGCACACAGAGCAGAAAGAAGAGCAATGAGTGGGTTTAGTAGAAGTATTAAGATGAGGATGTAAAATATGATAATCCTCTTTCAAATGGCCTAAAGAGCTACAAAGCATACAAAAGTGATGAATATCATCAAAAATCACTGATTGAATATAATCAAAATTAGGCGAACCCACCGAAATTTTATCAGGAAATGTTTTGGTCACATCGAATTCAACAAGGATGCGAGCAACCAAAGGACGAGAACCTGAAGCAATGGCGGTGTCCAATTTCACAGTTCGGCCGAATAGAGAACCCAACCCAAAGAGGATCCGAGGTGGACGAGATGGGGCATAAGATAGGGAAACAAAACCCATATGGGGAAAATCAGGGAATCAACCTCAACATCCAAATTTGGGGACCATTTAACCACTTTCATATAATAAATATTCACAAAATAAGATCAGTGAGAGAAGATTCTATAGTAATCAAAATCATTGACAAACTTAATCAAAATATTTCTAGGATTAAGAACAGTGACCAAACAGTCACCAATGAGTTTTAAGTTGAAGAAAAACTTCCGAATGACATCAATGGATGGCCGCTTGCTAGGAAACCTACAGACCAAAGCAAATTCAAACGGAACAGCAAGCGAGGAAATTTCCTCCTCCGAAATCAACAATGCCGGTAAACCCCGATGAGAAGAAATTTGCAAATCAGGAAAAGGAACTGAAGAAGAAGAAGAAGAAGCCCCAGACAAGGCCTCTTTAAATGAAAGAGCCGGAGAAGCTCCATTCAAAAATCCCGGGTTACGAAGATGGGTAGATGCCATTAATTAAAACCGAAAAAGGAAAAATGAAACATGCAAAAATTAAAGAAGAAAGACTTCCCTGAGACAAATCCGGCAGCAGAGATCGCCAAAAAAGGGGTAAAACCCTAGCTGAGCGAACATTTCACAAGCCTTCTGACCCACTATCACCACTACTTATGATGCTTGTTATCGTTAGGGTTTTTAAATGAATAATGTACTAAATGAATAACTCAAATTCGACTTGATTAAAACTTGTTTAAATTCAGTAAAGCTAGTAAATAAGTAAGTTTGAATGCTTTTTTAAAAACTAGGAGGTCAAAATAATAAAGCTTGCACAACCCAACTTATTTATCTATGTTCACAAATTATATTGTTTATTGTTTATCAATTAACTTATTACAGGATTTATATTAATCTCGATGATAATTTGTATATTATTTAATCTAGGATATTTATTTATTTATTTAATAGTAATAATATAACTTCTTATTATTATTATTTAGGATTAATTATCAATCATTGATTTGTTTTGTATTTTAATGTGTGTTTATTCATCAAAACTTAATTATATAAATATCATAATTCTATTAATTACTTCAGATATTTTTTAATATTTTATTTATTAATGACAATATTTTTAACAATAAAAATTTGATACCAATAAGATTTAATTTCAAAATATTAATGAAAATTTTAATTAATTAAGTTATATGCCAATTTGATGTAGAATAAGAGGATGAACATTATTTATGAGAATTTTGAATTATTTAAACATTTTAAGTATAAAATTTTTAAGGCACTTAAAAACTGATTAAATGATCAAAGTATTTAATCTTAGTAATATAATGGAATGTTAAATAATTTGGTAGACTTTATCAAAATTCTATTATAAATCCTCATTCTTCATATGAAAGGGGCGTAGACTTAAGATTAGAAAAAATTTGGTAATCTAATGAACTATAAAGCTTCACCTAATATTCAATGAGATGATCATCATTAACCACTGTTGTCATCTTAATGTTATCATTCAACTAACATTGTCAAACCATCGCAACATGCCACTCATAGTGCATTCCCTGTTACCCAATTATCATCATATAATCACATTCGCCCATTCACCTAACCATTGTTGTCCAATCGATATCATATGTTTGTCATTATCATCATCTCTCCGAACTTCTCCCATAATCTCTCTTATAACTATAAGAAACCAAGCGAACAAATAATTTGTAATCCTTTTCTCATTAATTTTGCAGATGAGTGGACTTTTGTAACTTCAAGTACCAAATGAATTATTTAAACTTGGCTAAGCCTCATATTTTTTTTATGGGTTTTTCACATAAAAAAATCCGGTGTCTCATATATTCTTCATTTTTTATCTTTGTATGTGCTGAACTCACCTTGGTTTGTTGGTTGAGAGCTTAGGCTTCCAACTAAGAAGTATTGGGTTTGAGTCTTTGTGTATGCGTTGTGTGTGTGAATTTTCCTTAAATGATCTAAATGTCCAAAAAAAATGCAAAGTTAGGATGTAAAAACTTTCCCTGTCAAAATTTTAAATTTTTAGCACACAACAATTTTCAAATTTATTAAATTTCTTGTTTATTTAGATTTGAAAATTATTTGTTAACATGAAAAGTCAAGTACTCATTCAACTTTTAGCTTATTTATTAGCTCATTTAAATATTTGTTTGTGTAATTTAGAATGTACTTAGCTCGATTCAACTTGATTACATCTCAAAGACTGAAACTTGCAATGAACACTAAGGTTAATATTAGCATCTATAATAACCAATATGCCTTCTTACAAGGAGAACAACTAGGTGATCATAAAATATCTCTTGATGATAACTCTAACACCCCAATGCTCTTTCTACTTCTATTATGTAAGTCTTATTTTATTGTTTATGATTATTATATTATATTAATTTCTAATTTACTTATGGGGAAGTATTTCATTCATAATAAATTGCTCACACTACTAGTACAATTTTAATTGAGTTTGCCCATGCAAATTCCTCAATCCCCTATATTTGTGCTACTGAATTTATTATTTTATGTCTGCAAAATTTTCTCATGATAGTATGATTGAAGTCAATGGCAAGTCAGTAATTGCTTAGTACATTTCCTAATAACTAAAATATGTAAAGTAAAAATAGAAAAAAAATATGTTAAAAATTTAAGGAGAATTACCTCAAAAAAATTTAAATGATTGTTTTTCTTTAAAGATTTAAAAAAATAAGTACAACTAACAAAATAATTCAAGAATAAAACTGGTAAGGCTATTTTACTAGAACTTACAATAAGATTACCATGATTTAATATTAAACTAGAGGTTTACACTTATGTCTATGTCCTCAAGCCTTCTAACAAAAGATTTCACTACTCTTTCTTTTGGTCAACAAGGTGGTGATGCCCTCTTCTTGATGGATAATGAAAAAACATACACCCTATTCTAATATTTTTAAATTTGAATAGAATGGTTCTCTTTTAAGTGCCATCTACTGTGCTTTCTTTCTCTGACTTTTTCTAGTCTCTCTCATATTTTAGGGTTTACAAGAAAATATTTATATCAATTACCTTAAAAATTTATATCAATTAGAAAAAAATATATTTATTTATGATGCTAAGGTCACTAAAGTTAATCATATTCTCACGATCTTCATTGAAATGTTTAGCAAAATATCTCATCCACCGTTGTTGAAGAGGATATTCAACAAAGGTGGATGGTATATTTTGCTAAAACTTTCAATGAAAATTATGAGAATACGATTGACTTTAGTAATCTTAACACCCAAAATGAAAATAAAGATTTTGGTCATCCAATTTATACTTTGAACCTTCGAAATGTGCTTTGGGCTCCTAATTTAGATCTATTTGGGCTTGAATTGGACCGATTTTGATGTTGTTGGGTTTATCTCTTTTAGACATTGAGTTTAACTATATGTTTGCTAAAATTGAAGTTCGAGTGGTCCAAATTTTAATTTTGGTAGTTTTTTATATAATTATGCCTTGAGATTCGTGCTGGAAGATTTATATTACACTCATAACTTTACATTTAGACCTAATTGTTTAATTTGATATACATTGTGAACTAGAATTAGTTCTTAAAAATTAAGGCTTCATTTGGGACGGCTTTCTTATTACTTCTTAAAGCAGCTTTCTAGTACAAGATATAAAATTTTTATCTTAAAAAGCTGCTTTAAGAAGCCATAAAAAAGCCGTCACAAATGAAGCCTAAGTTTCTAAATGATCCAAAATATAATTTAGAGTCATACATGGATAGGTAAATCAAATAAGGAATTGGAACACTATCGATACATTTTGTAGGTAGTAACATCAACACCATTTGGAAGTAGTGTTGTGTTGTGGAATGGAAGTTAAACCTGTGTTTATTTAGGGTTTAGTTCTCTTTAAGAACTTTAGAAGCTCTTTTGAAATTTTAGAGGATCTAGGAAATGTGAGTGAAGTTCTGTAATAAGAGTGCAATTTCTTAAATTATTTGGACTAATAAGTCATACAATACGAAGATCAAATTGGTCATCTTAATTATTAGAAAATTGCTTATTTTGACTATGTCCAATCTTATAATACGATCAATATAATATAGGATCATACAATATGATTTGACTTTATAATATAATTATGAATCAGACTGAATGAAATAATATATGTCGTGCAATATAGATTGTATAGTACGACTATCCAGAGTTAATTTTGCAAATTTTTTTTTTTTGCATCTCTAGTAAAAATATTCCTCAAAGCAAGAATAATCAGAGTTTAATATAATCACAAAATTATGAAAATATAATAAAAAAAAACTCATCAAAAAATACAAGCACACAAATGTACTTAACTAGATTCATGCACTAAATCTCTTATGACTAATTGATTTAGTGAATAAATTTGCTAGCTGATTGGTAATGTAAATGAACTAAATATCCACATCTTCTTTTGGCAAGTGATCAATAATAAAAGGATTATTAATTTAATGTATTAGTTTCACGAGTGCTTAATAAGTTTCTTTGTAATTTAAATTATTTTTGTATTATCATATATGATTTTTATGTTATTAACTTAGGCTTGGTTTTGGACGGCTTTTTTACTTCTTTTTAAAGCAGCTTTTTAGTATAAAAATTTTAATTTTTGTACTAGAATGCCGATTCAGGAAGCAATAAAAAAGCCGTCCGAAGCGAAGCCTTCAGGACAATGAAGAAATTGCTTCTTGAGACATAAGACTTGAATTACATAATTTCTTATTGTTATGTATTTGAATAACACAATGAATGATTTTATTCTCACTTAGGCCATAAAAGTAAAGAATATCCTTGATATATATCATCAAAAAATTATTTTGATCGGACACGAATCTCAAAGAAAAATCAAGAATGACAACTTCAAAAGTTAAATCGGTGATCATCTAAACTATGATTTAAGCAAACTTACAGTCGAACTGAATATCTCGGAAATACAACCCCAACGACACCAAATTCGACTCAATCCGAGCCCAAATGGGTCTAAATCGAAGACCCGAAGCATATTTGGAAGGTTCAAATCATAATTTGGATTACTAAATAGTTTCCAAACATGACATGCTTACAGTCGAATCAAGCAGCACGACGAGACAAATCCAACGAACCTAAGATCAATGGATTCTGATATCATTAAGACATTCAAATGCCGAATAAACAGTCCAAGATCAAGGGGTTTAACATCGGTTGTCCATTCAAACCACTCCGAATTTAATCAAGATTTTCCTCCTATTTACTGATCATACTACTCTCAAAAAACTATAAATATACCCCTCATTTCTCATAGAAGGGGAACCCCAAAGCGGGGAAGAAGGAGACCCAAACAAGAAAAGAAGGATGAAAATGAAGAGAAGGAAGAAACTCCTCAACCACAGTCTGATCGATGCTGGAGTTCTGCTCGACAGTCTAACTACGCCGGAGTTCTACCATAATGCTAACTAACACTGGAGTTCTTCCCAACCGACAATTGAAGCAGGACTTCTACCCGGCCATCTACTTTCGTCGGACTTCTACCTGACGCCAAAATTCGGCCCATCGATAGTCGGACTTCTTCCTGTCACCGGACTTTTAACGGACTTATACCCGACGTCAGATTTTTGATCGATGCCGGATTTCTACCCGACACTGAACTTCCGCCCGACGCCGGACTTCTATCTATAGCCTGACTTTCATTGGACTTATTCCCGACGTCGCACTTCCGCCCGTAGCTGGACTTCTACCCGACGATAGATTTCCGCTCGTCGTCGGACTTCTACCCAACTTCAAACTTCCGCCTATTCCCAAACTCCTACCCTACACTGGATTTCTTCCCAATGCCGGACTTCTACATGTATCCAGACTTTCGTCGGCCAAGCCCCGCGGGTTTTCCCCTTTTCAGAATTTTCAACGTAAAAATATTGGTGTCTCTTATGAATGTTGCACCCTCTCTTTCATCTATGTGCGTGCTGGATCTTTGTACAACGCTAAAATGATAAACTTTATATTTCTCTGCCGCAGCGAATACTCCAGGACGCAACAATCCTGTAAAATGATTAGTTTTCTACACACAATTTTATTAACATAGGCTTGTTTTGGAACGGTTTTTTTACTGTTTCTTAAAGTAGTATTTTTTAGTACAAAAATTTTAAAAATTTAGTACTAAAAAATTATTTTAAATAGTAAAAAAATCTTAATACCCTACAAAATCAGAATAAGAATATTTAAATTTGCACATGACAATAGGGCATGCTGTTTATAAGGAGTTTTTATTGGGTGCCGAGTGCGGACGTAGTTCTGTATGTGCAAACAAGTAGTATCGCGCCACGTGGAGCCCACCTTGACCCCACCATATTGAGGAGAGCGTGTGCTATGTTTACCTGATAACCCGATAACACGAACCATTTGATCTACTTCAAAAAATGCGCGGTTAAAGCTAGGGTTATATTTGCTGGCGCGTGTTTTTTACCTCAGTTAAAAATTTTTTCTCGTAACACCTGAAACCTCAGAAAGCAGGAGCAGAGCATAAGTTATGTGGTTCGAGGCGTAAGGTCTGAAGATGGATAATGTACTGGAAGAGATTAACGACTGGTCGGAGATGGAAGGTTTTACGCAAGAGCCAGAGCTTAGAGCTAGAGATGGTTTGCAACAGAATACCCAACCAAACTTTGATATATTATCGGTAAATATGAAATGAAAGCCGTGACTTGTTGAGTGTTTTAAAAATTTTGTGTTGGTGAGAATATATGTACTGGGGGTTGGTAGTACCGTTTAGTGCCGTTTTTTAACTGGTCGGTACCGCTAGGTATTAGTAGGTATCGGTCGGTACTGGTAGGTACCGGTAGGTACAAAAGTTATTTTAAAATTGTGTGTCTGTTTCCAATGTTAAACTCTTTTTGGTTGTTGTTCGTAGGTTGTTTGTAATAGTGAGAAAGAGGCTTTTGATATGTACTGTCGATACGCGCATAGTGTTGGTTTTAGTGTTCGCAAAGATCATCATTCTTTCTGGCCGAATTCGAGGAAGATACGGATGAAAGATTATGTATGTTCGAAAGCTGGTTTTAAGAAGGGCCTTGACCTGAATGTGAAATCGAAATACAGGAAAGCCAATACTAGGACTGGGTGTCCCGCGATGATTAGATTTTCAGTTGATCAAGATGGGGAATGGAAGGTTAATAAATGTGTTGAGAACCACAACCATGAGTTGGCAAGGCCTGAAGATCAACATTTATTGAGATCATGCAGGAAAATTACCGAAGAGAGAGCATTTGTTCTTAAATCTATGACTGATGCTGGGATTAGAACCATTGATGCATTCACATACTTAGCTGATGAAGTTGGTGGGAGGGAGCATGTTGGTTTTTTAAGAAGAGATGCATATAACTTTGTTCAGAGAAACAGAAGATGCAAGATTGAGACGGGGGATACCAATTCCCTAATAGAAATTTTTAAAAACCGAGCAAACAGTGATAACATGTTTGTGTGGGAAGTCCAATATGATGAGGAGGATAGATTGATGAATTTTTTCTGGGCTGATGGTGTGGGAAGAATAGACTACGACTGCTTTGGAGATGTTATAATTTTTGATACCAGCTATAGACTGAACAAATACAATCTAGCTTGTGCACCTTTTGTTGGAGTTAACAACCATTGGCAGAATGTTCTTTTGGGGGTAGCATTTCTGTCTGAAGAAACAGTAGAATCATTTACATGGCTGTTTAGAACATTCTTGAGAGTAATGGGTGATAAACATCCCATTACAATTTTTACTGACCAGGATCAGGCAATGTCTCGGGCTATAGAAATTGCATTTCCGCAAACACGCCATAGGCTTTGCCAATGGCACATCATGAAGAAGCTTCCATCCAAGGTGCATTGTTACAACAGCAACAACAAGGTTAGAGGGTTGATTTATAAATGTTTTAGCAGGTGTGATTCGGAGGAAGAGTTTGAAAGTACTTGGACTGAAATGCTGAATGAAGGGGACCTTCATAGCCATGTGTGGTTGAAAGAACTCCACAGAATAAGGAACAAGTGGTCCACAACATACAACAAGACTTATTTTAACCTTGGTATTCTTTCGACACAGCGCAGTGAATCCACTAACAATGTGTGCCACGGCATTTCTAAGCCTACTAGCACCATCACTGAGTGTTTTTTGGGTCTTGAAAAGGTGATGAAGACATGGCGTCGGAATGAGAAGGATGAAGACTTCAAATGTAGTCAGTCCGATGTTGTTCCTTTGGTGAAGAGCAGTCCAATTCTTAGGCAGGCCGCGCGTTTTTATTCGCGTAAATTGTATTCTTTCTTTGAGGAGTTTTTACAAGGTGTGGGTGGAATGTGCATAGCTCAAGCCTCAACTGACTTATCAACTTTTTTTGTCAAAACTGTTGAGAACATTGATCAGCCTCGCTACTGGACAGTTAATTTTGATGATGCAGAAGGTAGCATCGAATGCAGCTGTGGAAAATTCGGCATGATGGGGATACTATGTTCTCATTGCTTGAGAGTGGTAAGGCAGATTGATATAATTAATATACCTCCGAAATATCTACTCAAGAGATGGTCAGGTCGAGCAAGAAAGGACCTTTACTCTGATAGGCCGTTGTCATCTATGGTAGCTACCGGAATCCCCTCGGATGGCATAGGAAGTATGATTTTCAGAAATACCAAGTTGCCTTCTTCAAATAAGCAACCAGAAGAGTCCAATGTTCATTATCATTTACTGGTAGTAGCAGAAAGTTAGAAGCGGTAACGGCATCTTTGTTAATGTGCGACACGTACTGCTTACTTTCCATATCATATTTCTTGGATGCCTGTATGTGTATTCAGGTTAGGAGAACTTTTAAACATATTCAGTTATAGCAAGTAAAATAACACCATTACCCAATGCAGACTCGAAACATAAATAAATGGTTGATAAAGGCCAGGACGAAGTTTATTTTTCTCAGCCAGCAAACTAGCATCTGCGTCGTTATAAACTACATCGGATCCCTAGCGGAGAAACCTTGGTCTTGCCTTCGAGTTCAATGGTTCGTGGAGTGTATAATGTTCAAGAAACCAGATCTGAACTAATACATAAGAAAATCAACGTAAAATATATCTAACAATTTAATACAAAACAATTTAAATTCGAAGCACTCACAATTATAATATGAACAAATCCATTCAGGTAACCGAGTGGCTGTCCTTTCTTCATCTTTTTTGCAATGCCGTTAAAGTCAGCAACAAGGAATTCTCTGATTGAATCCGACCAATTGTACGATAAAAAATTCTCAACATTTTGAGCCACACTGATGACAGAGGCTGGTGTTCGATAGTTGTGCAGAGGAAAAAATAAGTTTGACAGCAAAAAAATGATGAATTTCTTCAAAACATCGGGCATTTTTGTAGATTCATCCAAACTAATCACCTCCTTCCTAATATCATTGGCTGATTTACCTGTTATTCTAGCACTACCAATTTCAAAGTTGTTTCCTCTACCCGGGTCGGGTTAGGGTTGACCCGTTTTCCACCCGGGTCAGTTCGGGTTCGACCCGAACCCGACCCGTGACCCGAAATTGACACCCCTAAGTGTGGACACTAGACGATAAGAACCGTCTGGTTTTATCTAGTGCTATAAACAGTAAAAAAACGTAGCATGAACAAAGAAAATGCAATTCATAGCGCTTTTATTATTCATGTATTGTTCACAGAGACAAATCGAACGATTCTTCCCATCCGTTATCCGCACATAATAATTCATTGAATTCATGTCATCTTTCATCATCCCTCAATCCAAACATAGCCACAACTTCAGCACTACCCCTCAATCCAAGCATAGCAATAATAAATGATTGTCCAGAATTTGCAAGTAAAATTATTATGATAAAAAAAGGAAAAAAAAATCATAATCTAAAAACAAATAAAAAGAACTATTGATTGGATAAATGTCAACACTCATATGAAAAATTGATAATTTTATTGTGAAGCCCATATCTTGGGCAAATTATTACGTCCTGTGTTCGGATTCGTCCGAAAGTGAATCTGGACGCACCATATCACCCCGACCCCAGTGCATCCGAATGACATGGCGCGTCCGGATTCATCTCCGGACGGTCCGAACACCGCACATAATAATTTGCCCATATGTTGAAACTACTCCGATGGATCCAAAATCTACTTTGATAGCGCGTATATAAAATATAAATGTCTGCTTATTATCAAAATTGACTATTTTAAAATTTCTTAACTTTAATAAATAATTGTAAATCCATCACCGTATAGTTTAGGGGTTTTATTAAATTAGGCCTTATTTCATTTATTCGGCCCTAAAAAAAGTTCAATATACTCTAACTGTATTTAAAATAAAATGAGCTTAAAATATTAGTAAAAATGTAATTATATTTAATTACACAAATTTATGAACAAATAAACATAAAAAAATACTTATGCAAATTATATTAATTGACCTTCTAAGACTTTCAATTTATGTTGAAATTAATACATAGCACTAATCTAAATGCAAATCCAATAATTATGAAATATAACTTTGTTGCGGATTAGAATATATGTGGCAATAAAGTTAGAAAGTTTTCGTCTCAGCGTTGTACGAATATTCAGTACACAAATAAATGATAAAAGAACACCACAATTTTTACGTGGAAAACCCTGGAAAGGGAAAAACTCCATTGAAAGAATTTCACTAGTGTTTGTTTGAGGTACAAGCGGCTGAGTCGTCTTTAAAATTTAGGACGATTAAATTACAATAATCCACTACCGAATTGAAATTCAGTTAAAAACAAGAATTTAGGATTCAACAATGTTGGGTATTTAGGTTGAATCTCAAAGTCACTTGGAGATCGGACAGAATTCCGGTGTCACTTGGAGATCGAACAGAGTTTCGACGTCACTTGAAAGTCGGGCAGAATTCCAGCGGTGGTCGAGGAGGAGCTTCTTCCCTCCTCTTCTCTTCTTCTTCTTCTTCTTATGTTCTTTTTATTTTCTTCTCTTCTTGCTTGGATCCCCTCTTAAGAGAAATGATGGGCTATTTATAGTTTTTTTAGGATGGCATGACCCGTAAATAGGAGGAGAATCAAGGGCAAGT
The DNA here is from genome assembly GCF_001605985.2 of Dendrobium catenatum. Classification (NCBI taxonomy): domain Eukaryota; kingdom Viridiplantae; phylum Streptophyta; class Magnoliopsida; order Asparagales; family Orchidaceae; genus Dendrobium; species Dendrobium catenatum. The sequence continues at coordinate 935,439 of NW_021318705.1, forward strand.
GGGGAATGGTTTGGATGGATGGCCGATATTGAATCCCTTGATAATAGATCGTTTGTTAGACATTTGAAGGCTCTATTGTTATCAGAATTCGATAATCTTGGGCTCGTTAGATTTTTCTCGTCTAGCCACTCAATTCGACTATAAGCATGTCACGTTTGGAAACCATTTGGTAATTCAAATTATGGTTTGAACCTTCTAATAGTGATTCGGGTCCTTGATTTGGACCCATTTGGGCTCAGATTGAGTCGAATTTTATGTTGATGGGTTCATATTTTCAAGACGCTCAGTTTGACTGTAAGTTTGCTGAAATTGGAGCTCAGATGATTCCATATTTAATTTTTGAAGCTTCCAACCCAATTTTGCCTCGAGATTTGTGCCTGAACATGATAATTTTTTATTATATATCAAACTTAATATATTATGTATGAAAATAAATAATAATATTGTATGTCGGAATATTCATGATACTAGAGAGAGAGAGTTTATCGTCTTAGTTTTATACAAAGATTCAACATGCACATAAATAAGAGAGAGTGATGCAAGGATCATAAAAAACATTGTGGAGTTTAACGTCCTACCTTCGTATAAAGATTCACCACACACTCATATAAAAATTATATACCTAAATTATTAATAGATATCAAATTTTTAAGATGATGATGATAGATTATCCAAATCTAAAATCGTTTCTTTCTTATAGATTAAAGTTTCGTTTGATAAGGCTTTTTTACTGTTTCTTAAAATATTTTTTAATAAAAAATTTTAATTTTTTAATTGAAAATTTATTTAAAAAAAAAAGTTATGGCAAATGAAACCTAGGTGCAAAATGTTCACTGGAAAATGCCCCTATAATAAAATAGCTAAAAGCTATCCATGTCATGATTTATATATATTTTTTAGACATGGTCATTTAAGACAAAATCATACACTATACACAAAGATTTGAACCCAAAATCTCTTAAATTGAAAGTATAAGCTCTCCAACAGACCGTGATGAGCTGCGTCATGACATGATTTGAACCATAAAGAAAACAAGAGCAAAAGGTCATCCTCCATTCACAACAAGACAAGCTTGGCCTTTGATCTCTCTCTCTCTCTCTCTCTCCTTTTCGCCACCATCTTCTAGTTTATTCTGAGGACTTTGAAGCAGGACAAAAGCTTCTGCCACGCCTTTTAACGTCTGAATTTGAAAGAAGCCCGCAGGTCCACGCCTGCAAGAGAAGAAATCCATGGCGAAATGGGACCCACGTAGGAGGAAGAAGATCCGGATATTGGTACTTTTTAAATTATTTATTTATTGTAAAAAAAATTAATTATCAAAGAATATTTTTTTTGGAGAATTATAAACATTTTTTTAAATCATATACATTAATTAGGAAAATACATTATTGTGTATGTGTTTTTTAATATACTATGATTAAATTATTTGGAATTTGACGACATATTTAAAATTATAGTTGATCTTTTTATTTTAAATTTTAATATTGAAGTTAGAATTTAATGAATAAAAGTAAAAGACTAATGTAATTGAATAAATTCATAATTATTATAATTAGCTTATTTTTTATTCTCATAAGCATCTAGTCCGTTTTTTTTTTAAGAGTTTCTTGGTTATATTTGAATCTGGGATATCACCTTTTTTTTTTTAATTTTGTATAAGTCCATATATTTATGATAATTGAATATAAGATCAAACTATAATTCAAATCTTCAATATGGTATAAAAACCTAGATCCATGCACCCCTTACATTTCTTAGGCTTCATGTTGCTCTAATCATTTTCTTGTCCTTGAGTGAAGTGCTTAAATTCATGCCACTAATGCTTCCTCATTGGTGCATTTGTCATCATAAGTCATGATTCAATGGTTGATTGTATATTATTTGTCACTATCTAACTTTAACGTTAAATGACGAGTTTTCTTACATAATTCTTCTTCTTTGCAATGTGAACTCTGAAATATCATTAAATTCTCTCTTACTCACACACTCACCTTTGTGCACAAACAGTCACTAGACTTTTTTACTTTAGTTTTCTCTCAAAATCTTCTCTCCCTCGCCAAATAATTAATTCTAAATAACCCTCTGATCTAAATCCGTTGGTGAATATCATTGCTTTTATATATCACCCAAACCATTTTCATATTTGCCAAATTCGTAATCATCTTCTTAGATTAGGCACCTCATCATGTGTAGCTAAATATGACCTTAAGTAAAGCAAACTCATGTTGCCCCCCTTCTCTCTCTCTCTCTCTCTCTCTCTCTCTCTCTCTCTCTCTCTCTCTACTCTTTTGGTTGCATCACCAATTGTAACATGCTCTTTAAGTAAGCCCTTAGGAGATATTAGAGAGGTGGTTCTTGTAGCCCTACCATCACAATAGATGACTGAAACATACACCTTGGCTCATCGTGCCTCAACTATTATTAGCCTCCTTAGCATACCTAGTTCTTATTGGATGCATTGTTTGTTTCTCTATGATGCCACCAACTCTTCTTCACATACTCAAATTTGGCAATCATGACTTTATTGTAATTTTTCTACTCAACCCCATGTTATTTCCACTATGTTAGCTAGCACTACCAAAAAATAGGGTTTTCACAGCATAAAATTTCACTTTTCCCGGCGGTTAAACCCGCTACAATTAAATTTGCAGCGGTCGGCGAACCGCTGCATAGCCGCTGTTTTTGCCATCCGCTGCAACGGCCTTCCGCGGCGGTTTGAAGACCGGCGGGGTAGCGTTTATTTCTAGCATTTTTGGCAGCGGTTTTAACCGCTGCAAATATACAGAATTATGGCGGTTTTAACCGCGATAAAGGCTAGCAAAATCGACCTGATAATCAAAATTTTTTTTGGGTAAAATGAACGCTTAGCCTGATTTCATTTATATTAAAATAATTACATTAAATAAACTTTAACTCTCATATGAAGGAAGTAGGGAACTTTCTTTTGCGAAGCAAATACAGGAAACACAAATCAAATTGCACTGATAACTAGAAATAAAATACAATAGAGATACCAAAAATATCAACACTTAAAACAATTTAAATATCAAAAGAATGAAAATATCAAAATGAAAAAACTAGACTTAGTTGCCAAAGAATTCTCCCAATTTGCAATGCTTTTAGTCGTGAAAGTTAGCCAAAGCCACATAAAAAAATGTGGTTACCTAAAAATAAAAAGACCTTTTGAGAATGTGCAACATCATTAGGAGTATAAAAATCTTATCCTCGGTAGTATAAGATTATTGTACAGAAAATCTACCGATATCCGGAAGAGAAGGAGCGGTATGGGTACAAATTTATAAATTAATCTAAATGTGGTTTAACCATAAAGCACATTCTTTAATTGTTTAAACATGCATATGCTACATGGGCTCATACTAAAGCATTCAATAAAAGAACAATGATTTGAATCCTAAGTTGAGGCTTTGCATTTCATTTTTAAAAACCAACAAAACCTAAACCCTAAGGAATGCAAATGAAGAAAATGAAGAAAAACAATGAGAAGAAAAAGAGAAGAAGAGGATGAAGGGGAATAGACTCACAGTGATGAGGATCGAAGACACCGTCGGCCGGGATTCGCAAGAGGAGAGATTTTCGTCGCAGCTATCAAGCCGGATTTGCTCCCGTCGCACGAGCAAGATAGAAGAGAGGAATTAGGGCTTTGGGTCACTTAAAGTTTCGGAGGGGCTTTGCCAGCGGTTTTAACCGGTGCAATTTGCACCGGTTTTAACCGATGCAAGTGCATGGATTCAATTTTCTGCTTCAGGATGTGGTTTTCGCAGCGGTTTTAAGAACCGCTGCAAATAAACGCTGCGATATGACCTGTTCTTTGGTAGTGTAGTATAAAGCATATGGCATTTTAAGTCACACGATTAAGCGATGCCTCAAATTTTTATTAGCTGTATCCCAATCCAACATTGATTTCTGCTCACCATCATGACAATATCAAGATTTTTTATTTTTTACGGAATAAGGAAGTATGAAGCCGGCCTATTATGATGACAATAAGGATTTCCATGACTTGAAAAGTCTCTCGCCTCACACTTTATATGATGGAAATGATGACATTATGATTGGACATGGCATGAGTTTGCTCATAACCCATGCTTGCTCCCCATGTTTACCCTATCTCTCTTATTATTTTCTATTAAATAATATGCTTTATGTGTATCTCATAAGACAAAGAATCTTATTGCTATAGGAGAATTTATATCAATGGCAATACTTTGGATATGGAAAACTAAAGATAGGGTATAATTAGAATGACATATCTCCCTATTATAATCACCTTCACTTATTGCCTTTTTAGTGTCAAAGCCACTTCATCTAAGTGGTATCATATATTAGTCCATCCATCAATCTCGATTCTCAAACATCTTAGTTCTCAAATAATAAAAGATTTATCATCTCCATTGTTATTGACTCTCTATTACAAATCATGTTAATTCAATGCAAGCCATAACTTTCATTTTAAGCTCCATTATTATAAGTATATTGAAATATTATTCTAAGATATATGTGTAATAACCTCAAATTTAATTTCACAATTTTTTTTTGAAAACTATCTAAGAGAGCGTTATGGTTATGGATCAAAGAAATTATTTTTAATAAAATATGAATTTTCATTTTATACAAAATCTTACCCAAGCCATCCCTACCCATATTCTTCTTCGTTATATGAGGGGAGAAGAGGGGATAAGAAAGAGAGAGAAGTGATGAGAGAGGAAGTTTACTTCGAGTTGTTTTCTTTAGTCTCTCAAATTGAGAAAAGTATTTTGATTGTGGTAGGTAACATTAGTCCTACCTCTATTTGTAATGATTTTGTGTGTTGCCTAATTTATTCCACCTAAAATTGATAAAGATGTAATATTTCTTATTGTAGTGTTCTTTCACCTTATAATTGTTTCTATTACCTTGTATTGATTGCAATTATTAATTCTAATAACCTACTGAGACATTAGCTCACTTCCTGATCTTTACATATATTTTTTAGGAAAGAGGCAGAAAATAATGGAGTGAGGTAGATCAGAAGTCATGTTTAGTTTTATTTTTTTTTATTTTTTGCATTTTTTAGTTTAGTTTTTTATAGTTAAGGGCAAAGAATTATAAATTGATGTTATAGAATGAATTCTTGACTATTATCCATAAATATTGAGGAAAGAATATACAAATATTTTGATGTATATGATTTGTAGTTATTTTTGTTGGATTTGTTTGTATAAATGAAAATTAGCGTCTCTAGTAGATTAAATTAAAGATAAAAGAGACTATTCTTCAAAAATTAGATCTTGGGCATCACAATGTGGATCTCACCAATCTAATATTATAACAATTTCAAATAATATATCCTTTTTTGTGATCAATTATCTAATACATATAATACTATTCATTATGAAACAATCTCGTATTTATTAGGTTATCATTAACTATAATCCTTAGTGAGAAAAATATTTTGATAGAAAAATCATCACCCTATATTCCGATAACTTTCAAGCACCTGACATATTCAAATCCTGCAATAATATTTCTTATTTGATTTGTCTATCAATCACTTAAATATTATGGGAAACTAAAAAAATTTATCAACATATTATAGAAACTAGTCTTTCTCTCCCATCTCTTGTGTCCATTCCTCCTTTCTAATGGATCCATACTATTTCCACAACAATGTGTATTACAAATTATTTATGCACCGCTACACTTCACCTTTATTCCCCAAATGAATATCTTATTGGATCAAGTCTCAACTATTTAAAAATACATGTGATTGAATGTCTATATTATTATATTTAGCATCACCCATTCGTAACAAATAAACTTGAATCTTGCTCCCAAAATAATGCCTTCCATAATTGTTGTCTCAATCAAAGTGCATATCATAGATCAATGCTACCACATCCAAAAAACCGACAAATATTCTATACAATTTATTTAGTATATCTATTTTCATCTTCTATTACTTTGAAAAAACTATCACCTCATTGCATCCTTTAGCATCCCTTACCCTTCATTGAAAAAAAATCATTTCATAGACATAATCCATAATGTCATTTCTATTATGCCATATTATATAGCCACCATTCTAAACTAACCACACAAAAACTCTTACCCCTTATACTACATACCAATTACTTTCTTCCACAATAATAACATCTAAACACCCTCCTACCCCAATAACTCCCACCCAATGGCCACCTAAGAAAAAATTAACATTCACATGCCATTCCGAAATCTCACTATCACAAAAAAATAAAATTATTCACCTGACAAATCATGATAACTCAAGAACTCGTTCCCTCAAAACTTTTTGGGTTACTATTGATTTTTTTTATGTTCAAATATAATTATGATAGGTCCATTAAAAAGCATAAATCTTTTCAATGACTAATGATTTTTATTAATGGTCGGGTGTCAAGATTGATGCCAGACAGGAGGGAGAAATGGACGATGTAAAGAAATGTGAGCTATAAGAAATGGCAATTCGAACAATAACCAAGAACAAGCTTCTTGGATGGGCAACACCACCTGATCTACTCGGGATACATAACCCACAAAAGCATAACTTAAACACATTTTATTATTCATCTCCAATTCCCCCTACAAGTGAGGAGATAACCCTCTATTTATAAAATAAGGCTACCTCAAAATCCCTAAGGAAGGAAATATTAAAGAAAACTAACAAGAGGAAGAACTAAAATATAACAATAAAGAGGAGGTGGGTTTGGTTGGATGAACCGGTCCGGATAGATCCACATGGTGTCATTCTCCCCGTATAGGAGAGACTTCAGCATAAGTTGAAGTCGATGAAACTTACTGTTGAACTTAAGGATTTTGTTTTATTTATTTATTTATTTTTCTTTTCTTTCTCATCCTCATCATCAGAAATCTCATTCTTAGTTAGCTCCTTCCAATGGCACTCTTCAAGATCTAAATCAAACCCGACAACAAACTGACCAACCATGCTAACATCAACACTAGCAGCCAGTGCCTCCATAAACTCTTTTGTGTCGAAACATGTGATGGTACTAAATGTGTTGAAAAGATTAGATTTCATCATATCATTTTCGCTATCATAGAGGTGAGCATATTTATTGCCTTATCAGGAAAAATATTAATGAATAACTCTAGCGATGCATGCATATAGATTGCTCTTGTCATCATCATACACGGGCTTATCAAGACCAAGAGCTCCATCAAAAATGTCTTCATTATATATGGGCTTATCAGGATCAAGAACTCCACTGAATATGAGTTGATCATCATACATGAGCTCATCATAGATAGGTATAGTGATGATGATTTCAATGATTGATCTTTAAAATAATTGAAGTTGGACTCGATCGATCGAGGGTGTGGATGAAGACTTAAGGGGTGGATATTCAAACACATATGCATAGGAAGATAAGATCCCATCAAAACCAACTATATCAATCTTGATTCCTCCATCATCCCGTAATCCTCGCTTAGTGTGCATGGTTCTGATGTTGTCTTCTTTCCTCTTCATCACTCGAAAGATCTTGATGAAAATGCAAAATGTTTTCTTCCTCTTCCAGAAGTTTCCCTACTTTTGGTTGTTCCAATCTTGTTAACATTTGTTAAAGCTATCGTATTTCCTTTTGTAGTTCCTCAATCACCAATTTTGTAATCGTTTTTTTTTTATTCCAGTTAGGCCGCATCTTGCTCTGTAAAGTTGCTGATTTATGGACCAAGAACTAGGAATTCTGGAATAGGTTGGCCGCAGGTGTCTTGACAGTTGGAAGAAGAACGACAGCCCTAGGCTTTCTTTGAAGGGATTCTAGCACAATCGATTTGACGACACAATTAGACCATGTGCTGGGCATTGTACGTGCAGTTGGGAAAGACATAAAAACAAGTGGAACATGGGCGTGGGAATATCAGTCAGATCAAGTGGGTGAAATGGGTGAAGGAAAGAGATGTGAGCTGCACTAAATGGCAATTCAAACAGTGACCAAGAGCAAGATTCTTAGATGGGCAACACCACCTGATCTACACATGATACAAAACCCACAAAAGCACAACCTAAGCACAATTTTTTATTCATCTCCCCCCTACAAGAGAGGAGATAACCCTCTATTTATAGAGTAGGACTACGTCAATGACCCCTTTGGAGGGAAATATTAAAGAAAACTAACAACAAGAAGAAGTAACATATAACAATAAAGAGGAGGTGACTTTGGTCGGTTGAACCGATCCGAATAGATCCACCCAGTGTCAAAGTCATTCCATCCAACTCTCAAGCAAGGCATCGTACACCAAGTTCTTAGCATATTTGTTTCTCAACGATGAACTCAAAAAGAAAAACTTCATAGTCCAACCCATAACCTTCATTGACACATTCATATAAGCTTCACTTATGGCCTCCGGAGGCACCCAATATCTTCCACCATGATCCACGATTATATCTTGTTGCTCATGGATTTACCAACTCTTTCAGTGATAGCTATCTCAATGCCACCAACGCGGCATTATAGCAAGCAAGTCTACCACTGTTTACCAATATTGCTTTGCCACTCTTCATTCCCAACAATTCACAATCGAGGATCTTTAGCCTCTTCACTTCTTTTTTTATCTTTTGTTAATTCATAGTCATATGGTTTTCTTTTATCACAGCACCTGTACATCCTTGATAACCTTGATTGCATTGACTTGACGAATACGCTACAGTGATGCCACTGTTTCCCACTTGCTAATGCTCACTGTTCATATTTATCTATATTCAAACTCCCAATCGTCAATGGACCAAAAAAAAAATGTTGATTTGTATGAGAAATTATCCATATTATTTTTCTTGCTGTGTTCATATTTGTTTTCAGTTTTAGGACTTCAATAATGCAGCTCCAATCCCTTTCCTGCCATTGTTTCTGGGCGGAGATTGTCGCCATGGGGACCCTTCTTACAGCAAAGTTAGCTTTATGCGATGTTGATGTTGGCAGGGCATTGGGGTGCTTATTCATCCACAGCATCAGAAACAGATATATAATGGGTTTTTTATTTCTTTTAGATCTTTGAGAATATTCAATGAATTAACTATGCGGCTAAAAAAAAAAAGACGAAAAAATTAGGTCATCTGATATTGAATTAATGAGTTTAAAATTTTGATAAATAATATTTTGAGTATGTTGAAATTATATTAAATTATATAATTTAAAATTGTAAATAAATTAAAAATAATTGTTGTGAGGTATATGATAAAAGAATTAAGATGTATATATATATTATTGATAAAATATATGTAAAAAATAGGAAATATTTTTATTGTTTAAGATGAATATGATGAAAATTGAGAGACAATACACGACATTTTTTTTAATAAGAATTTGATTAAAATAAACACGCATAACAATTAAAATATTCAACATTTAAATTCACTTTTTTAATACATATTACTTAAAATATACCCACCGACGCTTAGCTTGGTTGATGAGCGAGTAGAGTTAAGAACCCCCAATCCATGCTTGATTCCCCTCAAGCGGCAGCGCCTCTTAAGTGGGACATAATCAAGTGCGGGTCAGGAAGTTTCTAAGGTGGGTGCCTCTTCTATGTCAGACGAGGATTAGTCACGCCGCCAAGCACCCTTTCAGGGTAGCGGGTGAATACCCAGTTCCCAAATAAAAAAACCCTCTTATTACAATTTTGTTATTGCGCCACCTATCCCATCTCCCTTTGTTGCATGTCAGGTCGCTTTTTACATGCTGCTGGTTTCATCGCCCTTTCACAGTTCACATTAGCCGGTTGGTTGAGAGCTTAGGCTTCTAACTAAGAGGTCTTGGATTCAAGTCTTTGTGTATGCATTATGTATATGAATTTGCCTTAAATAATTTAAATATCCAAAAACAAAAAAGTTTCATTGCCCTTCCTATATCCATGATCTTGTCTCCTTTTATACACTTCCTTGAGATAGAAGAGAGGCAGCTGGATGAAGAATTGAGGAACTCGATGAGGGAGAGGATTTGGGGCTGGGCAATCACAATTGCTTATATTCGAAAAAGATTGAGAGAGAAAGATGCAGGTCAGAGCGTGATGTTAAGAGGAGAGCTAGATCATTGGAGGTTTAGGGTAGGGGTGTCAATTTTGAGTCACGGGTTGAGTTCAGGTCGAATCCGGAACTGACCCGGGTTCAATTGGGTCGACCCAAACCCGACCCGGATAAGTAAACAGGTTGAATATTCGAACCCGGACCCAACCCGGCGGGTTGCTGGGTTGACCCGACCGACACGGGAAGGAGAAGGACGCAGGCTGGCTGGGGCGGAGGGTGCACGTGACGTAGGCGGGTGCGCAGGCAACCGCACGGGGCAGCCTCGAGTTCGACCCGAACCCGATTTCAATATTTGACTCGGCAACCCGTCGAATCAACCCGAACCCGACCCGTTTTGAAATCGGGTCAGGTCCAACCCGGATTTTTCGGGTCGAATCTGCGAACCCGAACTCGACTCTTTTTGAAATCGGGTCAGGTCCAACCCGGATTTTTCGGGTCGGGTTTTCGTGTTGTGTCAAATATTGACAGCCCTAGTTATAGTCAAAATATATGATTTATAGCCTACTTGTAAGCTAGACTCCTTACGGGCCCAATCGTATCTTTTCAAATTATCAAAATCTTTAATCCCCTGGGTTATCACTTGTCTATTAAACAAATCGAGTTTGAGCCGGCTCGGCTCACTTACACATTATGTTTCTGTTGAAAGTGTATAAGCAACCATGTGGTGCTTATGTTGGGGAATTGTGCACGAATAAGAGAAGTAAATAGCCGTTAGGTGCTTTACTGCTTCTTCCCATTTGTGCCATATCGGGTTATGAGTATTTAAACTTATGATATAAACATTTTAAAATACAATTTTAAATAGTTTTTATCATTTTATAAAATAAAAAATATATACCTCATTTTAATGAGATATGTGACAAATCTTAAAGATATTTATGGCCTCAATTAAATATTAATAAAAAATCAAGATATTTATACTTTATAGTGCTTCTAGAGATAAAAATATATTTTAATTAATAAATTCATAGTCTATCGAATTTATAGGATTTTTACATTTGATTTGATAGGCTATCTATCTTGCTCTAGATAAGAAATGAAGTTTTATAATTTTACAAAAAAAAATATTAATTTTATTTTAACTTTTACAAAAATTGTTAGTTGATCATATCTATTGGAGAATTAATTGTAGTCCAATTGAATCATTGAAGAGACTAATTTGGGCTAATATTGAATCCGGAACTACTCTATATACATCATTATGTTTCTAATCTAAAATATTATTGATTTCATATATATATTTATAATTAGGATTAAGTAATATTAAAAAAGGCCACAAGTGTCCATCTTTCTAGTCTCTTCAAATCAAATATAGAGTCATGCACTTTCCACAATTTCATAATTTTATAATTGTATTTCTACTATAGTTATTTGACAACCATTGATGTTAAGATGATGTTGAATATTATAATAGTTAGTTATTATCTTAGGCTTCAAAATGGAATATCTTTTTTACTAATTTCTAAATCAATTTTCTGGTATAAAATTTTTTTGAGTAAGATGCTTTGAAAAGCAATAAGAAAGCTATCCGCAACAAAGTCTTAATCATTGCCACATCACCAATCTTAAGGAATAATTTGTAAGTTATTAAGCAAGTTAATGAGTTCACTACTATTAAGTATTTATATTAAAATTTTAATAAAAAAATTAGAATTTATTTTTGAAAATTAAATTTAGTTAATTACTAGTTTGACCTTATATGATATTTTGAAAAATAATTTACTTTAAAAATAATATCTGTAATAATATGCATATAAAAATATATTTAATTTTGTCCATTTTAGGTAATGCTTACCTCCCTTGCTTGCTTTTCTGATATAATTGTGACATTTTGTTTTATATATCTCTTCCAAAACATTGGCACTACATGTTTAATTTTCTTATCTAATTGCTATGTCTTGATGTGCTTATTTCTTCACAAACTCAAATGAATCCATCAATCTGAATTCCTTACTTTTATGTTTTATCATAAAAAAAATTTTTTTTTTGGGGTAAACTTATCATAAAAATCTAAAACACTCATGGGCTCTTGGGACCAACACAAATCATTTTATTAGAAAATAAAAAAAAAATGTATATTAATGATACGCCATCAAAAATTACTTTGATGGAGCACAAATCTTGAGGCATATTTAAATTGAAATTTTTGAAATTAAATTTGGGACCATCCAAACTCAAATTTTAGCAAACTTACAGTCAAGTTGAACGCCTCAATGAGATGAACCAAACGATACCAAAATAGGTCCAATCTGAGCCCAAATCAACTGGCCGGAGCATATTTGAAATATTCAAAACATTAATTGGACGACCAAGAAATCTCTAAATATGGCATGCTTATAGTTAAATTGAGAGGATCGACGAGAAAAATCCAATAAGCCCAGGATCACTTAATTTTGACATCATTAAGATATATAAATGCTTGAAAAATGCTCTATGATAGAAGGAATCAGTATGAGCTATATGGAATCTATGGAGCACTCTGAATTTGATTTTGGATCTTCTCCATTGTAATGGAGCATGAGACTCACTAAAATCTATAATTCTGCCCATGCCCTCTTCATGATAGAACCCTTTGGCCGGAGATTATAGAGGGCTTTGAGGCTTCAAGAATCCTAGAGTTCTACCAGAGCACCACCACTTGACCGCCAAAAATCACCGAACCACGACCTTTCCGCCGACCAGCGCCAGACCACCGCCCATCCATCGACTGTTGTCGAACCACCGCCCTTACACCAACTGCAATCGAGCCACCACTCTTCCGCCAACCATCGCCTATTCGCTGACCATTGTTGAACCACCGCTTGTCGTCGGACCACTGCCCAGCCTCCAACCATTGTCGGACCACAACTCATTTGTTGATTTCCATCGGACCTCCGCTCAGCCGCCTACCGCCGCCATTACTCTGACATCACTGGACCTTCACCCGGCTGCAGACTACATCCAGACCTCCACTCGATAGCCATCGACACATCACTTCAACCACCATCGCCCGTGACTATGATCTCTTCAACTATCGTCGCCAGCGGACTACTATTCCTCCGACCACCGTCGTCCACCATCTATGATCCCTCTAATCAACGCCCCTCTAATTAAAATTTTTACACTAAAAAACTTTTTTAAGAAGCAATAAGAAAGCCCTCCCAAAGAAAGCCTTAGACTTCTATTTGTGCTTTTTGATCTCTTAATGCTATTTCACCGGCTGAAAATTTTTGATATTATTGAATGAGAAATGTTAAAATGACAATGATATTTCTACCTAAATGAATCACAGCTAACGGCACTACAACACATTCATCTTTTCACTTAAGTCTATGAAGGTTAGATTAATTTTCACAAGCATAATAATTTTAAGAACATTTCACTTTGATCCCATAAGTAGCAAAACAGCCTAAAAAGTTCTTTTATTATAGGGGTGGCCTAAATATAGGCGGATAGTTAAGGACTTTAAATGAAGTGTATATTGGTCTCATTGATGAAGGTTATAAAAATGTCATTTTCAAGCACTGAATGGCCTTTAATTGTAATAATTGGATGAATTGCTGTAATAGTAGGGGTGTCAATATTTGACAAAACACGAAAATCCGACCCGGACCCGATCCGGAAAATCCGGGTTGAACCCGACCCGATTTCAAAACAGGTCGGGTTCGGGTTCCACACTACGGGAAAACACGCGATTACCGGCGGATTTTTCCGGCGGAAATAAATTCGTCGCAAATTCCGGCGGTATTTCCGGCGGATTTTTTTCAACGAATTTCCGACATAATTTTTGACTGATTTTCCGACGAATTTTTTCTAAAGGCATTTCCGGCGGAGTTTCCGGCGGATTTCCGACGGAAATTAAAAATTAAATTTTTTTTATTTTAAAATATAACTTAAATTATTGAATTTAATAACTTGAATTATAATAAAATAAATTATAATTTAATTATTTAATAACAAAAAAAATAAAAATGATTTAAATTTAAACTTAAATTGTAATAAAAATTTAAAATTATTTATTTTGGTAAATTAAGTTAATTAATTTTAAATTTTGTTGTTAAATTAAATTAACTGATTTAAGAATTATTAGGCAATAGGTTAAATAATAAAAATGTAACTAAAATAATAGTTTTTGGTTTCAGGAGTAGTTGGCAGAAGCTGAAGGCGGGGGAGAGTTGGGCGGGGTTCGAATCCCGCTGAAGGCGGGCGTGCTGCGCTACTCCACGCGGGCAGGCTGAGTTGGGCGTGCTGCGCTGGTCCACGCTTGCAGTGGGTTGGGGCGCGGTCGTGACTTATGGGCTGTGTCCACGGGATCATGCTGGCGGGCTGGCTCCTGTGGTCGGAGCGCGGAAGGATGAGTAGCGACAGCAGCTGGGTGATTT
>NW_021318705.1:951643-986133 GCF_001605985.2 Dendrobium catenatum
AAATAATAAGAAAATAATCCTAAAGGTTTCATTTGAGACAGTTTTATTACTGTTTCTAAAGCAAATTTTTTATACAAATTTTTTAATACAAAATTTTTTTGTACTTAAAAAATAGTTAAAATGTTGTCCCAAGTGAAGCTTAATTCTCAAATTTATCATAGAATGTATATTATAATTGATAGAGTCTGTCTAATGAATTTAATAATTTTCTTTCAGTGCAAGTAGAAGAGATAATGATAAATTATAAACTTATTCTTTTAACGAATTATTTTTTTAAATAAAAAAATTATCTATCAAGTAAAGAACTAAATGAAGTAAAAGCATCTAAATGGACTTACCAATTTTTAGAATTTGAAAATATTTAAAATCATCCAATAATGAAGCATAGAAAGAACATAAAATAGCCATTTAATTTCATTCAATTTGCAAGATTTAAAATTAATTTAAAAAATAAATCATAATTCAAAATAATAAACCAAAGCTTAGGATTAATTCCTTTTAAAATCTGAAAAATATATTTTTTTTCAACCCAATAATTAGAATTTGGCATTTAAAATATGGATGATAGATCAATACAGAATGACCAAATATAAAGCCAATCCCCAATTTGCTAAAACTTATTATTAGTCAATGGCACAATAAAAGAGGGCTGAATTAGGTGTCCAAAGGGGGACTTTAGTATACTTTAAAAATTTTATTAATTCAAACACTCTCATATAAAACAATAATAAAAAACTAAAATTAAACATAAAAATTTAAAAATTATATAAGTGTATAATTATAAGAAAATATACATAATGTATGATAAACTAATGCAAAGGAGTATATAAATAATTATTATTTTATAAAATTAATTTTATTATAAATATTAAATATATATGCTTAATCAAATAACTTAATATTACGAGTGTGACACTATACAAGTAAACTTACAGTATAGTCAAAGATATTAAGATTTTGTTTGGGACAGCTTTTTTACTGCTTTACTTTTCATAACACAATCACAGTTTCTATTCTTCCAATACTATTTTTATTGTTCTCAAGAAATTTTTGTACTAAAAAGTTATTTTTTACTGCAAATTTCAAAAAATATATTTCTCTGTAAGTAATTTATAATCACTTTTATAAAGAGCTACATCCGTCCAAAACAGGCTCCAAGTTAGTGAGTTTATTAACATTAAGCCTAATATAAATTAACAACTAAACTAAAATATCTAAAAAAAATAAAAAATTGATAGCACCCCGACGCATCTAAAACAAATTACTTCCTTTTTTTTCTATAAAATACTTTAAATTTGATAAGGGTTAATTACATGCTTAACACTTATACATTATATATTTATAAAATCAACCCTGACATATTTTTATCGTAAAATTATAATCATCCTAATGTTCATGATGCAAACAAAGCTGTAAATGTTCTTTCATAATATTATAATAAATTACAACAATTTAATTAATTCACACGTAATTATAAAGTCTCGATGGTTCACATACTAGTAGAAAATATATTTTATATATTTTTACTGGCAACTGGATTGAATAATTATATATATAGTTTTTTTTTCAACATAATAAAAATATTATTTGACAACTCCAAAGAAAAAAAAAAAATATTACATATCTCGAGTCATTATAATATTCTACAAAAATAAATGATAGATCAATTAATCTCGTACGAGCAGAGACGTGCTTCAGCCAAGAATTTATTGATCAATATAAAAATCATTACACAAATAATATATAATTCACATATTTATTAAATGAGAACACGTGGCACTTAAATGATAGTTAAAATCAATGGCTGGGCTTACTATTTATATATATATAATTTTATTTTAATATTAAACGGATCATAACAGCTCAAAATCAATGAAGTTGAATTTTAATTGAGTCGTGCATCAAATATTGGCGTTCTCCTTCTTCGATGTGTCGAGCTCAGTGTGCACATATTTTATGAGATTTTTTTTTTGAAATATTTATGCGAATTAAGACAAATTTAAATACAAATCACATATGCAAGACTTGAACCAAAGACCTCTTGGTTGATCGGCAAAGTTCTCAACCAACACTACTAAAAAATAGGACTTTTCGTGGCGGCTGTTAGGGGCGGTTTTAAAACCACAGCCAAAACTCTTATTTCACACTGGTTCTAACTGTTATAGTTTACACTGATTTTAACTGGTGCAAATAACACCAGTTTTGAGCACTAGTAAGGCCCCAACAGTAGATTGAATCCCTAATTTCCAATATTATATGTCATTTGAAGCTCGGCTCTCCCTCTTCCCTCTTCTTTCGTGACTTTGTGACTCTTAGCCTTTGATTAGAGTGAACGACTGCATCAAAGCCTTAAGGTTTGAGCTGTACTCCTTGGCCTTCGATCGGAGCGAACCACTGTCGAGCGTCGCCTATTGGAGCTGTTGTTGTATGAGCGACATTATTACCGTCAAAACCCTCAAAACCCGTATGCTCGCACATCCAGCTCACATATGGCTCTTCGTCGATCTCCTTGCCGGGTTGTCCCCAAACCATTGCTTACGCTCGTGTGAGTATGCTTGACCCTATTCCGTCTCAAGTGGTTTCATTCAAAATGTTTTCATCTTTTAATTTGTGTTTACTAATGTTCTTTTGTAGTTTCATTTGAAATGCTTGTGTAGCTTGTGGTTTCATTCCTAGAAAAGATGCGTAGCTTGTATGTTTTTTCTTATTTTTTGGTCTAGCTTGCAATGGAGAAAAATGATTCATGTAGCCAATCCCACATAGTGGAATAAAGGCTTGTATTGTTGTTGTAAGAAAATAAGTGCTTATATTGTTGAAGGACCAAATACTCGTCTTTCTACTCACTTTATAAAATAATCAACTAATACAAAAAAAAATGCCTCAATTGAGATATCATGAGAAAGAGACCAATGAAACCCATTTCCCCACATGGAAAATAACCATAAGAGACTATGAGTTGAAGTTTTAGACTTGGTGAATGATTCTTCCATGATATTGATAGTTTTGCAATTTCTTGTATGGTCATCGAGGGATGTCGAACTTCCGTCCGACCATTAATCAGTGTCAGACTTCCAATTGACTATCGACTGTCATCATACTTCCGCCCTACACCAATCAACGTCAGACTTTTGCCCAATTGTCTACCGTCGTCGAACTTCCGCCCAACCATCGATCGACTCCGGAATTCCGCCCATCCACTGACGGATGCCAGACTTTCACCCGACCACTGATCGACGTTGAACTTTCGCCCGACCACTAACCGACACCAAATTTTTTGCCCGACCACCCGACCGACACTGGACTTTCACATAACTCTCTCTATTATTGTAATTTCACCGTCTTTGAATTATAGGACAGATCAAAGCTTTGTAATTCATTCAAACACTAGTGGTATCATTTGAATTGGGCAAGGTCTAGTGATTTTTTCCCTTATCTGGGATTTTCACGTTAATAATCTTGGTGTTTTATCTTTTTTGTTTGTGTGCTGGATATCCATTTAATGCTAAGAAGAAAATATCCCCACTCTACAACAACGTATATCCTAGCCTGCAACAATAATAAATATAAAAATTATTTTAATCACTATTGTGAAGTAAACCATATAACGAAACAAACAATAAAATTAAAAAAAATAATAATAACATAAATGAACACGTAGAAAAATCTGAAAGCAAGGCAAAACTAGAGGCAATATCACACCAAGAAATTCACTATGAAAATTGAAAAAATTGTACAAATCTATTTCTCTCTCACTCTCTTCTTGTTTCTCTTCACTTCTCTTTTTGTTTTTAGTCAAAACAAATAAAGAGGCATTTTTCAATATACCAAAGAAAGCAACCCTTCAAGTAAAACCATGAAAAATGAAAATGAAAACAGTCAAGCCTACAATGTAACCGCTTCACATCCTATGACACTGCAATGTACAAGAAATTCACTATGAAAAAGAAACTTGTAGCGCTGGTTCTGAAGAACTACAGTGCTCCGCTCTTTATCTCCAAGCCAAAACTACAATATTACTGCGTCGTATCCTATGACACTACAATATACATGTTTATAGCGTTACAACACTTTAATGTACAGTGTCGCATTGTTGTACGGTTGTACAGAAAAAAAATTCAGTGGCAAGACACATGAACCCCAAGCATGAGGAGGCCTCCCTCCAACTCCCTGACGAGCTATACCAACATAACTGAGCTATAAGTCAACAATATAACCCGATTGATCGACACAATTAGATTTCGCACAAAACTAATATAAATGATGTAAATGTGTAACATAAATAAAAATATTTAGTTTATAAAATATTGAATATCTTTAATCTCTATCTTATAATTAGAGCGAGGGATTTTTATTTTCTTTTAAATTTTAATAATTCATTTACTGAAATTATTTAATTCAAATTAAAATTTGAATATTGATACCAAAAAAAAAAAATCTTTCATATAACATTACGAACTGGTGGGTTCCACTGCGTGCTAGAGCGATTTGGCTAGCAGATTGAATTGGCCCATCCACCTATTTTTTTAAATCATTGACAATAAAAAATAATAATTCTGATTTGATAGGTAAATCTTAAAATAATAATAATAATAATAAAAGTAAAATATAGTTGACAAAAATTTTGGCATTGCAGAATTCTACTAGATTTCAAAAAATTAATCTACACCAATCCCAATACAAGGGCAAGCACATAACATGAGGTCAACTAGAGCAGTAGACCCAACAGAAGCATGAGTAATTTAAATTAGGTTAAAAATAGCTATGGCTTTCCCAAATCTCATAGTATTATAAATAAGTGAAATTATTACGTGCGAATATTGGATATCATTAAGAGGTGAGTCATATATTGTGTATCAATGTTGTGTACTGTTATGTACCGGGTGATATGACGCATCCTGATTTATCTTCGGACAGTCCGATGACCGCACGTAATAATTTATTGATATATAGGCCTTCCAAAATATTGAATGCACTAACATGAAAATGTTACCCACTATTTTAGCCACAAAGGTCTATCGTCATTCTCTTTAAATAAGCATTAAAAATAATTTTTGAATATAATCAAACAAATTATCAAAAATAAATTATGGAAATATGTCCCTTGGTAGTTTTGATGTTACTATTAGCCTACTTGTGGTACAAATATTTAATATGTATCATGTTGATTGTTAGGGTTAATATTAAAATATTGGCTAAATTGAATATGAGCATTAATATTAATTTTGTATGATATAAAAATATGTTGTATAGATCCGATATTTTGATAATATTGCATTTAAAAGCTATAATGAACCTTTTGCATGGCAGAAAATTATTCATCGGGGTGAAATCATTAAGAGCATCCACATAAGAATATATATAAAGGTGTGCCTCTACTCTATAAAGGCACCAAGAAATTTTCATGCATTTTCTGTTTGTTAGTTTTTTAAATATTCTATAAAGAAAAAGGGGATTATTCTCAAAGAATCTAGAAGATGACATCATTCATTAATGCAGATGACAAAGGACATGAAGTAATATATCACAATAGGCAACCTCATCGGGCTTAGCTGGGCGTGGGCGACAGGGCGAGCATGGTTTCCAACCCACCACTCGCCGCCTAGGAATTAATTACGCTGTCATGTGCCTCCTATGAGGGTGACAGTGTGTAGGTACCCCGTTTCACAAAAAAAAAAAAAAAAAATCAGCACATACTCCAATAGGAAAGGTTTATTCCAAGCCTCATTTTCAAAAAAAGAAGTTAATCTTATGGATAGGTAAGAGAATATGTTATATCAAATAACTTAAGAAGATCAATCTACCTATCAAATCGAGAAAAAAATCATACATACGAAGTTTTGAGCTATATTTTTAATGGTTCAAGGTCTATTTTATACGTGAGAATTTATAATTTTCTTATTAGTAAAAAGATGTTTATCGTAATGGTATTTCAATGGGAGAAAATTGGCCAATAGATATTAGTTTAGCCTTGATATATCATCAAAAAATTATCTTGTTGATTTAGCACGAATCTCGATGCAAAATCAATTTGGAAATTTCAAAAATTAAATCAGAGACTGTGAAATCCAATTTCAGCAAACTTACAGCCGAACTGAACGTTTCGGAAATACAAACCCAACGACATCAAATTCAACTCAATTCGAGCCCAAATGAGTCCAAATCAAAGACATGAAACACATTTGGAAGGTTCAATCCATCATTTGGATTACCAAATAGTTTTTTAAGCATGACTTGCTTATAGTTGAATTGAGTGGCTCAACGAGACGAATCCAACGAGCCCAATATTATCAAATTCTAATATCATTAAGACATTCAAATGCATGGTAAACAATCCATGATCAAAGGATTCACATCGACCATCCATTCAAACCACTCCCAATTTATTCTTGATCTTCCTTTTATTTACTGGTCATGCCACTATCAAAAAACTATAAATAAACCCCTCATTTCTCATGAGAGGGGACCCAAGTAAGAAGAGAAGGAAGCAATGAAGCAAGAATAGAAGGAAAAGAGTTCTCTAGTCACCAAACTCCTCCTCGACCACCGTCTGGGTTCCGCCCTGCAATCGACTGACGCAGGAGTTATGCCCGACAACTGACTAACACCGGATTTATGTCCAACAGCCGACTGACGCCGGATTTCTGCCCGATAGCAATTGAAGCCGGATTTCCGCTTGACCATAAAACATTGCCGATTTTCGATCTTCATTTGTAATTGAATTTCAACCGGATAGTTGATTATTGTAATATGATTGTCCTCAATTTCAGGGACGAATAAGCCACTTATAATCTAAGAAAACACTAGTTGAATCCTTTCAACTAAGCATGACTCCATGATTTTTTCCTTTTTCAAAGTTTCAATGTAAAAATTCTGGTGTCACTACAGGAAAAATGTCATTTTCCGGCGACTATTTTCGTCGGAAAAATGTTGTTTTCCTGTAGCATGTTACATTTTTCTTCTGTTTGTGTGCTGAATATCCATACAACGCTGAGACGAAAATTATCTAACTTTATCGCCGTGTTTATTTTAGCCCGCAACAAACCTAAACAACAATCATAATGTTTAGGATATAAACTTAATGAGATCATAAAAAGATTCTAGCATCAATGCCCCCTTCCCAAACCAAGCGACATTTTTTAGTCCAATTAGACCAAAATAATTTTTCTACCACCATGCTTAGGTGTACAAAGAAATTTTTAATAATTACATTAAGACTGTCAATAACCCTCTGAGTAGAATGCAATGCTTAAAGAAGAAAAATGGGACTGGTGCTAAAATATCTTTAATTTAGGTCATTTTACCCTCAACTCTTTGGGGAGTTCGAGCAGTACCGAGCCACGACACCGAGTCGCGGTACCGACATTGCTCATTCTGGTTAGTCTCCAGACAGCGTTCGGCATCCGCACAGAATAATTTATCGTGAAATTCACGTGCTGTTGAGTGGAGAGAAGATGAGCTCAGCTGGGTGTGGGTTGGGGAGAAAAGGATAATAGGGTTGATGAGAGGAAGGAAGAAAGTTTGAGGGAGTATAAGGTAAAAGAAAGGAAGTCCCAGCAGGTCGGCTAGGTCCAAATATCTGCAGCATTAGCGTTAAATGCTTTAACGGGTGAAATTAGTTTGTGCGGATACGGACGTCGTTGAGAGGTGAACCATAACCAATCACGTCACCCGTTTGTTGTATATTGCGGCTATGTACCAATATGTATCGGTTGACGTGGCACATTCTTATTGGCCTCCAGACAATCCGTTGTCCGTACAAAATAATTTCTCCACTAGTTGGTGACAAGATTTTTTTTTTTATGTTTATGTTGCTAATATCAAATCTCAAGAGTGTTTCATTTTAAAATTTTGGCAACATTTAAATCCATATATTACAAATGTTAGAATTTTGTTCTCCCCCCAATACAATGCTCTAGTTCATTCAAAATGAAGACTCGGCCAGAAGAGTTTTGAGAACAGTATCACCAAATCCAGGCACAGCAGAAAGGTAATGTCCAGTCATGGGGAGCTCATGATACTGAATCCAGCTTAGACGGTGGCAGATATAGCGCTGGAGAGAAACCGGCACGACCCCGTCCTCGTCGCCTTGCCATAGATGGACAGGAAAAGCAGGTTTCTGGAGATCCATTGGATCAAATTCCCACTTGCCAAACATCACCATCATATCCCTGTAATAGGACTCCTGAACGCCTTGCTGGGTTGCCAGCTTCCTCCTCTGCCAACCATATCAGAACACAGATTTAGAGTTATTAACTTTGGTCAAATATAAAATCATTTGTAATGGATGAAGCCATTAAGAGACCTCCTCACGAATTCCGTTGGAAATGGCGAATTCTCGATACTCGGCATCGCGGCGGTTAGGGAGGTAGGTTGTACCCTTGGCGACGGTGGAGGTTGGGAGCCAGGACTTGCTCATCCACCAGTATAATAGCCAGGGAGCATAGTATGAGATTCCGAGTGTCCACTGATCTCCTACATGCTGCTGCTTGTAAGCTTCCTGAAATAAGCTTTTTGGAAAGCCGGGCCACCGATAGTTTATCACCGGAGTAAGAAGTGCAACGCCGGCGAGCCTAAACTCAAAATAGTTGGTAGTATGATGTGTGGAAGACGATGAGATTAAGCCACATTTTTGTGATGGTTTGGAAGGAATTGTAAAGAATGTAATTCACCTTTCAGGGATGTACTTGATGCAAGCCCAAGCGCTACAGCCTCCAATTGAGAGGCTAATAAGGAAGAATCTTGAGCCCAGTTCCAGGGCATCTGCGAGCTCTTCAATGTCAGATGCATCACTCCTCAGTGACCGTCTTGGGTTTGGATCGCTCTCGCCATAGCCGGCTCGATCGTAACTCACCAAGTACACACCCAGCTCTTCCATTGTTTCCTGCATCCATAGGCTTGGAAAGACCTCTAAAATAATGGTCTGATGAATAGTTTACGATAGAATGCATGGAAAAACATTTCAAACATAAACTATCAAATAAGCGCTTGAGATACTAATCTAGAGCTTGGTCGATCGTATAAGCAATCGAGTTGTTATTTTGGGCATGGGATACCCACAACATGGCATTTTGAAATCACTAAAATATTGCCAAAAACAATATATAATTTTTTGGGGTTCGTAGAAGCAAACAAAAATTTTAAATCAATTAGACTTTCTTATGCAAAACCAACCAAAAGCTTTTCTCAAGTTTGGGTCCTTTAGTGTTTGAAGTGCAACTTATTTCACACAAAAAAAGAGTATTTGCATTCATCTTCCAAATGATGACAAGTTGATTGCATTCTTAGGCTTCATTTGGGACAGCTTTCTTACTGCTTCTTAAAGCAGCTTTCTAGCACAAAAATTTTAAAGCTGATTTAAGAAGCAATAAAAAAGTCGTTCCAAACAAACCCTCATATGATCAAAATTCACTTTTAAGACTGCATAAACTAAAGAAACAAATGACTATCAACTCTAAGCCACATCAATCTGTCTAAAACTCATAAAACAGATGTCCTGGTAGATTGATTGGCAAATGTCATTATGCAATAAGCAATAGCTGCCAATCAGCTTGTATCGAGATCAGATTCACTCTTTATATACATTTTGTGATCCGTGGATCTACAAGTTAATTTTGACTTATGTGTTGTTTTATATAAAAAAAAAATTGAAAATTGGCATTCCCAATAGGAAACACTTGGATTTCCAAGTGTTTCACACCAAAACCCAAGTAGATCTAGGATGAACTGCTGTCCACAGCAAGAAAACAGCCAAAAACAGAGAGAAGAAACATTGGAAAATGTAGGAAAAACAATACAAACGCTTTTATTTCGATAACGGATGAAAAGCACTTGCAAGATACAACTTTCCTTCAATTCGAGAGGAAGGAAAAACTCTCCAAAAGATCTCCGGCGAAGCCAAGAGCCTAAGACACCAAAACCTCGATCTCAAAACAATTCAAATTCAAGATAAGATGCAAATTCCCCCCCAAACTCCTAATTATACAAAATTAATCATAAAGGACAATAATAAACTTCCTAAAACAGCCCTCACATTCAAAATTTCCCTCCTAAACCTCCCCCCAAGCATCCACGTGGACATCACGTTCCGCCCGCCCCCTGTTTTCTCCACCTGGAGTAACAGTGGACCGGTCCGGGTTGGACCGATCCAGCCGGCCCCTCCTGGGCCGGCGTAAATGAGTTATATTCATGCCTAGGCTTTGACATTCCCTACTCTCTCCCTCAAGAAGAGTTATATTCATGTATGTTTTACTATGAGAAGAAAAAATCATTGACTTCTCAATAATATATTCATGCACTTTAATGGTGTTCCTTCATCCACATGTAATTGCTGCCCTGTCGCCCTCATCCACTCCCATATGATTGAGACATAGTTCGAGTTTGTAGTACTCTTTCTAATCAAGAAAATTTTGTTGTTTTGAGTATGAAAAAAGCACCTTTTTCTTGCTATAGGTGTGATTTCTACTAAATAATCCCCCAAATGCTCTTCTTCCTCTCTTAACTGAAAATATCAAGCCATTTTTCTTAGGTGTATTCTAACAAACTTGAATCTTTTTCCCAGCTTCTTCTTATTCCATGTACGAATTACCAAGGAAGAAGTGAAGGACAAGATACATGTATAAGCACAAGTACTTGACTAGGAAAAAGTGGGAACCTGTCAAATTGAGAGTGACGGGTGGCCAAGAGCCTCAGGGGGTGAAACAAAAGTAAAATGACTTTCCTTCAAGTCTATGTTTTGCTTATTGGTTATGTCGTAAGATCCTTATTTATGAATCGCAAGTAGTCAGATCAAGTGATATCAAAGTCAAGTATTTCATAATCTAATGCATGGTGCTCATCTCTTTCAGCACCGTAAGATCTTTTATCTTGAATTTTAGTCCTTGACTGCCATCCCACATTTGAGATTGAGCCAACCCATTTTTGTGGGAACTAGTAGTCTTTCTTATCTATCTCAAGGACATTAACATAGTTGCTCAAACCCTTAGAAGAGCCAAGAAGACCACTAGGGTCAAACCTTTGTCAACATAAATTTAACCTTACTTGGCTTCCCTTTAGACTTGAATTAGCCTACGTAAGAAGCTCCCATAAGTTTAGAAGGTGTACACCAATGACTACTTGTGTAGGTATCTTTCTCCCAGGTATCTTACAGGTTACGTTTGGGTTGCACGGAAGAAAAATTATCTCTTCTTTCAGGACAGCACATTCGAGGGACTCTCTCAAAAGCTGAGAATGAGCTCATCACTAGAGCACGTCGGACCACCTTCGGCCACATCCTCCAAGCAATCTCCCTTCCCTGTGAGGGCGAGCACAAAAGTTCCTCTCTTAGTCAAACAAGTATTTGTTCATCTACACCAAAGTCAAGTCTTCTATTCAAGACCTATCAAAAGTCAAGCTAAAGGCACACATCTCGTCTACAAGACATACTTCATAATCGAATCATCACCGAGCTCAATGATCTACGTCAGCTCATTACTCACCTCTCCGAGCTCTCTCACTCCAACAGGGCAACATAAAACCAACTTCCTACCCAAAACCGATTGGATCTCCATATCTTCGCGGGTTCACCCTACTCGCATTATCTCTCACAAGATCGGCACACCACTCGGCACAGATGGTCAAGCTATATCAAAGATTGATAGTATAACGTCTGTATTCTGCATATATTCTACTGTAACTCTCTAAGCACTATAAATAGGAGGGGGATAGAAGAAAACACACAAAAAGACATTAGAAAACACTAGAGAACAAAGGAGGAAACATGCCAAAATAAAGAGATAAACCAAGAGACATTGTGCCAGTCTTTCCTTTACTAGCTTAAGCTCTGCAAGATAGCCTTGCTCCTCGTATTCTTGTATTTTTGGCTGAGATAATAAAGATTCTATCCAAATCCATCTTCTACCTTCTTTTATTCCCTTAGCATTTAGCATGCTCACCTATAGGTCCTCAGGTCACAGGTAGACCCATAAAGTATGGTCGAGCATCATCCACCGAACAAATCTGAATTTAACATCCTCTTAGGTGCGATGAGCATGAATCTGATGCCATGAACTAGAAAATCACTACCCGCTAAACAACAAAAGACCTTAATGAACATGATGAATCTCGACTATACCAGCAATCGCATACTGCAAGAAATGGAAGAGCGACTTTTAATGTCCATCCAGTATGCTCTCCAAGCATGAACCACCAACACACCAGAAGGACCATCTAACCCCGATGCTCACTGCGAGCCTCTAGAAAAAATACATGCCCCCGATCCAGTCATCAACCACGCTCGCCCCCAAGCGAGAAATGAGAATTCCGGCCCACCTGCCACGCAAGCCAAAGATAGTGAACCAAGGCCGACCAACACCTTCTCCAGATCAATCATCAAGGTAAGAGTGCCTCCCAAGCTCAAGGTGCCTCACCTGGAGGCCTACTGATGAAAGACTGACCCCACGGGCCATGTAGAGACATTCCAGTCCATGATCTCCCTTCTTGACACTAAGGTCATCTCTTCTTCAGCACCTCTAAAGACTCGGCACTAAGGTGGTTCACTCGACTACCCAGTGGGGTGATTACCTCTTTCACTGAATTCAAGTGAATTTAGTCATACAATTCGCTAGCTCCCATAAACCCCTATGAGCTTGCAGATTCAGCTCAAAATGAGAGAAGAATATGGAGAATTATTGAGGACTTCATATTGAGGTTATAAAAGGAAATGCTCGACATGAAAGACCTAGAGCCAGCAATCGCCCAAGCAACTCCGACCCAAGGGATGAGGGAAGCACCCTTCAAATACGCACCAAGACTACATCGGCCAAAGACAGGTAGAACTATTGGAACTTGCTAACATTCATATCAATGCCAAATAGTACAACTAAGTGGCTGAACCCACCGTAGTTTCTTGATGTCATGAGAGTGCCACAAGAAGAAATGTCCATCCAAGAAGAAACAAGGAAAGAATCCATCCCCAGGAAAAAAAAAAACCAAAAATCAAATTTCCAATGCAAACATCAACACCTCAATCTATATGGGATGCTAGTTTAACCAAGACATGAGGTACACAAAAACGTCGCTGATTGAACCTAAACATATCTGATCTATACTCCGCTAAGAGTATAAATGGTCGACCTTGTGGAGACCATACAAAACAAAAAATTCTTTAGGCGCCCGACGCCTATGAAGATCAACAGTGCTCGGAATACCACGAGATACTATGCATTCCACAAAGATCACAAATATGACACCAAAGAGTGTCACCGCTTTACGGAACCTATTGGAAGACCCAATCAAAGCAAAGAAGATTAAAGAGTTCGTTCTTGCCGATCTAGAGCGACGACTAGGGAAAGCCCTAGCTGAATAAAGTGCCAAGAAGAAGTAGAAAAGCTACTCACCACCAACTTCACCAGGAAAGTCCAATATATGGATTTAATTTCCAATGTAGTGATGGTACAGAAAGCAGCATGCAAATAGATGTGTGAGACTTCACCAATCTAAACTCAGCATGCCTCAAAGATGGCTACTCATTTCCAAGGATAGACGCCTTAGTATACTCCGCGGTAGGATATCCGAAAATGAGCTTCTTGGACGGCTTCTTAGGCTACCACCAGATCAAGATGCACCTCGATGACAATGAAAAAACTACATTTATTACAACGAAAGGTCTACACTGCTACAAAGACATGCGCTTCGGGCTGAAAAATGCCAGAGGGACATATCAAAGAATGATGAACAAAGTCTTCAAGAAACAGAAGTGAAGAAACATCAAAGTCATATGCATTCCCCAATCTCAAGAAAAACAACATAAGGCTGAATCCTCTTAAATGGATCTTCAGCGTTGGGGTAGAGAAATTCTTAGGATTCCTTCTAACACCTAACAAAATTCGAGTCAACCCCAAAAAGGTGCAAGCAATACTAGAGATAAAGACACCCAAAGCCACTAAGGAAGTCCAACGATTCACTGGGCAAATTGTTAGACTCAATCGTTTCATCTCTCGACTTGAAGACACATGCTCCCCTTCTTCAAAATTCTCAGAAACACAAAGAAATTCTCTTGGGGAGAATAATGCGAAGCCGCCTTCCAGCAATTGAAGATCCTTCTCACTTCCACTATCAAGATTCATCTAATCCTAAAGAGGTTAACATCTGCACAGGATAAGAAAAAAAAAAATATTATGACTCAAAGCATCAGCTCATAGAATTTTAAATTGGAAACTTAATATATTTGAAATTAAGTCTGATGAAAGGAATAATCAGATTTGGTAAGGAAGACAAGTTAAATCCAAGGTACATTAAATCCAAGGTACATTAAATTATTGAAAGAATTGTCTAAAGTTTATAATGTGTTTCCTGTGTCCTTTTTAAAGAAATGGGTATTTGATGCAAAAAGCAAAATTTCTAAAAAAGAAGTTGAAGTACAGCCAAATCTAAGGTACATAAAAGAACCTAAAAAGATAAGAAATTAGAGAATAAACCGATTCTATTAGTTAAAGTGCAGTAGAAGTACCGATTTGACAGATAAACCACCTAAGAGAAGAAATATAAGATGAGACGGTTACATCTTGATCTATTTGACCAATCTGTATATTGAAATGCTGAGGACAATATTTTTTTGAGGATGAGAGATCATAACACCTAGTGTTACAGTGCTCTGAATTGGTCAAGATCCAACTTGGTATGTTTTGTATGTTTAAAATTTATGCATTTTTATTCCGCACGTCTGTGAATGATCTATATGTTTATGAATGTATGAATTCTATTCTGTAGTGCATCCCACGGGCCTGTGAGTGTGAAATCTAAATTCTGAAATTTTCTCTTAGGAGTATCACGACGCTCTAGTTGGCAGCATTGTGGTGTTGAGCTCTTTTTCGTAGTTTAGTCATTTATGGGGACACTGCGGCATTGGTTTGGGGCATTAAGGCACCATGTTCTCTGTGGGTTTGTAAGTGCCACAACATTACCATCAAATATTTTATAAATATCAAGATCCACTCAAAATGGTATTTGCAAAACCACTTCCACCATTAGAGTTACTAGTTAGAGAGGAGAAAAGATAGAAAGTCTATTTCGGATGGCTTCAAGTTGACTTCACCCATCAAGGCAGTTCAAGAAATTATCAGTGCTGAGGCAGATTACGTTTTACATATCTCAATTTTTAATAATTCAAAAATTTTTGTATTTTCCTTACATTTAATTAAAATTTTAACACAAAACTAAGTATATATGTTTATTGGATTAAATTTCACCATATAATTTTTGGTATGTCGTAGTTAGAAAGATTCTGCATATTTTAAATTTTATTTATGAATTTTCACCGTACTGTTTTAGAAATACACAATTTTAATGATTTGGAAAAATATTCTTATTTGTAACATCCATGCCTTATACTATTTGTACAAATTATTTTATTACAAATATTTCTAAAATTAATGAAAAAATTTTTGATGAGGAGTGTCTTTATATTTAATTGAAGTTATATTAGCTCTATAGTCTATAAATTATTTGAAATTTCTATAGTTCTTTTCAATTATGTCCTGAAAGTTATCCTGTCAACATAGGACATGGTAATGACTTGTTTTCTTTGTGATTTATATCAGGTCGAGTTGTGATAGGTCAAACGATCTTAGTTGGGTAATAACAATCAGAGAATCATAGTTGAACAACGGTGGTTGGGGAAAAATAATCAATTGACAATAGTTCGAGGATTATATTTAGGTGATGGTAGTTAAAGGTCAGACGGCAACACCTTGATGATGGTGGCAACTGTGATTTGATGGCGGTGGTTAGGCAATAGGTTTGATGGAAACGATCATGCAGTGGTCTGAGTGCAACAGTTTAGGCGGTAGTCATATTGAGCTTCGAGAATTTTTAAGCCTCTAAGCTCTCTTCAATCTCAAGCTAGTAGTCTCCTCATATAAAGAGTGGATCTATTAATAAATTTTGAGAGTGAAATGCTTTATAAATATAAAAATCTAGAACACTCCATCAAATTATCCGAATTGATTTCCTCGATCATAGAATATTCTTTCAGCATTTAAGCGTCTTGATGATGTCATAATTAAGTGATATTTGGATCATTAGATTCTTCTCAGTGAAATGCTCAGTTTGATTATAAACATATTGAAGGTCGTTTAATTATTCAATTAACATCCTAAATATTCTAATTATGGTGCAAGTATTTGATTTGAGCACATTTGGAGTCAGATTGGTTCAATTTTAGTTTGGAGTCAACTTGGATAAATTTTAGTACCAATGGGCTTATATTGTCGAGACATTCAAATCATCCATAAATTTTTTAAAATTGAAGTTTGAATGGCTTTAAATTTGAAAAAACTTCTTATTCAAATATACATTGAGACTTGTGTTAGACCGAGTCATTTTTGGATGGCATATCATTATTTGATACAGATGAATCTAACTATAAACTTCAGGGGTGATAATTATTCTTTCTATATACTAATTAGCCGCTAGCACTGCCGAGAGTGTTTTTTTTTTTTTTTACTTTATCTAGTATTGAAGGGAATTCAGCAATCAGTTCAAATGAGGTAGAAACAGACATAAACGGTTTACAGGCTTCTATTCCAAAATTTAGTCGAATCAATCAATTCAAATGCACAAAAACAGAAATAAGCGGTTTACACGCTTCTATTCCAAAATATAGTCGGAGTTGGGATGGGTATGCTTACAGGGAAAGCTCGGATACCGTCAAGACGTGTGCCGGAGAAGCTATGACAGAAGATGATCTTGAAACGGGCCTTGTCCTTAGGCACTCCCTTCTCCTCATAGGCCAGGTGCCGACCGTCCCGCAATCGGATCCTCGAAGCCGTCACCGGCGGGCCTCCCTCCGACCCGCATAGTCTCGGCTTCGGCGGCTGGATCGCTGTATAGAACCAACTTCCCAGTCCGATGGCCAGCGACGCTGCTATCGCGAGATTCTTGACCATACCTGCCCCCATTTCACAGATCGGCATTGGAATATAGAATAAGAAATCTGAGAGAGAGAAAGAGACGCAGAGAATACCTGATTGGCTTGCTGGTTGGCCAGTAGTGGTGGAGGAAGAGGGGGGACTGGCATCGGCAATGGCGCTTTCTTTCGACATGTGGTGCGCGATTTGGAGCCGAGGAGAGGGGAAGGAGATCTTTTATGGTGGGATTGGTTCGCAGACTTGCAGTAATTTCGTTAAAACGATTCAGATATATATGTTTAACCAAGGTTAGAAATGCAACACAGCTGAACTTGTATATTGATTGAGAGCTTAAGGGTATCGACTAAGAGATTTGAGTCTTGTTTATATATTGTGTGTGAGTCCATCTTAATTGGGGCGGTAGGAGTGTTAGTGAGTCGAACAGGTTTGAATTTGACTTGCTGAAAGCTTACGAGTCAAATTTATTGAGCCATGAACTCAAGGTCAAATTCGAGCGTAAATATCAAACGAGCTCGAGTTCGAATTTGAATAAACTCAGCTAGTCGGCTTGCAAGCCATTTTAAATAAAATGAATATTAAATTTCTTTTTTCAATTGCAATAAATATTTAAAACATTATTTAAATTAAAAATGCTTAATAAAAATATTTAAAAGTATAATATAGCAGCTTTTTAAAAGAAAATGTCCTAGCACATGAATTTTGTTGTACTTATTTACCCAAAAAAAACTTATTGTCAGTTTTTTCAAGGAGAAAAAGAAAAGGAAAAAAGAAAAAGTTGCACCAACATCTTTCTTTTTCTTAGACCATCTCCAACGAAAAATCTCGTATTTTTCACTCCAAAATGTCTTGAAACTTAAAAATGCCGCTTCATTTTCACTCGAACTCCATTTTGTGAAGGTAACGATCTTTCTCTTCTTTCGTGCGTTCTTTGGCAAGTTCGGTAGAGGCAAAAAAATAGATATGATGAATAGTGCAACGTCAATATTGACATCTCACTGTTCACCTGCAAGAAAATAGCGGAAGTTTTACCGTTCGGCTGGAGTTCCGGGGCGACGACATTCAAGCGTTGGAGTTCCATTGGAGATGCTCTTAGAACCCCATATCTAGTCTCTTCACCAAAGTATGCTCGCGATCTATGAGCTTGTTCGGCTCCACCGTGGTCCATGAGTTCATTTGGCGAAGCAGAAATAAGGCTGCTATTATCGAGTCGAGCTCTAAAGCCAATTTCGAGCTTGTTTCCTGGGCTTGACTTGAGCTCGAGTTTGAGATGTTAATTTCAATGACGAGTCAAGCTCAAGCCTTCCATGACTTAAGCTCGAGTCAACTTGTTTACACTCCTAGCCATCGCCCATCACTTGCCATGCAATGCCCTCTAATCACCATCGTTGTTTGGTTACCATCAGTGTTGGACTTAGTACTTTATTTATATTCTTCAAAATAGTGAAAAAAAAAATTATCTTAAATATTATTAGGTTTTGTTTCAGACCGCTTTCTCACTATTTTTAAAGCAGCTTTAAAGTTTGTACTAAATAATTGTTTTAAAAAATAATGAGAAAGTCATTCTAAATAAAATCTTTGATTCGACGTTGGTATTTTAATATCTTTGAGTGAAATAAAAAAAATACTTTTTCTTTTATTTTCTTATTGGTTTTGATAGCTCCACATAATATTAAAATTTAAGAATTTCTACTAAAAAAACATAGGCTGTATTTTTAGAAGTACATTGCTTACATAAAAAAATTAATTCTCATTTATGATGGTTGTTGTAAACATACATCTAACAAATGGTGTATTGCAAAATATTAAATATGTAGTCCTTCAAATAATACACAACTTTAAACATGTCAAAGTCAAACACTAACTACTCAAAAGGCTGTGCTCTTTCCTAAAATTAAAATAAAATAAAATACACCTATATATAAATAGGATAAACAAAGTTATTAAAATCAGATCGGATCGGCCGGTTCAAGCGGTTGAACTGGGGTTGAATCATGAAAATCGGAGTAGTATTAGACCGGGAAAAAAACCGGACAAACCGCCGGTTGAACCAAGAAACCATCGAACCGGCTGGTTAAAAAATAACATAAACGTAGGCGTTGGATTGAAACATGAACGATCGAGATTGACTTGGTACTGTATAATCCTAAGCCGTAATTCTATTTCGTTTCTTTCTTTCTCCCTCCCAAGTTGCCAATCTTTGTTTGTTCGCCTCTTCATTTGTTCATGTATAGGGTTTCCTCCGACTGCCGCTCCCAACTCCAATTCGAAGCGAGGCAAATGATCGACACTCGATAGTAAGATGTGAGACCAAATATTCTATTTTCTTTGCAGTGGTTGTTCTTATATGGATGCATATATCTTTCCTTTTTAAAATAAATATGTGTTTCTTTTTCTAGCTTTGATTTCTTTTTCTTTTCTCAGCATTTTTTTTCCTACTATTTCAATCATGGCCTTTTATTTCATGTATTCCAATTTATTTTGTCGTTTGAAAAAAAATAAAGTAAGATTTATAGATTATTAATCTTGTGTTAGCTACTAATAAATTAACCAGTTGGGAGTCTACAATTTAATAATTATGAAATTGTTCTGTTTATACTTTTGTTCTATTAATTTATTTTATTTTTCGGGTTTTAATTTTATGGAGGAATATCCATTGAACATAGTTTTTCAGAAGCCAATAGGAAAACACAAGCAAGCTCCATCGCAACCAAAAAAAAAGGAGAAATTCCTATCAATCAATTCTCCCACTTTAATTGTGATGCTTATTGAAGTCATTAGGACCACTTCATTAAAAGAAAACTCCACCTGGAATGATCTAGATATGTTTTATTCAATTAAATAAAATAAAAATTAATCTCTATGCAATTAAATTTAATTAATTTAATTCATTATTATTCTCAAGAAAATATTAATATTATAATTATATTTTAGATGAGGTTTACTCCTACCTCCCACGACACTATGCTTCTTCCCTTCTATGAGCCACATCCATTGATTGCTATAAAGCTATGTGAAAAACAAAAATTTTCAACTACTCATATTAGAAGTGAATGTATTACAACTCATTTGAAATTTGAAAAATAAAGGAAACTTTTTATTTGAGATACTCATGAGGAATATTAGATGTTTAAAGGGAAAAATGACACGAAAATGCTAGTAGAACTTATTGACTTTTGGATACTTAATGATGAGCCAGTCCTAAAATTGAATCTAGAAGACTTGGAGATGAAATTTTATAAAGATGATGCAATTTCTAAAGATATAGAACCAAACATAACATTAACTAGACAAACCCTAAGTACGATTGTAGATTAACTTATATCTTTTAAGTGTAATATATTATACAGAATTATTATTTCATATGAATGGTTTGCAGATGAAGACAACTTAGTTAAATTATTTGATGAATAAAACATACCGTGTGAGGATTCAGAAGCATTTGAGATGCAAGATTTTGGCGGAGGGTCTAAGAATATATCATTTGATCACACAAATTTAGTGGATGATTATATATTAAATTCACTAGGAGTGTTTTGAGTTTTGAGTGTTTTTTTTTTTTTGTAAACTAATATAAACAATTGAATGCTAATTATTATTTTTTTGTCTCTATGGTATTA
This sequence comes from Dendrobium catenatum, assembly GCF_001605985.2. Taxonomy (NCBI): domain Eukaryota; kingdom Viridiplantae; phylum Streptophyta; class Magnoliopsida; order Asparagales; family Orchidaceae; genus Dendrobium; species Dendrobium catenatum. The sequence goes on from NW_021318705.1 coordinate 972,165, forward strand.
ATTTTTGACTTTATTATCCCTATGAGTTTTGAGTTTTTCTTATCAGCTAGTATAAAATATCACAATTTTGCTATAAATTATGAAGAGGTATGTTATATGTTGTCTATTTTATATATTTATTAATTGTCTATTTTGTCATATGTTTTGATTTATTTTCTTTTGTTCATTTCATTTTTTAACAGTTTCACATGTTAAAGAAAGAGACCTAAAAATGGTATGCATTCCATAACACCCAACGCACAGTAGAGCTCGACAAAAGGTATGCATTATCCAATACAATATTTTTTGATCATCTTGTGCGAGAACTGGGAGACACAGGATGGCAAAATCACCTCATATAAGAACCTGGAGCCACAAGGTGTGTCGTTTGATAATTTATTTACTTATTTATGAAATATTTGTTTATGTTTTATCAACTTACTTGATGTCATATTTATATTGAGATATTTGTTTATGTTTTATAAACTTAATTGATGTCATATTTAAGTTTTTGATTAGTTTGATATGAAAGTAGAATGTAGAGTGAAAGTATTAGAGGAATATTTCCCATTTATTTTATAATTTTAAATAATATTACCATTGATTAAATCATCTAGTTCGACCCCAATTCAACCGGTCGAACTGTGAACTCCTCCTTCCTCTTTTTATTATCTGATCCAATTTTCAAAACCTTAAGGAAAAATAATAAATTTAATTGACATGAAATATATTGCTTTATGGTGCCAAATGTTGGTCATTAAAAGAGAAACATAATATTAAGTTTATTGTTGCAAAGATGAGGATACTTAGGTAGATGAGTGGTTTTACTCTTAAAGGCAGGATATGAAACGAACTTATATACAAAAAAGTTTGAGTAGCTCCAGTGAAAGATAAGATTAAAGAGAGTTGCCTTAGAAATTTTGCTCACATAAAACAACAGCTGGTTTAGGTATAAATGATATGGCATCAATAGGGCTGCAAACTAATCGAGCTAAGTCAAGGATATATAAGCTTTATTTTTTTTAAGACATCTTATATCCTCTATTAAAACATTTTAATAAATTAGAGTTAAAATTACGAAAAGTCTTTAAGAATATGAAAAGGAATCAGAGTATAATTTATGACGCGAACCAAAATTTCCAGTTGGTCTTCACCTCTTCTGGTATTTATTTCTGGCTTTAACGTTCTTCTCAAGATTCTTGATGCGCTGGCTGATAGCAGCAGATGAAGATACCCTTCGTTCTGGGGTTTTAGCCGGCGTGGATTCAATCTCTTGCGTAGGAGAGGCTGTAGGAAGAACTGGCTTCGATGTGCCAAAGAAGGAGAAATTGGGCTGCGATGCCAGTTCCAGCTTGGGAACGGCTTCAGGAAGATCTAAGAACTTCCTCACTGGAGGGCGCTTCAGTGCTGTTTTATGAGTGAAAAGATAGCAGTTATTATTTAGAGAGATTTGTCATTTAAGCTTTTTAATTTTGCTTACCAAATCCATAGAGAAGGGAGAAAAGGTTCGATGTCACCCAGTAACAGAAAATGGCCTGCAAAGAATAAATATGTCAAAATCAAGCATCCCATAGTAATCATAAAATAAAATAAAAAACCTTCTATGATTAATAAGAGTACACATTTTAGATATTTTGGATCTATTGTTCAAAGTGACAGTGCAATAGATGGGGATATTATTAGCAAAATTCAAATTGGATGGTTGAAGTGGAGAAATGCATCGGGCTTGTTGTGCGATAGAAGAGTCCCCCTCAAACTTGAGGGAAAATTCTATAAGATGTTGGTGAGACCTGCAATGCTTTATGGTGCAGAATGTTGACCATTATAAGAGAAGCATAATACTATGTTAAGTGTTGCAGAGATGAGGATGCCAGGTGGATGAGTGGGTTTACCCTTAGAGATAGGATACAAAATGAGCATTATACATGAAAAGGTTGGAATAGCTCCAGTGGAAGAAAAGATTAAAGAGAGTCGCCTTAGATGATTTGTTCACATAAAACGGCGGCCTTCTGATGAGCTTGTTAGAAAAATAGAGGTATTTGATTTGACTTATATTAAGAAAGGTAGAGCTAGACCTAAAAAGACTTGGTTATATAATATTAGAAATGATTTTTCTTTATTAGGTTTAAATGAGAATTTGACTTTTAACAGGACAATGAAGAAAAAAGATTTATATAGCCAACCCCACATAGTAGGACAAAGGCTTGATGTTGTTGTTATTGTTGTTGTGATTATATGGCCAATGATGCAAATGCATATGTTCAATTCCATTTAAAAAGTTGGATCCAAAATTGTTCTGTGAAAGATAATGTAGAACTTACGAGAGTTCAAAATAATTTAAACCTTACTTACAGATACGAATAACACCAAGATGTGAGAAAGAATGAATGAAAGATGATCTAAGAGAATTTCTTAAAGAACAGGGGTCAGGAAACTGAACCAAACCAATCAAGCAAAGAAAAGCTAGTCCAAATCGGCTAGAGAAGTATAATTCAAAGAAAAAGAGAAAAGTCTTGTAGATTTCAGAAAAAGAGAAAGGCAACCGTGTGTTTCGATTTGTTGATCCCCACACCGCAACAGGAACCTTCACCCTTTTTGATAGACGATGATAGAGGTAAGTGTAGCAGGAAAGAGTACAAGTGGCTAGGACTACCAAATAGTAATCGCCGCAATGTCTATTGCTAGTTATGTAGTAGATGAAGAAGTCTAGTCTTCAATGGAGTTCCACTAGGGAAAAGCTCAAAAAAGTTGAGTAATTTGGCATATTAAACAACCTTAGAATATTCCTCATGTTTTCACACGATAGCTTAAGCTTTAAGCCATGTAGATTCTCTTGGTGGTATCGAACCATCCGCTTATGAGGTAGTTGTCAATAGCAAAGAATTAGAGGACTGGACCACTGATATAATAGAAGAGTTAGAATCTTCATATAAAAATGAAACTTCATTTTTGGTTGAACTCTGTATAAGCAAAAACATTGTGAATCTTCAAACATAAAGAATAGAACTTAAGTGGAAATTTTAATAGATACAAGGCTAGTAAGTTACAAAGGGCTATAACAAGAGTGAATGTTCACTTCAATGAAGCTTTTTTTACCAATAATCTAACATATATAGCTCCATCCATATTTATTCGGTGGTGGTTATGATGCAAAAGCTAGCATTACAACAACTGGATATTAACACAACCTTTTGCCTTGGTGATTTAGATGAGAAATTCGCATGCAATAAACATTATGGTTTAAAGTTGCATGAAAGAAAGATCATGTATCTACAAATGAAGTCTATGTATGGAACAAAATTTCAAGGCAAATGAATATAAAATTTTAAAATTTCAAGACTAATCATGTCAGGGAGAAGCTCTCATTTGATAGTTATGTGTACCACAAGCAGCTTACATATGAATCTTTTGTACAACTATTTTTGAATGTTGATTACAAACAAAAGGCATGCCATAATTCTAGAATCTAAAAATTGACAACATAGAATTAAAATCCATATATTATAAGAGAAAAATAATATTAAATATATGAATTGCATAAAAATATAATATGACATCAAGTTCAACTCCAAATTTCTTCTTTCTCAATTCCTTACTCATCCATATTTAATTCCTAAGGAAAGCCAAAATAATCGGCAACAAGTTAGAAATCATATGCACTATCATCACTGAGAGGGAGTTTATTTTAGACGTCGTCATAACAAACTAGTCTCTCCCCTGTATCATCCTAAGGAGTCCAATGCTTCCCAATTTATTTCTTCTTCATTTATTTCAATCATCGTCCTCTTTTATAAATATTTTTCATCAACATAAAGATGAGATTATTACTCCAAAATTTTTAGAAGAGGGGTGGTGGTGTGTGCCTTTCAAGTGATATATGTTGGAGACTACGACAGTGGTAGCTATGGAAAAAGCGACATGTTGGAGGTTGAGGCAATCAAGATAAAGTTGTTGCGGCTTGGGGTGATGAATGCGTGATTTGTTCGGGGCTTTAGTTTATGATTTAGGTAAGTTTAAATTTTTTATATATATATATAGAGTGGGGTGTACGCTTCACGCCTCAACCAAGCTAAGGCACAATCATAAAAAAAAGCTCTAGTTATAAACCTCGAGCCATTTTTCACTGGAATTACGCTGAGGGGGGCCTCATATTGCACAATTTTAAACAATGTTAAATAAGATTTGGAATACTAATTGAATTTTGTTTAAACTAATCAAATATTTATTAATTACTTTCACTATTATTTAAACTAATAAGTTGACAATTAATTAGTGATTTATGATGACAACATATATTAGTTAGGTATTAAATAATATTTAATTAATATAATAAATATTTATAAGTGGCTAATAATGGATTAAATACCAAATTATGATAAGTAAATAGAAACCATTTTTATTTTCAGTTTTCATTTCCAAACACATTTTTTTATGTTTTAACAAAAAGAAAGAAATAAGCATAACATCTAAACTTCTTTTGTTTTTAATGAAAAGAAAAATGAACAAAATGCAGAAATGAACACATTCAAACATGGCCTTACATAATCTCATAATCTTAAAAACTAGCAGGGTAAGTAGGAGACAGACCTTCACTAACAAAATAGGGGAAAAAGGAGAATATTTCTATGGAAAAAATTTGGTGAGGGAAAATTCATGAGAAGCAATAGATAAGCACACCAGAAGCCTTGTTCATTGAAAGATTATATAAGGTTTTGAATTCAAGTACCTTCGGAAAACTAGCGGTAAATGGAACTGTCAAAAGAGCAAGTACCCTAGAAAAGTTCTTCATGGTGTTGGCCATATGATTCCCTTCCATGCCTTCTTGCATATTCAACTGCAAGAATAAGAAATACCTCATTAGAGGGACCTTAAGGAATTTAAGTAGAACATAAGAAAAAGCATTGGACAAAATAAAAAACAGAATGGGTAAGAGAAAAAGTGTAAACGCAGTCCTCTAAATAGCACAGCTGCAAAGCTATTCACTTTGGCTTTCAAAAATATCATAATCTATGAGCCACTTGAGACATGGCATGCTGGCCATAAAAGTTGATTGCAATATTGTTGAATTCATTAAACATAAGCATGATAAAATGGTAAACTGTATTAGATATATAACTTTTAAATGTATGAATAAAAGAATGGGTAGACGAAGTGTCTAAGCGGTCATATAAATAGCACAACTGCAATGGTGTTCACTTTTTTACATTAAAAAAAATGCTAATCTCTAAGCCACTTGAGACATGGCATGCTGAACATAAAAGTTGATTGTAATAGCTGTTGAAGTCATTAAATATATGTATGATAGGATGGTAAATAGTATAAAAAAATAATTTCTACATGACCAAAAATTTTCCAATCAAAATTTGACATTGAATTCATATCTTATTCAACAGAAGCATAAAGTAGCTATTCAAAATGAGATGATGTGCTCAGCATTCCCAACAATGTGAGTATGGGTGACTATATTTAGTACCAACTAGCATATCAAAACATTACTAAATGAGGTGATAGCTCCAAAAAGTGAAATTGCTTGAAGCAAGTGAATGCTTAGAACAATGGAGGATAAATGTAGAAGAAAAGGGATTTAGAATAAATAGAATAAAAATTAGGCATATGATCGTTGGGTCATGAGTTATAAAAAATATATATTAAAAATTCATGTATATAATCCACGTGCCATGATTTAATTGGAGTCCGGCTGCAGATCTACATTCGGACTGCACAATAATTTCTCCACGCAAGGAGAGCGGATTCGTGCAGACGGGAGAGAAGCCTTATTGCCTTTGGAGTCATGATAGCTCTCTTTTTGCACAGGGCTAGAGTCGCATCTCTTCAGTAAAATTTTCTTCATTATTATTATTATTATTATTATTATATTGTCAACAAATTACCTCCCAATGAATGTATTTTACATTTTTTTTTCACACAATATCTTCATTGTAATAATCGTTCACATATTTTGAACATTCTTATTTATTGTTCTTCTTTCTCCCCTTTTTTTTATCTTAAATTTTTTTTATCTTTTTATCAGGCCAAGATGTTTAAAAGGATCAGGCCTCGCTTAATGCATTGCTCCGATCCCATAGAGCAAATTTGGAGGGAGATTAACATATATGATTTTTCTCAATCGACTCATATTTGAGATCGCTTATCTTGGCATCAATAAATGCTTGTCAATAAAAATATTTATTAAGGACTTTTCATTTGTTCTCAACGTATGGCTACTTTTGATTTGAATCTTCTGGTATGACATGATCCTGCAAATTAGATTGTTACTCTCAGATTACGACATAGTGATGGTGATTCTTTGGAAAACATTGTTGATTGTTTGAGATATGGCAATCAAGATGTCCTTCAACCAATAGCGTAGTATAGGTATCATTCACCTTCTGAGTTATCGTTTATTACATCACGAGGTCGAAGAGCAACGTTATGATCCCATATTTGGTAGTCCTCTCCAGGCATTGAGTGGTTATCTTTATAGAGCACGTTATGTGCTCAAGGTTCATCACAAGATACTCAGACAAGCAGGGGTTTATCAAGCCATTTATGCTTAGAGCCACTTGTCAATTTCATGGTTCCAAGGCATAGAAAAGCATAGGGATAGTATTACAAACACGTGCTAGATCAGTCCAAATGAGATGATTATTACCTTGTGAGATTTACAAGTTATATCTTAATTACCTATCTTGGGCGATCCTTATAAAGAATGTGTTCCTCCAAATTATGACATTTTTAGCTATTGCTATGTTGGTCAACAAAGGAGAGATGAATATTTATATTCTTCAGGCTTTCATTAGAGTTTGACTTATTACTTCCATCTCTGTTTATAGAAAAAGAGGAGCCACAATCGTCACATGACCTTTTCTCTACATACTTGGGTTGAGAGCTTCTTATGTTGGGAGGCGCATGTCGCGCGCTTTGCTACACTTCATGATCCTTTTGGTAAGGAATTTCATGTTACTGAGAAGTTTATAAAGGAAATGCTAAAGCCTGGGTTAGCAAGAGACATTAATTCCATTTTAGTTAGGAGTGTTACCGAGAGATGTTCTTAGTGGCTTTTATAGCCATATGGTTATGCTATTTTATTTTTCCTGACCAAAGTAAGATTTTTCCTCCCGATTCTCTTTTGATGATCAGTTTGATTGCAAGCGGGAGGATTTATTTAGAAAAATGTTCTTTGATTAGATTGATAGTTGTCCACATTGAGAAGGAATTTTCTTTAAAAAATATTGAATTTAATAACCAAGGGCAAACTTTATCTTTGTTGACCAAAGAATATGAATTAGCACATCATCAATTAGAGATTTCTCAAGAAACGTGAGTGATGTTGATGGCTCGATCAGCCAGGATAAGGGAGCATATAAATAACATTCACTCCAAAACTCGATAGCTTCTCCAATATCCTTTAGAAAAGAATGATTCATTTTTCAAAAAAGTCACATCTATGATGGTGTAATATTTTTTAATATTGGAAAAATGCATTTGTACCATTGTTAGTGAGAGGAGCATCCAATAAAAAATGCATTTTCTTGCTTTGAGTTAAGTTTGCTTCTTTGATGAGGAGGAAGATGTGTAAAAAAAAGAGAAATCAAACAACTTGAGAAGAATGGTGGTGAAGAGTCTATTTCTAGGATAGGATTTGAAGAAAGTTTGACAATAAGTATTGAATTTTGAAATTCTTGCTGGTATATGACTATTGAGATATACAACAATAAGAATAACCTCAAACCAATAATATTTTGGGACTTTGTTAGTGATCAAAATTGATCCAGCAACATACAAAAGATGTCTATTTCCTTTTATGTTATCCAATTTTATTGTGGATCATGAATACAAGTACTCTAGTCAGCAATTCCTCATTGAAGGAGATAATATCTAAGAATGAAATGAAAATATTCTTTTCTATTATCAATCTTAAATATTTGAATTGGGGTTTTAAATTAGATTTGCAAAAAGAGTGAAAGTTTTTAAAAATAGAAATGGCTTCATATTTGTCTTTTATTATAAAGATCCAAGTGATTTTAGTATGATCATCAACAAATGATATAAACTACTTAGCACTTGAGATATTGTTCATAAGATATGTTCTGAAATGTCGCTACAGACACTAGCAAAAATGTTGTGAGATTTTATCAAAATGATTAGGGTAAGTATTTTGAATGTAATTAAACTATTAGCAAGTTTCAAACAGGAATACTTCAAAAATTATATTGATGAATAGGGAGGGAAAGAATTTTTTGAAGTACATGAAATTGGGATGACCAAGACAAAATTGCCATAATATTATCATACTTTCATTAGAGGAAGATATATATTTAGTGTTTTCACTTGCCTTTTAGGATTTGCTTCAACAATCAAGAGGAAGGAGCAAGTATTTTCTTTAACATTGTCAACTATCAACCCCGAGATCATATCCTGGAATTCACAATAAGCGGGAAGCAATTTAGTTATGCAGTTCATATATTTAGTAATTTTCTTAATTGATTGAAGTTACAAAAAAGTTTAGGAACCAAAAGAATAAAGTTAAGAACCAAGAAGTTAGTGACATTGAAAGGCATTCAAAATCATAACTTTTTGGACAACTAAACTGTTTTTTATTTTAGGTATAGAGGGATTTGATTTTAGTTGAATAACCAACGAATTATAGAAGTTTTCTTGGATACCATTATATTATTCCTATGGGATCTTGATTCAAGGTAAGAGGTGGCACAAGAGTAACTTTGTTCTAAGGCCATTTCATACTTAATCATCATCATGGATTAAACCAAATGAAGAAAAACATCCATGCATTAGATATTTATGAGGAAGAATTAATACTCTAAGAGGAAATACAAGAAAGAGAAGAACTGATACCATATTGAAAAATATGAGAAAAATGCACATTTTTTCATATATCAATGGGTAGAAGAGGTACAAAATTTATAGGAGGTAAAAAGCCCATTAGTGGGCCTAAAATAGAAAGTAATCTAGAAGATAAAATAAACCATAATCAGGTCTATGAACGAGGAAAAACGGGAATGAAATCAACATTGTTTACAATAAAGTAGGGAATGAATGCAATATTTTAAACCCATTGCACAACAGAAAAATAGTAGATGGCAGGAAAAAGCTATAAATGATAGTTGCGGCGTGACAGGAGGGAAGTAGAAGCTGATGGACTACAGCATGCAGATTGCATTTTGTTGCAGTGCATAAATTGGTGATGGAGCAGCTGGTGGTAATCCTGAATTGACCAGATGGTTGGGATTGTTCAGGACAAATGGAGCGATTTTTGAAATTCTTAGTGTTTCTGCTGTTGTTTTCAAAATGTTTCTTGATTTTATTGGGCGTTGCCCGTAATTTTCAAGGCTCCCGAATCTGATTTCCACAAGTTCAAAATAGTACAATTATAGCATTATTTTTAAAAAAATTAAATGAACTACGAAATCTAAGGAACAAGGAGAAGCTTATGAAAAAAGGTGGAGCAATAAGAAGATAAAAGAGTGACCGCATGAGACACCTCAGAAGAAAAGAAAATAATGAGTCCCTATGAAAAATTAATAAAGGAAAGTGGCTTTATCATACTATAATTAAAGCACAAACTTGGGACACTTTAAGCTTCTAAACCAGGTCTCATAACTCACCACTTGAAAGAGAGTTTGCAATCTAACTTGAATTCCAAACAGCTTGTTAAGCATAGTGATAAGGATCTTCCTGATGCCCGGAAGTGTGGTTTGCAAGGCAGCTTTTTTTGTGATTTATTTCTGCAGATAGGCAAAGTCATCATGCAGTTTCAATTGTCATGAATTGACCTTTCGTATAACCACCATGACACCACAGGAAAGCTATGCCAAAGCAAGCCTAGGTGATGCAAAGTGCTGCAAACGGTTTTACTTCTAAACACGAGTTGCGCTCTGTTTAACAACAGTAAGTGAATATTCTCCCCCCTATAAAAAAATCTATCGTCTAAAAAAAGAAAGGGAGAGAGAAGGATGATTAGATGGTGAAAAAAGAACTTGAGAATATGATGTGTTTGCATGAATCCAACCTCTCATCTAAAGACCATAATTTCTTCCACAGCCAGCACAAAAGGTATAAACAGGGAAAAAAATGCAAGCCTACGTATTTTCAAAGTATATCAGTCAATGCCCAAGATTTTTCATTTCTTGCTTCGACGCCACTCCAGAAAAAAAAACTGAGGAAATGATTTTACTAACAAAACAAGATTCCAAGCAATTAAAAGAAAATTGCTTGAAGAATTAAAAAATAAATAAATATATTAACAGAAATACTATAAAAAAATCAAATTTCCAGCATCCAAGAGCTTCAGCATACATAATCTCCTAGTATATCACCGTAACAAGAAAATTCAAAAAAAAAAAAAAACTGACCTCAACAGTTGCCAAGAATGTTAAAGAAGTCAAAACTGGAAAAATGTACATGGGATCTGGAGTCGTCAGATCTGTAAACCAAAATGCTCCGCCTCCCTTAAAAGATGGTACTTTCTCAACCATGTTTGAAATCTATTATATAGAAAGACAATTTCAATAATACAAGGATATTCAAATATAATGCCAGAAAAAAGTTTGCTCAAAAAAGTAAAATATCTAAGAATAAAAGTACCAAAGGATAAAAAACAAGAGAAGTCAAAATGCTGGACAATGTAAAAACAAATGAACCAAGGAGGGGAACTTACAGCAAAGAAAAAACTGATAAAAATAGGACCTTGAATTAAAGCACCCTTTAGCGGAGTAAATGGAGTGACTCCATGCCTTCAAGAACCAAGTGAATGAACAATTAAAGCGACTAGTTATAATAACATCGATTTCAACACAGTAAAATATGTGGAAAAAAATACACCATTGGTAGATGAAAGGAATATTCAGTCAAATATTAATGCAGGTTACTGGTTACATTCTGACAAGAAAAATAAAGAACAGGAGCACGCAAGTCCTTAGAATTAGCTATTTTAAAAATTTAATCAAGGTCTACAATGTAGAGGCTCACAGAGTACAAGCAATAGCCATAAAAGGATTCCTACTCAGCAGTCCTTATTCCACGTCGCTTGAATTTACTATAAGCAAGCTATATGTGTAGAAGAATTTTCATGCAAGTAAATAAAAACTTTCTTACACATGCAACATAAATACATTTACACTCAGCACTCTAGGACTAGTCTCTTTTCAAATCGGCAAATAAGCATACCGTACAGGTGAGATATCAAAATATATGTACTTCCTGAAATCTACCTTTTGTTTTGTTAATATATTATTAAACTATCCCGCTTAATTCTAGCTCAGCAAAGGTCAGAACAGCCAAAAAAAATTTCTATGTTCGGTAAGACAAACAAATGTGCTTAATCAAATAAAAATCTTCGTGATACTTCCTCACAGGCAACACCAGATTGATGCCTGTTTAACCAAGAATTGTTTTCATATATTTTCCTTTATCCGCAAAAAAAATTTCAGGTCAAAAAACTGCTTCAGATATGTGATTTACCATGCAGAGAATAAAGCCAGGCTTTTTTTCTGGAATATTGCAGGTTTGATAAGATTGAAGTGTTTGATTTGAAGAATCAACCTCATGCAATAAATTTTCCATCAATAAGCTCCAAGTCCACATCAAAGAATCAACCTCATTCGATAAATTCTGCCACCTTATTCTGCTAAATTATGATTGTTTAAAACATGTTATTTCAAAGCATCAATTTAAGAAATTTCATTCTATTTGCCTAATCTCACATCAAGTGTTTCATCTAACAATAGCAAGGCTCAAATTTATCATTTTTCCCTCGTACTGCTTTAAGTTCTTATAATGTCGTTAGATTAAAACTAACTCGGTATCTTTATTGACAGGGCGCATGGTCAAAGCAGCTCAATATAGTTTAATAAACAAATCTCCGACACTCAGTAATGAGATGCACTTTCTTCAGCACTTAATAACTCACAAGCTTATAAAGAATAAAGAAGCCACATCTGGATTAAAATAAGCAAAAGGTATGTTAAGCAGAAACCTTAAAATTGCATTAGAGTATGCTCATCCAGTTGAAGTCTACTAATACCATCACAAGAATTTTTCTATGAGAATAAACATCGTCGCAAGATATACACTAGCTATCTTAAATAATAACAATAATTACAATGGTAGAAAACAAAGGATAGCCATGTCATAATAAGAGAATAAAAAGGTGATTCATATATGTATACGACATCAACAGTATGAAAGCCATGTTTGTCGAGATACACAACAGATTGGAGATTATTTCCAATATTAAAAAAATAAAAGTTGAGTTCCTAGTATATGTTTGTAATGCCCCTTACGCTTTTAGGTTGATGGGTGCCCCTCTTCTAACGTGTTGGGCTCAACCTGGGCCCTCCCGTGTTCCACACTCTTCAGCACTAGCCAGTGGTATCATAGTCCATAGTATGGCAGGGATCAAGTGTTTCATGTGGTTTGTGGCTCACATATATCATACCACAATCGACAAAGGCCCAAGGTCTGGCCAACATAAGCTCCACAAGATTGAGAGGACTCTTGGTGCATGACATTTGATGGCATTAAAAAGCTTCCATTTAAAGGAGATTGTTGGTTGATGTTGGGAACTCTTCTGTGAGAAAGATTAATATGATAAAGATCCATATAACAATGGAGATTAATCCCACATTAGAAGTGAAACAAAAATTTGCTTCCTAATATGTCAATAGTGGCCCTTACCCGTTAACTTAAGCTTTTGGGTTGATGGATATTAATGTGGAACTCTCGCAATACTTCATATGGCCTCCAGATCCTTCTACTTCTACTATGGAACGGGACTTGGGATCATGTAGTGCATATGATTTCTACAATTCTTTGATTTGGAAAATCAATAGGTATATTGTTACTATGGTTTGTCTTGGTTCTCTTGCTTCATTCTATGGTTACCAAGGCTGCCTCTGTTTCTATTTTTTTCATGCTTTACAGAAAGTGAGGTGCAATTTTAAAACTTATGTAATTGGAGATTAGTATATTCAAGTTTATGGTCAATCTTCCATGACTCCCTTTGAAATTGAGAGTTGGAGAGTATTATGGGATTTGAAAATCCACATCCACCTCTATTGAATATTTGAGTTTTTCTAATTTAATGTTTCATAAGGCAAATCAGATTTTTAAATACGACACTACCTCTAACAAGGACTTAATGATTTGGTTCAAGATTTCTCATAGGTTCTACCCTGTATAGTTAATCAACCCTCTAAATCATAAGAGAGAACTTTTATTAAAGCAGGTATATAAGCTCTATGATGCTTTATTTTTACTTGCAGCTATTTAGATTGTGGAGAGGAGGTATATTATTATTAGCTCAAAGTCGACGATCAGGGAATAACAAACTCAATCAAGACCCCATGATCTTATCATCCTTTTTCCTTGCCCTTATCCATGAAATCAATGGAGGTAGTTTAACCAACTAGACTAAGTTATCAATGTTAGCAAACAATAGGTGCATCACACTACCTCTTAACAGTATTTTTTTTTTTTCTAGTAGAAGAGTGTTGAATTAACATTTGAATTTACTATCTTCATATACATAGCTAGCAAAACATATTTATGGTCCAGGTCACTTAAACTTAAAAACGCAATCAACATAAACGTAAGTCAAGCCCAACAACCCTTAAGTTCCAAAAAGGTAACCTGAATAGTATACTTGGCCAAACTTGATGAAGATCATAAGGAGAATTTAAATATAGCATTAACAAAGAAGGTGCAATTGTTATATCATATTCTATCAAAACCCTTCATAAATAGGATGTAGGACACAATTATATGACATATTTCACATTTATTCAAATCTGCTTTATTTGGGCATGTCAGCAGGGGCGAATCCAGCTTCTTTTTTTAGGGTAGGCAAAAAAAATTTGTTTGGTAGGGGATGGGCAAAGATGATAGGATTGATAAAATTAGGGCAAACAATTTTTTTGAGAGGGGGAAAAATATTCAAAATACCAAAAATATTTCAAAAAATACCCTATAA
>NW_021318705.1:986233-1014867 GCF_001605985.2 Dendrobium catenatum
TATGGGGATCCGCCCATGCATGTCAGCAACTCCCATATCAGGATTGACTTTGTAATAAATATGTGATCAAGAGGCACTTATTTAGATGAGTCCTTCATAGAATATGATTTAGTCTTTAATAAAAAAATCCTAATTAGTTTATTTTTATTGCACTTAGATTACTTTGTTATTTTCTCAAATGTAAAACCTATTTTATAAATTGAGTATGCTTCTATAAAATAATAATTATTGATGACTAATACAAAATTGTAAGCAAGCTCTCATTTTCTACATCCTCTCTCTCCTCCTTTCTTGCCCTCTCTTCACCTGCCTTCCCTCTCTCTCTCCTATTAACTCGCTCTCTCCCTTATCATCTCTCTATTTTTAAGAATATAAGGACAAGGAAAATCGTGACAATTATTCCATTGCATTTGAGACGCATCATTTGGAATGGGAGTTGGATCACTGCATTTGAGACCCATCATTTGGAATGGGAGTTGAATTGATCTGTTGTGAGTATGAAATGTATCCTAAAATATTTTTCTCTCCTAGGCATTTCAGAGTTTTCATCCATGTATGAACTTATGTCCACCGAACCCTCTCATCTTTCACAATTTTTAAGTTTTCATCTCCTTATCTTTTTGCATGCAAAAAACAAACATCTCCTAAAAACCATTCCTAAATATAGGATTCATAATATCCATTGGCATAACCAAAAATTGAACCCCCCCCCCCAACATTTGATCCACCATACTAAGAAAATCACACATCATCTCTTTTCTTCCTTCATAATTTTCCTCCAAAAAATTCTCTCCCACTTTGAATCATAATATTTTAAATGTTGTCTATCTTACAGATTCCATGCAAAAAAAAAACAGTCATTTGTCCCCCAACCAAACCCCTCACCTTTCTTGCTTAAGGAACTATATAACAATTTAATCCTATTGAATTAATAATTTAACCCATTTATTATGAGTTCATAGTTTCATAATAATTCTAAATATAATTATTATAATGACTTTGATAAATATTATGTCAAAGAAAAAAATAAAAAATCATATCATTCACATCAATATTATGGTTGCTATTATACTTCATATGAAGATAATATTTCTAATAAGACAAAACATTGCATTCTTCCTATCCCATAACAAGATCTCACTCATCCTTCATACTATCATAGATCAGATTATACTTCTCATGACACATTATTATACTAGCCCAAGCCTTCGATATCCACTTGAATCTCATTGAGCCTCCTACCCTAACATGATAGAAAATAAAAATCATATCATTCACATAAATATTATGGTCCCTATTATGATCATTATTATAATCATCTCTATAATAAAAGATATCAGAAATCAGATTCTTCCTAACCCCACTATGATACCTACCATCCCACTAATCCTTCATATTATCATCTATTATATCATACCTTGCACACATTATTATATTAAACAAAGTCACTAATCTTCACCAAAATCTCATCAAATCTAATATATATATATATATATATATATATATGTGCGCATTGTTTACATTGTTAGAATAGTAGTAAAATTTATAAGCAAAATCCAAACAAAAATAAGAGATGAAACACTAGACACCTACGTTTAAATGATTTAGTAATATCTACGTTAATATATATATATATATATATATATATATAATCAGCTCAAAATTCACATATTCTCCACTACCTATTGAGATACAAATAGCTTTGCATATCCTTTATAAAGGTTGTCGACTGTCTACACAACTACAATACTACATTGAATGTGTAACTCCTAATATACATAAAGCACTGGATGAATTTGTTCCTCCATCACCAGCTTCATGGAGACGAACTACTCGTTTCAGTAATTTGGTGAAGAGTTTTTCGTTCCCTATTTACATATGTTAGCACTTGTCTTATCAGCATGTTCAGGTGAATGGACAGTAAATAGCACGTTCGTACAAAAGAGGTAAACACCATAATCAATAATTAAATTCTGAATCAACAAGCTTGTCAGAGAAGATGAAAGGATTCTGTACAAGCCAATTTAAGAAAATCTGCATTTTTATCTGATATATAAACTGGAATATTTTATGCTTCATTAAATCTACAGGGAAGCAATGGGTAAAGAAAGCAATCCTACCTAATTGATGGGGACATCAGATCATCATGGAAAGTTTACCAGAGACGTGGTCGCCGATCTACGGCCACGATCGAGTCGTTATATTTTTGAGTCATCGATGTATTTCATTTTCATGTATTTTGTTATTTTCTTATGTGTGTTTTATTTTATTTTTTCTCGTTGTACCCCTCTTATGGGAGTTGTTGTTTGTAAGCCCAAAGGGCATTAGTGTCATTTTGTTTAGAGTCATTTCTATGAGGCTATTTAAAGCCCCCTTTGTTTTATTTGAGGTTAATGAATGATTATGCAATATTTTCCTGCACTTGTCTTCTTGGAGCTAATGAGAGCTTGAGAGAGAGAGAGAGGAAGAGTTAGAGATCTTGGTGGAGCCTAGGAGAGGCCACCCGTCGTACCCAACAGTCACCACCTCCGATGGCTCTTGGCTCCCCTCCTTCCACTCTCCATCCCCGGTAACATTCCCCACCCGATTTCCCCTCCTTCCCCTCAATCCTCACGGCCACAAGCTTCTCCCCAAACCCTTGGCTGCCGGCCTTGGATTCCAAGCCGCTGGTTTTGCCCCTTCTTGCCGCCGACCACCTCACCTCTCATCCCTCCTTTTATTTGTTTCCTATTTTGGTTTAGTATAACTTGGAATATATTTGAATTCAAATTTCAAATATTTGAAATTCAAAATATTTCCTAATATACTAATTCTATTTTAGGAAAGTCCATTAATGGGTTCCTATTTGAATTTTAATTAAGAGAGGAATAAATCAACACTTTCCAATCTTAGGAATTTCAATTAGGAAGTTTACTTAACTCTCCAATTTTCCCTCCCATCACCCATGCATGCCGCCGGCCCCATGCTCTTACCCATTAATTCCCTCTCCAATTATTTCCTAATCCCAATACCATACTTAGGAAATATTTCAAAACCCCAACTCCCCACCAGGCCGAAATTCTCCAATCTCCTCATGACTGCAATTATTTCTTAAATCAAGTAACTGATTTAGGGAATTCAAACCCCATCCCCAACATCCCGCCGCCCCCCTCTTGAGCCACCCCATCTCTCAATTACTCCAAGAGAGATTAACGCCCTAGCTCTCTCCCACTAATCCCCACCTTCCTCCACCAAAATCTGAGATTCTTTTTTCTCAGATTTTGGGATTAGAGCCTTGAGATTTTGCCCCCTCTTCACATGCAAGGAGAAACTTCTTTCTCTTGGCACCCACTTGCGAGGCGGATCAAAGACCAAGGAGATTCTACTTCCAAGCACCAAAGAATGACGGAAGCCATTGACGAACACTTCGAAGGCATCGAGTGGAAGATCTCGACGTCTTCCTTAGCAAAGGTTCTCCTTATCACTTGCTTCAACTTCTTCTAAATCTAAATTCTCAATTGGTTAGATTGTAATCACGAAAGCTCCTTCAAATTGCTCTTGCCAAGCTTAGTCATTTGTAGGAATTGAGTGTAATCTTCTATGCATCCTACGTCTCGTTGTTAGATTAGTGATTTAATTTGAAGCCTACTGTTTGCGTTGTCGGATTTTCTTATTTATTTTGAAAGTTTCAAAGTTCAGAGCATGTAATCTCACTTAAGCAAATAATTTCCTTATTGGTTTTAAATCTTCGTTGAGAATTTGATGAGGACATTGTCAGCAATTTCGACACGTGTACCATCGGAGACGCCGGAGATCGACAGCCACGATCAGGAGTTTTATTTTGAGTCTTTTTATGTAATAGTTTATTTTATTTTTCAGTTTTTCCGTTTTTGCCCCTTATGGGTATTTGGTCGCTATTGTAGCCCAATGGGGCATTTTAGTCTTTTATTTTTCTTTGTCATTTTGAGGCCTATATATATGACCATTTTCTTATGTAGGAGGATGAATTATTGATAATGAAATTTTAAGTTCTAGTTGATCTCTTAGTGAGTTCATGTTGATCTCTTAGTGAGTTCATGAGAGGAGAAGCCCGAGGAGGGTAATTTGCAATACCCATCAATCTTTGGAAGAGTCCAAGGTTCGCGGTTCTTACGATCTCTTTGTGAGTTCGTTAGTTATCTCTATCTTTCTCGTATATTCTTGTTCATCTCCTTTCTCCCCTCTTCATCCACCCAAGTCTTCCCCTAGCTCCACCTCCCCAAGCCGACGACCATCACCCACCCGATCGCCAGCCTCCTTCCAATTTGGGTTGGGAAAATCGAGAGGAAAAATTCATGACAATTTTGGACTTCAAATTTGAAATCTTTCCTAATTGGGTGATCCATATTTGGAAGGTTTTAACTATCCAATTCAAAATTCAAATTTGAATTGCAATGAGATGAGTCATTAATCCCCAAATTAAATGCATTACATCCCTCCTTGGCTTCATTAGCTGCCGGCCCAGGAAACTCCTAAAACCCCCACCCCACCCCTTTGGAAACAATTTGAAACCTCACCCCCTCTTAGCCGAATTCCTCCAGAACTTTAATTCCTAAATTAATTCCTAAATCAATGAAGGGAATTAGGAATTAAATCCCACCTCAGCCCCTCAATCCCGCTGGCCTCTTTTCCCTGTCACCCGCCTCTCTTCTCCCTCTCAGATTTCCTATCCTCTTAATTACTCCAGATATTGTCCCTAAGTCATATCCCGGGTTTAAGGGTTTGAATTCCTTCAGAAATCTCAAGGCCCCACTACCCATTAATTCTTTCCTAAATCCGGATCCTGTTTCTGCTAATTCAAAATTCAAATTGGCATTAGGAATTAAATGTCATGAGCCTCCACCTTGGCTTTAATTAATATTTATTTCCCTAAGCTAATTATCACTTTTGGAAACAATTCAATTCCCGTAACAGTTTCTATTACAGAAATTGATTTGAAATTTCTCCCCATATTCCCATCAAATTCCTTACAGATTTTCTCAAAATTTGTTTACATTACTTTGTTCCTCTTTGGAAAAAGGTTGGGAATTCAATCTGCTGCTGGTTAAATTTTCCCAAAGCCCCTCTCATTAATCCCCTTCCACTAAATCCTCTCCAATTCCCTCTCTCCCACGGCAATATCTTGCTGGAATGAAGACGCCCCTTCTCTCTCACTCCCAATTCTCCTCTCCACCACCAATTCTCTCAGATTTTGTGAGAAAAATATGAAATGTTTCAGATTTCCTGATGGGAATCATATCAGATTATTGCCATCCGAGTGGCCACTCTTGCACGACGTTTGGAGAGCGTCTTTCGTGACGTCAACATAGATTACGTGGATCGGATACTAGTTTCCCTATCAACCGCCATCGACGAATACGACCGTCCATCCGAGTAGCCACTCTTGCACTGTTCATCAACTCCTCCAGCTCCGAATAGCTTTCCCGTGGACAGTATTGTAAGCTCCCTCTTCCTCGTGGTGATCACATCAATGTTGCTAATATATTTCTTCTGTTAACTGCAAGAGAGCTTGAGTGAGAGAAACTCAATGTGACTTTTCTAAATATTAACCCGCAGATTATTGTTAAAGTGCATTCGTCATTACTCGCATGTTTGTTATTGTTTTAAATTGTTGTGCCTAATGAGTTTGTAACAATGCCTAAGCAATTTTGCAACTGAGATTTCATTAAATCATTAATTGTGACTCGTTAATCTTTATATCGACTTGCTTACTCAGTTGTCTTATTATGTCTCCGTGCAATTCCGATGTTGTTTCATATCAGAATTGCTAAGTAATTGTTTCCTGGATTTATTCTAATCTAAGAGTTGTGCAATGCCTAAATGACCACATAATCATCGCATCTAATTAGTCCTGCATCACTAATACAATGCATTAAACAGTCATAACAGTATGCTACATAGACCAAAGTTACAAGCCTAATGAATGTAAGATGCTTAAGGGTTGATGACTGTTTTATAACCATCTAAAAATTATGAGTGTGTTTGGTACAGCTGATACTGTTAGTAAAGCAAGTTGTAAATTTAGGCTTCATTTGAGACCATTTTTTTACTGGTTCTTGAAGCAGCTTTCTAGTATAAAAATTAAATTTTTGTATTAGAAAGCTGCTTCAAGAAGTAATAAAAAGCCGTCCTAAACAAACCCTTAGTGTACAAAAAATTGCTTTCTGCAATTTTTATACAAAAAACAATATATTCTGTTTGAGAAGTATAACTGTTAAGTTGTTGTGCTGCAACTATATGGAAATAAATTACCTTTATATCCTTATATATATACTAGAGAGAGAGAGTGATGAAAAGAAATTATTTAAACATCAAATTTTAAAAAAAAATTATATGATAACAAACTAACAATTCGAAATTTTTTAAAAATTCATGCCCAATCTTAAAAATATAGTAACAATAATTTTTTGCTATCTATTTAAGATGAAGAAGACTGCGGGGATTACGGTTCAGAGCAACACCGCGTCGATCCAGCTCAAACCAACTTCTTTTCAAACTCCTCTCTTTCATCCACAACTCAAAGGTCGGGAAACTAGATCTCTCTCTCTCTCTCTCTCAATTCCCATAGCTGGCCGGCGATGGAGAACCGGCCATGTCGTTGGTTATGGGTGATGTTTTCTTCACCTTTCAATTAGGGATTAGGAGATTGGGATCAAACATTTCATTAGTGATTAGGTATTTTTTGTCATCATTTCAGGACAACAAAAACGAATGGCTAGGTAACAGAAGGAAGGAGAAGGAGTAAAGTGGAAAAGATGATGGGTGATGGGACTAAATAGATACTGGCGAAGTCCATCCAGCTTGCAAACCATGTGACAAAGCTCACCAACGATGCTCACTCCTTCATAGCTGAGTGCTAGGAGTTGAAAACCAAAATAGAGCGCCTAGCGGTACTTATCCAGCAAACTGTTAGGGTGGAGTTGTAGGAGCATTCCGCTCGTAGGATCATGGATGACACAGAACAAGTCCTTGTTAAGCCCTTGCTTTGGTAACCAAGTGTCGCGCCAATGGACTCATGAAGCACATGTGTACCATCATACCCGTCGTCTCCTTCCGTAAAATGTCGATCGTCCTTGATAACTCCATTGGAGATGTTTCTTGGCAGATAACTGTAAGGGCATTCACATATTTATCATAGCTTCGAACAACATGAAGCAAGTGAATGCGGGAGGCTTCCTTCAAATAGGAAAAGCAACCATGGGATGTGAAAATTTTAAGAACGGAGCACGATCACGTAACCCCAAATAATCTCTCGGTTACGTTTCCTAATGTACAACAGGGAAAAAGCCGTCCAAAATGCACCCTATGGCAAACTGACCGAATTAGTCAACATAACATAATAGTATGCCTCCTTAGAAGGAGACTATGCAATAAGACAACGTTAATATTCATTTGGCTCATGCATACCTTCAAATCTGTTTCATTCATTCGCATCTAAACAATAAAAAGGAGTTAAAACAGTGTGATCACTCCAATATTGCAAAATCAGCATATTTCTTTAAATACAAAAATAAAAAACATAAAATGATAACAAGATTAATATGTGGAGAGTGGAAACTATAACCTGCATTAAACATAATATCTTGTAAATGGCCTCCTAATGCAAAATAGATTTCAGGGGAAAAAAAGGCAGCAACTATAATACCATTCAACAAAACTCTAGATGGCAGTGTCAATGTGTGTTTGAATTGCATGGTAAAATGAAGCATACTTTTTGAATAATGCCTTCATCCGCTTTTGGCCCTCTTGAAGAAACTCTGGATCCATATTCTGAGCATATCAACAAAAATTAAATGGAAAACAAACAACTTCATAAGAAAAAACAAGGAATAAAATCAATTAAACTATTGTCTGGTAGTCTAATAATAGTCAAACAAGAACAAATGTGAGACTTCTAAGAAACTTCTTAGCTGGACATAATGAATTTTCTTAGCTCATAAGGGAAATATCATACATTATTTAACTCCTCCTTGATTTTCTCCAGCTCTGGCCTCATAATCTGCAAATCAGCAATAAAAAAACAAAAAAGAGCAAATAAAGGATTTTTCGCTGGAAGTTTGACAAATTTGCACCTATGCGGAAAAAGAAATGTCGGTTAATTGGGAAGGAATATTTTAGATGAGATTATGCTTACAAGCGTAGGTTTAAAAAAATTATATATTTAATTTTTTCCCTCTTTTTTTTTTTTTTTTTTTGCCAAATAGCTATTACTGATGGCAACCATAAATCAATTTCTCAAATAGCTTTCTTAAAAAGTGATTTGCACGCCGCACCTTAATTATAGGTGGTAGACAATTCTAGCCAATTATGCCGAGCTTTTTCTCCAACTTCACAAATGGCATTAAATTTTATTTTTAACAGGGAAGAAAAAGGCTCACATTTAGTTTAGCACTAGCTTTTAACTGGTTTATCAGTAGAGGAACGGTGGCTCCCCGAATCAAAAGAGTTGTCAAGGCAATACAAGCCCACCTGAGACATATATTAAATGAAATCTAGTGAATAAAATCAGGAAATTTTTTTAAAAAATATAAATACACACAAAGAAAAAAACACAAATATGAACCAGAAACCTAACCAATTCAAGCCGGTGAAAGAATGCACTGCATCAATCAAATGCTGCAACGCCGCAACAGGGACGAAAGAATCCGCGGCAGCAGCTGCAACTTCGCCAGGGAACGGGAGCGGAACTGAAGAAGCACTGGCGGCAGTGGCAACTGTGCTCGTATCCACTGTAGTTTCGGTAAGAACATCGGCGACATCATTGATGTACCCAATCTCATTCGACCCATCTGAACTAGACGAGTAATTCCTGGAATATCGATCGATTGCTATCGGAAGAGAAAATCCTAACCTCCTCCAATCCCGATCGGGAAATCTGAACCTATCGAACGATTGGTAAGAGGCGGCTCGCGGTACCGTTGCAGTCAGTGGAAGTGGCAACGGTTGCGGGGCTCCAGAACGTTCTCTATCTTCCTGTACGAGGTGGAAGAAAGATGGGTGAAATCGCCGGGATAAGTAGTTGTATCCAACGGTAAGGCCCTTCCGGCAGCAAGCCATATGATACAGATCAAATTATGCGCCGAGTAGCTCAGAATACGGTTAGAAGAGAAGCTAAAAAAGAGATCATCAGTGCACGCCAATACTGGCGATCGGGAGCTAGGATTTTGCTCCCGTCGGCCAATGTGTGAAGGCGACGACAGCGGGAAGATGTAGGTTTAGGGTTCTCGAAGGTTTAAGACGGTGTACAACTACCGAGTAACGGAACTAGCGAAATGGAGGGGCAGGTTAGAGAGTCAGAGACGGACTGAAAAGCCCGGCCCATTATTGAAAGCCCGTTTGTAGAAATAAAATTTTTATGAAAGAAATGTAAATAAATTTATTAATTTTAAATTGCACGACTTTTGATGATAGCAAAATGAATCAAATGAGTTAAATCCATAAGAGACAATAGGGCAAAATAATATAGTTTGAACCATGCTCAAATGATTATTGAAAAATGTCAAAACATTGTTAAAATATTATTTGAACTTTATTTTACCTATGATCAAACTTTATTAAACTCACTTATAATTGAATCATATTCAAAACTTGCTCAAATATTATTTCAATCATGTTCAAACTATTCTCAAATTGTATTGCAATTATATTCAAATCTTATTGAACTTTATTTGAATCATCTTTAAAATGTATTCATATTATTTTCAAATTTTGTTTGAATCCTCATTCAATATTATTCAAGCTTTATTCAAAAGTAAGGGTGTCACTATTTGACACGACCCGAAAATCCGACTCGGACTCGACCCGAAAATTTCAGGTTCGGGTCAACCTGTTTGTGAAAACGGGTCGGGTAGGGGGTTGACCCGGATACTCGAAAATGACCTGGATTGACCCGCCCTGCCCGCATTGCCTGCTGCTGCCCGTTGCATATCACCGTGTGATCATGCCGCATAGCGTTTGCCCTCCACCCGCGTGACCAAGTCGAGTCTGCCCGCATTACCGTGTCAAGTCGCATCCAGCTGTGCTGACGTCGAAGCAAGCCAGCTGTGCGGCACTGGATTGACCCGCTCTGCCCACATTGCCTGCTACTGCCCGTTGCATATCACAGTGTGATCATGCCGCATAGCATTTGCCCTCCACCCGCGTGACCAAGTCGAGTTTGCCCGCATTACCGCGTTACGTTGCATCCAGCTGTGCCGCCGTCGAAGCAAGTAGGGGTGTCAATTCGGGTCAACGGGTCGGGTTCGGGTCGAACCCGGAACTGACCCGGCACTGTTCGGGTCAACCCTTTCAAATTTTGTTTGAATCCTCATTCAATATTATTCAAGCTTTATTCAAAAGTAAGGGTGTCAGTATTTGACACGACCCGAAAACCCGACTCAAACTCGACCTGAAAATTTCATGTTCGGGTCAACCTGTTTGTGAAACGGGTCGGGTAGGGGGTTGACCCGGATACTCGAAAATGACCTGGATTGACTCGCCCTGCCCGCGTTGCCTGCTGCTGCCCGTTGCATATCACCGTGATCATGCCGCATAGCGTTTGCCCTCCACCCGCGTGACGAAGTCGAGTCTGCTCGCATTACCATGTCGAGTCGCATCCAGCTGTGCTGACGTCGAAGCAAGCCAGCTATGCGGCACTGGATTGACCCGCTCTGCCCACATTGCCTGCTACTGCCCGTTGCATATCACCGTGTGATCATGCCGCATAGCGTTTGCCCTCCACCCGCGTAACCAAGTCGAGTCTGCCCGCATTACCGCGTTACGTCGCATCCAGCTATGTCGCCGCCAGCTGTGCGGCACTATCCCCCCTTGAGAACGAGAATAGGCTCATGAATGGAGACGAGCATGGGAAGATGTTGAATAGTTAAATAGAATTAGGAGACTTTTCCGTTTAATAAAAAGTTTAAAGATGCCACAACGCGCTGGGCTCGCCTTCCGCCATCGATGCGAGCCCTGCGGTCCGGGTTTACAAAACCTTGTTGGGTCGAGTCAACCCAGTAACCCGACGAGCTGGGTCTGAATTCGTATTTTTGACCTGCATGAAAACCTGCATGAAAAATTGGTCAGATTTGAATCAACTTATTTGAACCCGAATCAATTCCAAATTCGACTAGAAGTCTAGAACCCGACTCAAAATCCAATTTTGACACTCTACTCAAAAGTATGAACTAAATATGTTACTTCAATTTGAGATGAGCCAAGGACGTGTTGTCCCGTACCGCTGAGCGGGGCCTAATTTATATTAAACAATTCATTGCCGCGTGGTTCGGCGTTCAGATATTTCTTCTGCCCTTTTCCCCTGTTGGACCAATTTGTCAATTTTAAATACCAAAAAGAACAAATCCCGCAGCCTGTCCCTCCTTTTTGCCCTTTTCTTCTCTCTTTTTCTCTTCTTTCGATTGATGGATCTCAGAGCGGCGATGGACGGCTCCGGCGGGCGTTGGACGGAGGAGCGGCACTCCCGCTTCCTCAACAGGATCGAAAGTACTTTCGTCCACCAAATGCTCAACCTCCATTCCGACGGCGGTAACTTTCACCGGTCCGCCTCGAGGTTCGACCGTCGTGTCCCCGATAGACTCACCGGCTTCAAGTCTGAAATTTCGCCGATACGTTTACCGCAGACCCTGGCGGCGGATCCAGGTACGTGAACTGTATGGTTCTGGATTTGGATTATTTGATGGGGACAGGCAGGGTGGGATCTCGTCACCGCACGTTATGAGGGTGGCGATTG
Source organism: Dendrobium catenatum (assembly GCF_001605985.2). Taxonomy (NCBI): domain Eukaryota; kingdom Viridiplantae; phylum Streptophyta; class Magnoliopsida; order Asparagales; family Orchidaceae; genus Dendrobium; species Dendrobium catenatum. Next base: position 997,980 of record NW_021318705.1, read on the forward strand.
ATACTTCGAAAGGAGGTGACGGAGCGGATGTTTCCCGGAGGAGGTTTTTAAGTTGTGTAGGTTAAGCTTACCGTACGTGTCTTCACTGCTAATGAGTAGAATGCGATATTTGTTTACTTTTTAAATGACTAGATATGGAGAACCGGAAGGCTGGATCATGACATCGAAGCCGTTGTTTTTTTTTTTAATTATTATTAGTAAAAATATTGAACAGAATTAAATATTAATTTGACAATAAATATATTATATAAAGTATAAACAATCAAACAATTTTATATTACATTAATTTTAAAATAAACTCAGTAGATTTCAAATTCATCATTTTAGTCAGGACATTGATCCAATTATTTTCCGGTAAGGGAGGCGAAGATAGTTACCTGTGGAGTATGCGGCATGTGAGAGCTCCTGTTGTGGAATTTTTATTGCGTCCTCCCACCTGACGTAGAGATACGTCCTCCCAAAGCTAAAATCACGCTAAAAAACTAGAAATACCGAGCAAATACCGAGCAATACCAAACAATAACGAGGAATATCATCATGTGAAGAACAATACCGAGCAATACCGAGCAATACAAAAAAATATCTAGTTTTTCCTAAAAAAACTCGGTATTTTTTGTATTGCTCGGTATAGCTCGGTATAACTCGGTATTGGTCTTCACATGATGATATTCCTCATTATTATCAAATAATATGTAGCAATACCGAGCAAAAAATGAGTTTTTTTGGCGGTGGGAGGACGTATCTCTACGTCAGGTGGGAGGACGTAATTTATTAAATGTAATTAAAATTAAAATTAATAAGTAACTCATTTTTAACATGCAAATTAAATTTAAATCACATTAAATTTAATTTCTAAATGAATCAATTGCCTTAAATTCTGATTACGTTGCAAAATTATTTCTCAGCATTTCTTAGGATTTAATATATATCCTACCAAACAATTTTTAGAATTTAACACCTTTAGGATTTACTAAATTCAACACCATTAGGATTTATTTAAACTTTTATTTAAAATAAAATTATCAGAAATGACATTTTTTACTAGATTTAAATAAGAATTTGATTCTTAAAAGTACATAATAAAGAAAAAGGCTTGGTGATGATATTGTTGTTCTTGTATTTAATTTTTTTAATTATTAAAAAGAATTATATTAAAACTATAGCTGAAAGATGGCATAAAAGTTTAAACTATTTCAAATAAAATCATTAAAATAATAAAATTTGGTAGGTTTAATATTTGATTGAATATTTTTTAAATTAACTCAAAGATTAAAGTTTAATAAAAATTAAAAAATTCAATAAAAGAACCTTTGTATTTCTTTAAATTTTAATAAAAATCAACATTTTATTATTAAATATTTTATAACATCATATAAATCTAAAAAATCTTATTTCAATATAATTTTTTTCATATTTATAAGTCTAATGTGTGGAATTGTGACAATTGTTTCAGATCAAGGACATGCAGCTTTTGTTGCGAGGGAGAACGGCTCTTACACCCGGAAGCAATCACTTGGTCGATATGATGCGTCGCTGGACCAGGTTAGTAGGAAATTAAAAAAAAAAAATTAGGGTATTTACGCGCATACCACACAAGCTCAGATTCAATCTAGATCAAATTCTACATAGCAATCAATACTCATTTATTTATAGGATCATAAAATGACCATTATGCTTCAACAAAGTGTTAAATTTCAAAATGATCCCACGCTAAGGCTTCGTTTGGGACAACTTTTTTATTGCTTTTTAAAAAGGCTGTTTTAAGAAGCAATAAGAAAGTCGTCTCAAACGAAGCTTAATTTAGATTAACATTAGCATTAATAAACCCTCATATTTTCATTTTCTTAGATTATAATGACAAGTAATTGAAGATATAATAATAATCTTTCATGTATTATACAAGCATAGTAAGAGATTTGTCATTTCATCAAAAGCTAATTATTATAAAAATTGATAGGAATTTGTTAGCATAAATCTTCAAGTTTATGATCAGAAAACTTTCCAAACTTGAAATGATTTGAATTTTTATTTCTTTTTGATGATTTTACACTTATGAAGGTGGTGCCGGAGCTCGAAAACAAATGTGATGACCAGCACGCACACAAGGGAAAGTAAGAACATGGGAGTAATAAAGAGAATAACGTGGAGCTTATTTTCGTCTGTTGATTGGTGATTTTGACTAATTAAAAAATTTTAGATTTGTAGTTTGCATATATAGTGATACAATGTGCGTATGAATTTGACTTAATGATTTAAATGTCCAAAAGAGAATAATATTTCAGATGCAGCTTCTTGTTTCTCTTGTTGCTTTTCAACTATATATAGGATGGGGCTTGCTTCTTGAGTCTTGAGGGAATGCAGAAATGTGTTCGATTTTTTGTTCTTATATATGTATATATTAGAGCCCTACACGAGGTCCTAGTTGGGTACTACCCATTGGGTACTCGTGCTCTGCACTAGCGGGCTTTGCCCACTCATGCCCACCTATGGTGACTTTCGGGATGTCATACCCACCCACTTTTCACGCTTCTTGAATGCAGTTTGCCACGGATTAATTGCCTTGAGATCTTTTGTCATTTTCTCTGACTGCACACTTTTAAGCCACATATCAAAATTTATCGTGATCGTGATGCGGTAAACTGTTGCGCACTGCGTAGTAAGGATTACTATAATTTATTGCATGCACATGGTGATTAGTAATGTAAATTAGTTTGTCCTCTAATGTTGAGTACACACCCATACCCACCCTCAAGGTCATGGGCGTACCCATACCCACCCGAGCCCATTAGGTATGAATGGATACGTGGGTGAGTACGTGGGTGGGTGTGGGTATGATCAACCAATGCAGGGCTTTGGTATATATAGATATATACACAAGGAGATGCACTTTTTGTTATGCTTTTTAACGTTAGCATTAACCAATTTAAAATGGTATTAGTCTATTAATCAAATTTAAGAGTATTTTTTATATTTATAAGAATAAGGCCAATGCCTGTAAAATATAATGAGCATCTTATGGAGAACTTAACAGGTTGGCATCATTTTGGATGATTTTCTTAATATTTTTTTAATTAAAATTTTTTATTTTTTATACTAAAAAATCGTTTTTAGAAACAGTAAAAAAATTATCCCAAACAAAATCAAAATATCTAATAAAATCATAGAATTATCATCTACTTGAGTATAGTTTTTAAATGAATTATATAATATTATCAGGTCAAACAACTTTTCTATAATTAATTTTCTTTAAAATCTTTCTAATTTTGATTTTACTAATATAATGAGAAAAAATAAAGTCCCTATTTATTAATTAATAATGAATTAAACTAATCTCGAATTAAATTCAATGATTAAAAATTTATTATGACAATGTGAATCAAGATATTTGACCCAAATTTAATTATAGTTTACGAGAGATTATTAGGTGCGGAGTACGGACGGAGAGAGCCGTCCGCACAAGCACTATACCCAACTAGGTACCGGCATTCGGTATCGCTGGATATTCAGTGCTTGTGCGGACGGTACACACTCTGCACCTAATAATTTTTCCTAGTTTACACATGGGTATGACTTGTGAACGTACCCCACCTAAAAAGTAAATGTATTTACGCACATCAGGGGTGTGTGCACCTATCCGAACAGGCTCAACTTTGAGGAAGAATTGATCACAAATACATCAATGCATATTGGCCAACCTTGCACATCAATTTTTGACATCTTTACTAAATATAATTGCACACAACCCGCTTAGCACCCAGATTTATGTACACATAAGTGTCCGAAAAACTTATCAATCACGAAATGCTTTTTTGGACTTACTAAGGCTTCATTTGGGACAACTTTCTTACTGCTTCTTAAAGCAATTTTTTTAGTACAAATTTTTAAATTTTTATACTAAAAAGCTGCTTTACAAAGCAATAAGAAAGCCGCCCCAAACAAAGCCTAAAGCTGCTTTTTAGTTTTTAAAAAAATTGCAATAGAAAGTTGTTTTAAAAAGCATTAAGAAAGCAGTCCTAAACGAAGCCTAAGAAGCTAGTGATCGAGCCAATCATTAAGTTAACCAACTAAACTTGAGCTTGCTTTCCTACCCATTGGTATGTACCACATTTATCTTTGTTGCGTGCTAGAATATACGTGGCAGTAGAGTTAGAAAATATTCGTCTTAGCGTTGCACGAGTATTCAGCACACAAACAGAAAAGAGAAATGAACACCAGGGATTTTACGTGGAAAACCCCTGAAAAGGGGGAAAAACCACGGGGCCTCGCCCAGTTGTAAAGTTCCACTAGTGTTTTTACATATTACAAATGGCTGATTCGTCCCACAAGTCGGGACAATCAGAATACAATTTGTTTCTTCCAGGAAGTCTACAACGTTCTGCAAATTCCTGGCGTTTTCCGAAAATCCGGCAGAGTTCCGACGTCTTCAGGCGGCAGGAAGAGCTCTGGCGGTGGTCGAGGAGGAGCTTCTTCCTTCTCCTCCTCCTTTTCTTCTTCTTCTCTCTCTTCACTTGAGTCCCTCTGGTGTAGAATGAGGGCTCTATTTATAGTTTTTCTGGAGTGGCATAGCCCGTAAATAGGCGTGAGATCAGGGGCGAATTGGGAGTGTTTTGAATGGACGGCCAATATCGAATCATTTGATCCTGCACCGTTCGTTGGGCATTTGAAGGCTTAATGATGTCGGAATTCGGCGATCTTGGGCTCATTGGATTTGTCTCGTCGAGCCGTTCGATTCGAGTATAAGCTTGTCAAAATCGGAGACCGTTTGGTAACTCAAATTGCGGTTTGAACCTTCCAACAGCGCTTCGGGTCCTTGATTCGGACCCATTTGGACTCGGATTGGGTCAAATTTGGTGTCGTTGGATTCGTATTTCCGATACGCTCAGTTTGACTGTAAGCTCGCTGAAATCGGAGTTCATATGCTCTCGAATTTAATTTTTGAAGTTTCCGAACTGATTTTGCCTCGAGATTCGTGCCCAATCAAGATAATTTTGTGATGACGTATCAATCTTATATTGCAATCAGATTTATTCTAATGGCTGAGATCGAAGCACCACTAACAGAGGTCTAATGAGCTTAAATTGAATCTAAAACGAACATAAAATTTCAGAGCCTCAATCTAAGCACGCTCAAGCTCAGATATTCTGCACTCTATTTACACATCATGCAACCCTTAGCCGGCATGTGATTGATGAGTTAGGCTTTTCTTAGGAAAATTTTTTGCCACTGTTTTAAAAAAAAAATTGTACTAAAAAGTTATTGTATAAAGCAGAAAAAAAGTTACCCCATATGAAATCTTAATGATAGAAAATACATGGAGAGGGACACAACAGCGATAGAGTAGTTTACTTCAGAAGATACCAACAACGTATTAGGTACCAGGGAGAGCAAAGGATTCAAAAGGCCTTATCAAATTTGGTTCGTTAGTTCATCGAAGTCTGCTTACAAGCCATTTATCAAATAGAGCCCGAGCTGACTTGACTCACTTACACACATAGTTCAACCAGTCCCTTAGACATTTCGGTCATGACAATCATGGTCTTCGAGTAGACTACCTTTAATGACAACGTTGTTCTGATGTCACTCCAATTGCTTGGGGTTAAATAACTTGTGCTGTTTTTAGAGCTCATATAAAGACTTCTACAACTAGGTGAGCCCAATGGTTTTTTCCCTTTTGGATTTTGACGTTAAAACGGCGGCCTTGCGATGAGTAGAAGATAAGATTAGAGAGAGTCGCCTTAGATGGTTTGGTCACATAAAACGGCGGCCTTGCGATGACCCGGTTAGGAGAGTAGAGGTATTAGATTTTACTTATGTTAAGAAAGGTAGGGGTAGACCTAAAAAGACTTGGTTAGAAAATATTAGGAATGACCTTTCTTTATTAGATTGAAACGAGAATTTGACTTTTAATAGGACACAGTGGAGAAAAAGGATTCATGTAGCCGACCCCACGTAGTGGGATAAAGGCTTGATGTTGTTGTTGTTGGATTTTGACGTTAAAGAGAAAAAAGAAGAAGAAGAATAACTTACATGTGTGCTTAGAATTCTATATTTGAGATGCAGGTGTATCCACGAACTTTCTCATTTTTAAAACTTTCTGGCACGGAACACTTAATCATGAAAGGAAAATCAATGATAAAACTGCAAAAAGCAAGACAGTTCAAAAAGAGAAGATGAATAGTCAAACTGCAGCATTTACAAATAAAACAGAGGTACAAATACATGACAAAAAAGAAGCCATTTATTTGCATTTGGACACAACCAAAACTCTGCAAGTTGTAAGAAGTTTGACAAATATTCAGCTATAAATGATATGATCCTTCTTATGGGTTAACTTTCTCAAACTTCCAAACATTAGTCGATTGATCACTGCTATGACTTGATGTGAACAGGAACCTCACATTTGTTTTCAAGTTCACATAATCAACCTGAATCAATTACACAGTGAATATATGATGGTATTCAATACTCGTAAACTTGAAAAAGCACGAATTAATAGTAGAAGCCGCTAAAAAATTTAATTGCTGAAAGTAGATAAGACAACAAAAAATGAATTAAGGTCTTTTGAGTGAGTTTATTAGATCTTAAGAGATGCACTACTAATTCTACAGTAACAATTTAAGAAGGCATGACAAAGATAAGTTGGAGGAGACTAACCTGTTCTGGGCCAAAAACCAGAAGACAAAACGAATCAACTGGTCCCGTAGATGGATCAAGTTGATAATCTTCGCAAGGTTCCTCAAGGACTGGAAGACGAGGAAAAGGCCTCAAGGACTGCAACCTTGAATTGAGAGAACTGGCAAACCAAGCCTCCTCTCTTTGCTGCATAAGCAATGATGATTTAAATATTTTAACTCTTTGTGACAGTGAAGAACATTCAGCAGATATATAATAGCTTGAATATCAGCGCAGAACAGGAAGAGATTAGAATGAATAGGATGACATCCTTGAAAGTTGCACTTGGCATATATTAATAAGAAAGAAAAATTACAAGCTGGTGAAGGAAAGAAAGCCCACACCTCCCGAAATAAAAAAACAAAAAAGGAGAAGATTAAATCAAGAAGTACATTCCATACATTGCTACAGATAAGGGAACAAAGAAAAAGAAGTAAAATAAGGACCCCTCAAGAGATAAGGAGTGCCTCTTCATGGGTTTGCACTGTGCACTAATCGGATAGAGAAAGAACCACTCTAGGGGGGTGGTGATACCAAAGAAGGAAAAAGAACAGCCACAAGGGCTAAATGGTGTCCCAATGCTCCGGCAGAGGCCCAACAATCCGAATAGGATGGCATCCTAGGCACAACAAAAGACCATGTACGAATGATTTAGCTGTATAAATAATTCAATCTGCAGTTCAAATGATAAACATAATTTCATGCTAATAGCTGAAAGATGCACTAAATACTTAAGAGTTATGAATCTGTATACTGATGGAAGATCACTTTTTGTTATCGAAAAATTGCAAATCTTGAGAAAAATCAGACATCTCGCATCATTGCTATGGCTTAATCTTGGACAGATGCCGCAAAAGAATGATGAAAAGGACTGAAAGTAGAGGACTATTTCAAATTTAATAAAATTCGGATAAATAGAAACTGCATAATAAGATCTCAAATTTAGGCTTCATTTGGGATGACTTTCTTTTTGCTTCTTAAAGCAGCTTTCAAAATTTTTATACTAAAATGTTAATTTAAGTAGTAGTAAAAAAGTTATCCCAAACGAAATCTTAATCTCAGATTCATGCACTGATCTTTCTGTCTGTCACTATATTGGCTGCAGTTGTACCATCAATAGATACTGATACCTTGTAGTTCCCAATACAAGATATGAATTCCTACATTTTAAATTGAGTTATTTTTCATGACGGCCCTATTTATGTTGGATATTTATTGAACTCTTTCCCCCATAAACTCACCTTTCAGTTAAATTACTTAGCCATACTTTCACATAAATCAGAGCATATTTACATAGAACTCCAGATAGCTTTTGCATTTTAAATATATTAAAATAAAATGACAAATTTCTTTTTTGTTAAAATTACAGTCAATGCCTGAATGGCATAAGAAACCTACATGGCAGAGTTTATAACCACAAGAAAATAATGATCACCACAAAGTATGTGATTAGCCATGAAAGACAATTTATTGTTTATGACTCCAAAAACTTTTGAACTGACTATAATCATTCAAGAGTCAAAAGAATAAAAGACTTTCCGAGAGAGACTATCAGTTAGCTATACTGAGGCAAGTGGAAAGTTTGTTTAATTGTCACCTGTAGTTTGGCAAGATCTCTTGTAGAACAATCAATTATGTCAATCCTTCCATTTATCCGGAACTGCTCCCACGATTCAGTAAAATACCAGCATATCTGCAAAGTACCAAAGAGAAAAAAAGAGAACCCATATTCCTCATATTATCATCACAAGTATTATCCAACTATGAATCTTCACTTTCCATTAATGCCTACTGAGTGTTGTATAAAGCATTAAATCTCTTTTGCACACTTCTGTCCATGTTACATTTGATCTAATGGTTTCCTTCTACTCCCCCAATTAATTTTATATGTCCTTCTTACGGGCATGTTTTCTACACTTTATTATTGAAGAAGTATTGGAGAAGAACAGAGAAACAGAGAGTCTTATTGATTTCTTTCAGTTTTCTTACATACATTAGAGGAGCTGTATATATAGACATATTATTACAGATGAGCTTAATTACAATTGTACCTATAGAATATTCTAGATAACGTATAGTCCTAATAATTATACATATATAAACCACCTAATCTTATATTTAATTGATATTTTTCCTATAATCCTTCTAAATAATCATTTGTTAATCTATAATTCATGTTTTTTTCTATAAATCCATCTTTATATTTTCATTTCTGTCATAGCTTGGACATTTTTGACTTCTTTATTGCAACACTCAAATACATCATACTACATAGCTCACCTAGTTACAATTTTATAAAATTTATCATTAAGTCTCCATAAAATTATCTTTCACACATTATTCCTCAGACATTTATCCATTTAAACCAACAAGATTTAATTGAAGTTATTTTATTGTTTATATCATCAATTTTTTATATAATAGATCAGGTATTTAAACCCATCATGCATGGGTATCATTCTATATTTGAATAGTTTTCATTGATAACAGTTACTTCGTTTGGGACGCCTTTCTTACTGCTTCTTAAAACAACTTTCTAGTACAAAAATTTTAATTTTTTGCTAAAAAACTTCTTTAAGAAGCAATAAGATTTGTGACAGATTTCTTACTACTTTTAAAAGTAATTTTATAGCACAAAATTTTTTTGAACTTGAAAATTTTGTACTAAAAAACTGCTTTAGAAAGAAGTAAGAAAATTGTCCAAACGAACACTTAGTCAACTCCCATGATAAAGTTTTAATGATGGATGAAATAATTAACCCTAAATTTTAGGCTAGTCGGTTGAATAGAGGATCATAAGTATCAAATAACCTATAAAAATACAAATATATTGATTTTATGTGTTGTTAGCCAATTGCAAGTGTCGTCAACATTGTTTCCATCGTAGATGATGTCTCATATGAATTTTTTTTTTTTTTTAGAAAGCCTTGGAGCAATGAAGATGATTGCTTTCACAGCTAAGCTAAACAAAAAGTTGAATATTCCTTTAGGTTAATACAAGCTAATCATACATTCTTATAAAAATCAATAAATTAGGGTGGAGTATATTCAAGATTAGAGTGATATAGCAGTTAGCGCATATGTTTAGAATAGTACACTAGTAAACTTTTCAAGAATTAACCATAATCAAAATCATAAACACATTACCTCGCCATATGGATTATGAGTAATCTCTTCAACCTGCAACAATTGGTTGGAAGTGGCATAGATTCCAGAAGAAAACTTCCTTTGTTAGAATGAGAAAAAATTAAATAGTTCTACAATGTACAAATTCATAGCCTAAAAAAAAACTTCAGAGTAATTAGATGAATAACACAGAGCAGGCTATGAATTAGCAAGCAAAGCAATTTTCAAAATTAAAACCATAACAAAATAGCTGAACCTTCTTAGTTCGCCTATCCGTATTAATCAGGATATTATCGCTGCCTTCTTGAAACCCTCTGCAGCAACAAAAAAGGATGTGGGAGAAAGAAACTTATTCAAACCCTAAAAGAATGAGAAAAAAGGGGCTGTCGCCTTAAGAACCTGAATACCACTGTCCGATTTGCGGGCCTTCCATTAACGGATATAGTGGCCTAAAAGAAAAATCAAAATAAGACTCAAACACCAAAAGTCGAAGCTTTGGATATTAAAAAAAAAAAAAAAGTTTCGGGAAAAAATAAAACGAACAAGAAGAAGAAATAAAGGGCGGCATGGGTTTAGCAGAAGAATACGAGTTGGAAGTAGGAAGAATGATTGAGGTGCGCATTAGATTCCAGGGCTCCAGCGAGGAGAGCTCTCCACTGCTGCACCGCCGTAGCTGTTGCCCCGCCCGTAGCCATGTCGTGGTGAGCTCGGTTGAAACTGGGCAGTACATAGGCATAATTTTGCTATATTCACACTTATAAGTGCTAGCACCCAAAACATTTACGTTTATTTGTGATACGTCGCTTGCTTGATAGGCACAAATCTGGAAGCACGAATATATGCAAATTATCAACTTTCAAAATTAGATTCGGATGGGAATTTTAATTTTAGCAAATTTATAATTAAATTATACGACTCAAGAGACAAATCCAAGGGCATTAAACATGGACAAATCCGAATCTAAATTTATCCAAATCAAGAGACCTAAATATATTTGGAGATTTTAAATATTAAATGAATGATATACAAATATGACATATTTATAGTCGAATCGAGCGACTCGACACGACAAATCTAATGAGTCCAAGATTATTTAATTTTGACATTACTGAGGAACTTACATGCTGTATGTTATGCCCAAGGGAGCAATTTAGGGGACATTTATGAAGCTTAGAGGTTATGGTAAGCTGTTTTTTCTCATTTATACAGTTTTTTTCTTCTTCTTGGATACATTTATTGTATAATCATTATTGGAATAATTTTTCTCTCTCCTTACCTTGAGGTGGCCATGCTTCACATTTAGGAGAGAAATATTAGGATCTTTAATGAAGCTTACTAGATCTAAATTATAGCTAAACAGACAGTTATTATTGACGTTTTATGTTTTATTTACCCACTTATAATTTGGTTTTGAGTTTGATCTTGCATTTTATTTTGTACAATTGATGATGATGCATCTTAGATAGTAACTTCTCCATTTTTAGAGTCATTTACAGTTGCAAGTGGTGGGCTGGTCACAAGCTATATCGTTGTGCTTTTAGATCATTAACCTGAGGAGTGAGATTATATATTCTGTGCAGATCGACACCGGACGGTCTAGAGGCTAATCAGAACGTATCATGTCACCCTGTACACAACAAAAAAGTAACGTTGCGCATTCTGGTTGGCCTCTGGACAGCGTCCAGTGTCAGCACTGAATAATTTTTCGAGGAATAGACGGTGGGCTTTGAAAAGCTTATAAACTTTGGGATCATGTTTCCATGTTTTTAGAGCTTTGGGAAGGGATGAGAGGGACGTAAAATTTCAGAAGATTATATTACTTTTTCAAATATTTCTCCAAATTAGATAGGGGTATAGATTAAGGTTTATTTAATTTTAAATATTTGGATATGTATTTTCCTATAAATGATTTTATCTTCAGCATAATGAGAATACTCTCTCAATTTAGGAGGGTAATTAAGCTTTAAAATGTTAAAATTGTTAAAGGAAATGGATAGGATGATAATTAACATTATTATCATGTTATTATTTCTTATTTCAAGTTAACTGGTTGACCACCTAATCTATTAATGATAGATAACTTGGAGTCTTATTATGCAAAGTTCCATAGATTAATTGCTTCTTAATCAAGTAAATCATGTGGTATATAAAATTTCATATCATGCATATAATTTAAATGATTGTGTATTAAACTTGAAGATCATAAGAAACATCAGATTTTAAAAGCAAACAGAGAAGAAGATCCAAAAGCCAACATATATTTCTTTCATAATAATATACTCTTTTTATCATTAAAAAAGCCAACTTTAGCTAAGTTTAGCTTCAAGTTAGACAGATTAGAGAAAGTAATATACATTAAGATTTTGTTTGGAATGACTTTCTAACTGTTTCTCAAAGCAGTTTAAGAAGTTTAAGAAAATCATCCTGAATAAAGTCTAAATTTACAGGTAAGATATGCTCAATCACTCATTACACAATTACTGAATCTTCAAACGTCTCGATAATTCTCATCAAGAACTGATCAAGATGGAGCTCGAAGTCATTAGATCTACTTTCATATTAGCGCAAGATTGCTTTCTTATATGTATTGCACCCATCTTGAAGCACATCCAAAGACTTCGAGGACCATCACGATCATAATTTTGATCAGAATATCCTTCCAGAAATTTTTTTTCCCATAATTCAATTCTCCTTATCAGTTTCTACATTTAAAAGCTGCAAGTACTCCTGGTATACTCTATCAAGCACTTCATGATCTTCCAAGAAGAAATCACAATTTACTAACTCCAAATCCGAACCCAAGTAATGATTCACATCAAGAAGATTAGCTTCTTCTCCATTGTCAGAACAAGATAGAATCTCCTGAAAATTTCCACTGCTGCTTTCATCCCCACTATCTAATCTTCCATTAGTGCCTTCAGTTTCTTCGTTGCTTTCAGTTACATAGTTCCAATACGTTGGGTAAATCCTCGTTGGCTTTGGTGCGTAGATTTTGTTCATTTTAACATTCTCAGTATTTATGCATTTCGCTTCATTGTTATTAATGTTCTTCTTCTTCTTCTTGGAATTGCGATCTGGAGGTGTAAGTCGCCTCGTCACTGCTTCTTTGACGAGCAAGCCTTGATTTTTGAGCTTCTTGCTGAGATGGCCATTCCAGTAGTTCTTGATCTCATTGTCGGTGCGGCCGGGAAGGCGGCCGGCGATGAGAGACCATCGGTTACCTAACAAAGAATGGAGGCGGATGATGAGGTCTTCTTCTTCGGGGCTGATGTTTCCACGCTTGATGTCAGGTCTAATATAGTTCATCCATCTTAGTCTGCAGCTCTTCCCACACCTAAGTAGCCCTGAATCATAAATACATAATAATTAGAAATTTGGCCTCGTGATTAGACAAGAATAAAGTGTATGAGAAATTGCATCCTTATTTAATTGATCACTTTATCATAGATCTCTAAATTTAAAGAGATTATTACGTGCAAAGATAGGGCATAAACAACCGTCAAGTTTTTTCTCTGTGAACAGAAAACGTATAGTGATGAACAATGACTGTCATTTTACTATTCAAAGAGACAAAATGGGACGATTCTTTGTCCGATCTCGACATGTAATAATTAATTTCTTCTAAATTTAGGCTTCATCTGAGACGATTTGTTACTGTTTTTTAAACAGTAAAACAACTTTTTAGTACAATCATTTTAAGAAACAATAAGAAAATCATCACAAATGAAGCCTTAATTCAAAATTTCATAAACATTAATCATTAGGGTTAGGGCATCAGCCAAACTACATGTCATTATGAAGGATATGATAATATATATATAACATAAATTTTAATAACCAAGTAGTTTTTTTTTTTTTTGATAACCAAGTAGTATGATTCTTCTCAATAGAATATTTATGTTTACTATTAAGCATAGCTTATATTATAATTTAAGTAATTATTATAATAAAATGATAAAAGAATGAGAAATTATAAGAAAACTAATAAAGGATAACTTAAAATAAGAAAGTAAGATATAATTTTTAAGCTTTATTTAACAATTTTATATGTAAAATTTCAAATCTTCATAGATTTAAAGCATAATTTATATTAATATTTTTAAAATGAGCTTGCTCTCAAGTTAATAGTTAGCTCAAACTTGATTCGTTACCTCATCAAGCTCAGCTCAAATGCTATTTTTTGAGCTGAGCCCGTTTAGATTCATGAATCTGCTTGACTCACTTACACTCTCATTGAGTCATTTTATCTGCGATAGAGTTATACAAGGAATTAGAAGAAAAAAAAATATATACCTGCTCTCTTAGGGAGAGTTTTCCAGTTGCCTGTCCCATGGTTCTTGATATAACTGGTGAGCAAAGCATCCTCTCTTGATGTCCATGGCCCTCTGTGGAGCCCCACCTTCGAGCAGCAAGGTGCCCTTCCCATCTCTCTCTCTCTCTCTCTCTCTCTCTCTCTCTCTCTCTGTTCACAAACACTCTCTCTCTAGATCACCCTTCTCTCTCACTCTAGATTATTATTGTTTCTAAGAGTTGCTCGTGAGGGACCTTGCAAATTGCCGAGGCTTAGAAACTTCGAGCAGCTTTTATATAAACGGAAATCTATATCTCTTATTATATAAATAGAAAGGATTATTATTATTATTTTGTTTAGCCTGAATTTTCTCTAAACTGCTAGTACCCGTCAACAATGGCTGTTGAATGTTGACGGTCAAATCGGAAAGTAGAGATCCGCTGTTCTTTTAAAACATCAAACAGGAAATATTTGTGATATGGCAAGTGGCAAAGAACAAAGGCTGAAGGCGCCACGGCAGCGTTCGATTGTGTGAGCAAAGTCTGCGTGTAAACGAAGGCGTCGACTGCTTAGTTTTATGATTAGTGTTATTAAGGAGGTTTTCTTTTAAAAACTAATAATTAAAAATGAGTTTTTATGTTGTAAAATAATAATTTGTGAGTCAGGCATCATTTGGAACAGCTTTCTTGTTACTTTATAAATCTATTTTTTAGTAAAAAAATTTTTGAAAAAATGGATAAAAAATTATGGGAGTTCTATCCCATGAGGCTTCGTTTGGGACCGCTTTTTTATTGCTTTCTAAAACGGAGTTTTAGTACAAAATTAAAAAATTTTGTACTAAAACTCCGTTTTAGAAAGCAATAAAAAAACCGTCCCAAACGAATTCTATCCCAACTTCATGGGTTATTGCTTTCTTCTTTAAAAAAAGGTGTGAATTACAAGTCTTATATTAAGAATAGTTGATGGTGGGATAAAAATGTGTAAGAAAAAATAAATAATAAGAATAATTATTATAAAATAGGGTTTAGTTGTAAAAATTCTGATAATTGAGAAAGATATAAAGAGGCCCGTAAGGAGTATAAAAAATTAATTTGAAATGCAAAAATTTAGCTTCTAATGATTGATAAAATAGATTAGATACTAAAAAGGACGAAAGATATATGTATAAATTAGCTAAACAAAAAGATAGAATTAGTAAGGTTTAAGGGGTGGGGGGGGAGCAAGGGTGGCCACGTGCCCCCGCTAAAAAAAATTTTAATTTCTTCACTTTAAGTGATATAAGATATTAAAATAATTTTTTTATAAGAAAATTAAGAGTTTGAGGTACAAATTATAATCATTCCGTTACGATTTTTATTGTATGTAATATATTCATAAAAAAATAGTTACATAATTTATTAATTATCAATTTTTTTGTCAAAATGGATCTTAAAAGTATTGTATTTATTTTGAGATATGTGTAATATACATTTTAATTGAATTTTTTTATATGTTGAACTCATTTTAAAGCAAATTTAAGTGTGTACGATCAATTTACATAAGAAAATCAGCGTTATTTTCATAAAAAATAAGACATAATAATTCTATGATTTAACATGCAAGCATATATGCTTTAGGCTTTGTTCGGAATAGTTTTCTTACTAATTTTCACAATAACTTTCTTATAAATAATTTTACTCTAACGCCATGTTATTTGCATTATTAATTTTGATCTTACAGCTCATCTTGCCTCAAGTAATAAGATAGAAAACAAAACTATTTTAATGTATTCTAACATTCCAAATGACATGATAAACCGCCAAAAAATTGACCATCGAAAAAATCGCTGGAAAATTGACTGCCTGAAAACCGCCGGAAAATTGCGTTTGTAATAGATGATTTTTATGTAGAGTTTAATTTAGGCCCATACTTAATAAAATTTCTGGCTCCGCCACTGATAAGGGCTTAGTTCAAGTAAAATGTATTAAGGAAGAATATCAAAAAGTGCTTTTATTAGAAGAGGATATTTAACGAGGATGGTATATTTTGCTAAACTTTACAATGAAGATTATGAGAATGCGATTGGCTTTAGTACTGACCCTAACACCCTAAATGAAAATAAAGATTTTTTTTGTCGGCATATCAGTAAAACCTAAGTTAAAGAGGCTTTAAAGAAAATGAAGTGTGGAAAAGATTTTGGACCTGATGATATTCCAATATAGGCGTGAAAATGTTTAGGAGATGAAGAAATTTCGTGGCTTACTAAACTTTTTAATATTATTTTGAAGACTATAAAGTTGCCAGAGGAGTGGAGAATGACTGTGTTGATTCCTATTTTTATGAAAAAAGGTGATGCACAAAATTGTGTGAATAATAGAGGAATTAAGTTAATGTGTCATACTTTAATATTATGGAAGAGCTTATGGAGTATAGGTTGCGGCGTGACATTAATGTTTATCAATATCAATTTGGATTTATGCCATGAAGGGCTACTATGAAGCTATGCATTTATTGAGAGATTTGATGGAGAAGTATAGAAAGAATAAGGAGGATCTACATATGATTTTTATTGATTGGAGAAAACATATGATTAGGTTCCAAGAGAAGTGCTATGGAGAGTTCTGCATAAGAAATTGATTAATAATGCTTATATTCAACTCATTAATGATAAGTATGCAGGAGTTGTTATTTGTGTTCAAACACAAGGAGGTTTGACCAACTATTTTCCTATTTTAATTGGATTACATCAAGGATCAGCCTTTATCCCATATCTTTTTGCTTTAGTCATGGATGTTCTCACTAGACATTTGCAAGAGGATG